>NC_050097.1:29753245-30056275 GCF_902167145.1 Zea mays | reverse complement strand
GGGTCGGACCTTGATCCACTTGGAGAATTTGTCGATGGCGACCAACAGGTGCGTGTAGCCCCCGGGTGCCTTCTGCAAGGGACCGACGAGGTCTAGTCCCCATACGTCAAACGACCAGGTGATGGGTATTGTTTGCAGAGCCTGAGCGGGCAGGTGGGTCTGCCTCACGTAGAATTGACACCCTTGGCAGGCGCGGACAATTCTAGTGGCGTCGGCCACCGCGGTCGACCAGTAGAAACCTTGTCGGAAGGTGTTTCCAACAAGGGCTCGGGGCGCTACGTGATGACCGCAAGCCCCCGAGTGTATTTCTCGTAAGAGCTCCTGGCCTTCGACGATGGATATGCACCGCTGGAGGATGCCGGATGGGCTACGGTGGTAGAGCTCCTTCCCGTCACCCAGTAAGACGAACGACTTGGCGCGCCGCACCAGTCGCCGAGCCTCGGCTCGGTCGAGGGGCAGCTCTCCTTGGTGGAGATATTGCAGGTACGGGGTCTGCCAGTTTCGATTAGGCTGGTCCCCACTCCGCCCTTCCTCGACGCGCAGTGCCTCACCCTCGGGGGCCGAGGGTGCTTCGGGCCGAGCCGAGGGTGCCTCGGGCTGGGTCGAGGCCTTCTCGGGCTCGGGCGTGTCATCGGTCTTGACTGAGGGTTGATGTAGGTCTCAGGAGAAGACGTCCGGGGGAACCGTTGTCCGCCCCGAGGCTATCTTAGCCAGCTTGTCCGCAGTCTTGTTATGTCGTCGGGCGATGTGGTTGAGCTCGAGCCCATAGAACTTGTCCTCCAGGCGCCGAACCTCATCGCAGTAGGCTTTCATCTTCGGGTCGCGACAGTGGGAGTTCTTCATAACTTGGTCGATGACGAGCTGCGAGTCACCGCGAGCGTCGAGGCGTCAGACCCCTAGCTCAATGGCGATGCACAACCCGTTGACCAAAGCTTCGTACTCAGCCACGTTGTTGGACGCCGGGAAATGGAGGCGCAGCACGTAGCGTAGGTGTTTCCCGAGGGGCGAGATGAAGAGCAGGCCCGCGCCTGCCCCTGTTTTCATCAGCGACCCATCGAAAAACATGGTCCAGAGTTCCGGCTGGATCGGAGTCGCCGGGAGCTGGGTGTCAACCCATTCAGCCACAAAGTCCGCCAAGACTTGGGACTTGATGGCCTTCCGAGGGGCGAACGAGATTGTCTCGCCCATGATTTCCACCGCCCACTTTGCAATCCTACCTGAGGCCTCTCGGCACTGGATGATCTCCCCCAGGGGGAAGGATGACACCACAGTCACTGGATGAGACTCGAAGTAGTGTCGCAACTTTCGCCGCATCAGGATCACCGTGTATAGCAGCTTCTGAATTTGCGGGTAGCGAATCTTGGTCTCGGATAGTACCTCACTGATGAAGTAAACCGGCCTCTGGACGGGCAATGCATGCCCTTCTTCTTGTCTCTCAACCACGATCGCGGCGCTGACCACCTGAGTGGTAGCGGCGACGTAGATCAAGAGGGCTTCTCCGGCGGCGGGGGGCACCAAGATGGGCGCGTTCGTAAGGAGTGCCTTCAGGTTCCTGAGGGCTTCCTCGGCCTCGGAGGTGTAAGTGAAGCACTCGGTCTTTCTTAAGAGGCGGTATAGAGGTAGGCCTCTTTCGCCGAGGCGCGAGATGAAACGGCTCAGAGCCGCAAGGCATCCCATGACCCTCTGTACGCCTTTCAAGTCCTTGATGGGCCCCATGTTGGTGATGGCCGTGATTTTCTCCGGGTTGGCCTCGATGCCCCGCTCGGAGACGATGAACCCCAAGAGCATGCCTCAGGGGACTCCAAAGACACACTTCTCGGAATTGAGTTTTACGCCTTTCGCCTTGAGACACCGGAATGTCGTTTCAAGGTCGGAAAGGAGGTCGTAGGCTTTCCTTGTCTTGACTACGATATCATCGACATAAGCCTCGACCGTTCGACCAATGTGTTCGCCGAACATGTGGTTCATGCACCTTTGGTACGTCGCACCCGCATTCCTCAAACCAAATGGCATAGTAACATAGCAGTACATGCCAAAAGGTGTGATGAAAGAAGTCGCGAGCTGGTCGGACTCTTTCATCCTGATTTGGTGATACCCTAAGTAGGCATCGAGGAAAGACAGGGTTTCGCATCCCGCAGTGGAATCCACGATTTGATCGATGCGAGGCAGAGGGTAGGGAACTTTTGGGCATGCTTTGTTTAGACCAGTGTTGTCTACACACATCTGCCATTTCCCTCCTTTTTTCTCACAAGCACGGGGTTGGCAAGCCATTCGGGATGGAATACCTCTTTGACGAACCCTGCAGCCACCAGCTTGTGGATCTCCTCGCCTATGGCTCTGCGCTTTTCTTCGTCGAATCGGCGCAGAGGTTGCTTCACGGGTCGGGCTCCAGCTCGGATATCCAGCGAGTGCTCAGCGACATCCCTCGGGATGCCAGGCATGTTCGAGGGACTCCACGCGAAAACTTCGGCATTTGCGCAGAGAAAGTCGACGAGCACTGCTTCCTATTTGGGGTCGAGCTCGGAGCCGATCCGGATCTGCTTGGAGGCGTCGTTGCTGGGGTCGAGTGGGATGGACTTAACCGTCTCCGCTGGCTCAAAGTTGCTGGCATGGTGCTTCACGTCTGGCGCCTCCTTGGAGAGGCTCTCTAGGTCGGCGATGATGGCCTCGGTGTACTCCACGCACTCTACGTCGCATTCGTACGCGTGTCAGTACGTGGGGCCGACGGTGATGACCCCGTTGGGGCCTGACATCTTGAGCTTGAGGTAGGTGTAGTTGGGGACAGCCATGAACTTGGCGTAGCATGGCCTCCCCAGTACTGCGTGGTAGGTTCCTCGGAACCCGACCACCTCGAACGTGAGGGTTTCCCTTCTGAAGTTGGAGGGAGTTCCGAAGCAGACGGGTAGATCGAGTCGTCCGAGGGGTTGGACGCGTTTCCCGGGGATGATCCCATGAAAAGGCGCCGCACCGGCCCGGACCGAGGACAGATCGATCTGCAGGAGCTCGAGGGTCTCGGCGTAGATGATGTTGAGGCTGCTGCCTCTGTCCATGAGGACCTTGGTGAGCCTGACGTTGCCGATGACGGGGTCGACAACGAGCGGATATTTCCCCGGGCTCGGCACGCGGTCGGGGTGATCGCCCTGGTCGAAGGTGATGGGCTTGTCGGACCAGTCTAGGTAGACTGGCGCCACCACCTTTACCGAGCAGACCTCCCGACGCTCTTGCTTGCGGTGCCGAGCCGAGGCGTTCGCCACTGGCCCACTGTAGATCATGAAGCAGTCGCGGACCTCGGGGAACTCCTCTGCCTTGTGATCCTCCTTCTTGTCGTCGTGGTGGGCCCTGCCACCCTCCGCAGGTGGCCTGGCCCTGTGAAAGTGGCGCCGAAGCATGGCACATTCTTCAAGGGTGTGCTTGATGGGTCCTTGATGATAGGGGCATGGCTCCTTGAGCATCTTGTCGAATAGATTGGTGCCTCCGGGAGGTTTTCGAGGGTTCTTGTACTCAGCGGCGGCGACAAGGTCCGCATCGGCGGCGTCGCGTTTCGCTTGCGACTTCTTCTTGCCTTTCTTCTTGGTGTCGCGCTGAGCGGACGCCTCGGGAACATCTTCCGGCTGGCGGCCCTGGGGGGCTGGGGTTGCTTGTCCTTCTGGAAGATGGCCTCAACCGCCTCCTGGCCAGAAGCGAACTTGGTGGCGATGTCCATCAGCTCGCTCGCCCTGGTGGGGGTCTTGCGACCCAGCTTGCTCACCAGGTCGCGATAGGTGGTGCCGGCGAGGAACGCGTCGATGACATCCGAATCGGTGACCTTGGGCAGCTCGGTGCGCTACTTTGAGAATCGCCAGATGTAGTCCCAGAGAGACTCTCCCGGCTGCTGGCGGCAGCTTCGGAGATCCCAGGAGTTCCCAGGGCGCACGTACGTGCCCTAGAAATTACCGGCGAAAGCTTGGACCAGGTCGTCCCAGTTGGAGATCTGCCCCGGAGGCAGATGCTCCAGCCAGGCCCGAGCGGAGTCGGAGAGGAACAGGGGGAGGTTGCGGATGACGAGGTTGTCATCGTCTGTTCCACCCAGTTGGCAGGCCAGCCGGTAGTCCGCGAGCCACAGTTCCGGCCTTGTCTTTATCGAGTACTTTGTGATGGTAGTCAGGGTTCAGAACCGGGTCGGGAACGGCGCCCGTCGTATGGCTCGGCTGAAAACCTGCGGGCCGGGTGGTTCGGGCGACGGACTCCGATCCTCCCCGCTGTCGTAGCATCCCCCATGCCTAGGGTGCTAGCCTCGGCGCACCCTCTCGTCGAGGCGGGCTCGATGGTTGCGGTGGTGGTGCTCGTTGCCGAGGCGTCCCAGGGCCGCAGGCGCTGTGTTGCGCGTGCGCCCGGTGTGGACCGAGGCTTCCCGCACGAATCTGGAAGTCGCGGCGCGGTGCTCCGAGGGGTATCCCTGCCTTTGGGAGGCAGAGCTCTTGGCCCGTCGGACCGCAGCATCCTCCAGGAGATTCTTGAGCTCTCCCCAGATCTGTCGCCCTTCGGTGGTTGATGGTTCCGGCATTGCGCGGAGAAGTATCGCTGCCACAGCCAGGTTCTGGCCGACCCCACTGGAAGCCGGTGGTGGCCTTGCCCTAACATCGTCGGCAATGCGGAGCTAGATGCCCTGGGGCAGATGACGCGCTTCTCCGGCCGGAGCTTGGTCTACCCATTCCTGCCCGATGTTCCGGCGGAGCGGCTCAAGTGTTCGTGCCCCCTCGTCGAGCCTGGCCTACATCTCGCGGATTTTCTCGAGCTGTGCATCCTGACCCCCCACAGGGACTGGGACCATAGCTAGCTCCCGAAGGATGTCAACGCGAGGCGCAGGCCTAGGGGGATCACTGTTTCCCGGTATACCAAGATGGTTGCTTTCGTCGGGACCCCCTAGATCGACGTGGAAACATTCACGACTTGTGCCGCAGTCTCCGTCGCCGAAGCTGCGGCTACCGTCGGAACAATCGGAAAGGCAGTAGTCGCATGCGGTCATGAAGTCCCGCATGGCACTGGGGTTACCGAGCTCGGAGAAATCCCAACCAAAGTCGGGCTCGTCATCTTCCTCGGAACCCGAGGGTCCGTAGGTCGAGACGACCGTCAGCCGGTCCTAGGGTGACCGCATATGATACCCCAGAGGGTTGGTGCATGCCTCTATGAAGGCTTCCACCAAAGCGGGGTCGCTTGGCGGGTCGAGGCCGAATCCAAAAGGCATGAGACGGGAATCGGTCGGTACCTCTTGGTCGACAGGTGGTGACGTTGTCACGTCAGGGGCGAACTGCACCGTCGTCTCAGGTACGAGGGTGACGCCCAGCAAGTCCTTCGCGAGCGTGCTGGCGTCGTCCATCCGCTTGGAGCTGGCATGTTGTGGGGAAACGGCGCTCGTCTTCGTCTCAGACGTGAGGTCGACGCCCGATGTGTCCCCCGTCAGGGCGCTGGCGCCGTCGACTCGCTCGACAGCCGATGAGGTGCCGCCTCCTGCTTGGCCATGGTTGGCCCGCCTCCTCCTCCTCCGGCGGGGAAGGTGACGGGACAAACTCGGACGTCGTTCTTCCGCCTCGTGGGGAAGACGTCGTCAATTCTGCCGCCGGCGGGTGGGTTGTCGGCCGCCATTGTCGCCGTCGCGCGGTGGAGGAAGGAGTATCATGTTGTAGCTGCCGTCGAGGGACATGAACTCAAGACTCCCGAAATGGAGCACCGTCCCGGGTTGGAAAGGTTGCTGGAGACTAACCATCTGGAGCTTGACGGGGAGCTGTTCGTCAACACACAGCAGGCCCCTACCTGGCGCGCCAACTGTCGGCGTTTCGACCCCGGGGGGTCCCTGGACCGACGAGTAAATTGTCGCCGCGTGTCCCAGCCCAGATGGGTCGGCGCGAGACGGAGCACGAAGGGGGGTAGAAGAGAAGGAGAAAAGGGGAAAACCCGCGGCCTCCGTGTTGTCCTGCGCCCAGGTCGGGTGCGCTTGCAGTAGGGGGTTACAAGCGTCCGCGTGGGGGGAGAGCGAGGGACTCTACGCGCCGTCCCGTCCTCCCGTGTGGCCAACCTCCTCCTAAGAGAGCCCTGGACCTTCCTTTTATAGGCGTAAGGAGAGGGTCCAGGTGTACAATAGGAGGTGTAGCAGTGCGCCATCGTGTCTAGCAGAGAGGAGCTAGTGCCCTAAGTACATGCCGCCGTGGCAGCCAGAGAGGTTTTGACACCCTGTTCATGTGATGTCGTGGCCGTCGGAGGAGCGTTGGAGCCTTGTGGAAGGACAGCTGTTGGGGCTGTCGAGTCCTTGCTGACGTCTTCTTGCTTCCGTAAGGGGTTGAGAGTCGCCGTCGTCATGGAGCACGCGGGGTGCCATCATTATCTGTTTACCGGGGCGAGTCAGATGGGACGTCGGTCCTGTTACCCGTAGCCTAAGCTAGCTAGGGATAGGGTAATGATGGCCCCTCCTGTGACGTGGTCGGTCCGAGCCCTGGGCGAGGCGGAGGCTCCTCCGAGGTCGGGGTCGAGTCGGTCTTTCCGAGGTTGAGGTCGTGTCCGAGCCCCGGGTCGGGCGAGGCGGAGACTGTCGTCCGAGGTCAAGGCCGAGTCCGAGCCCTGGGGTCGGGCGAGGCGGAGTTCATCGTCTTCCGGGGCCGAGCCCGAGTCCGAGCCCTGGGGTCGGGCGAAGCGGAGTTCGTCGTCTTCCGGGGCCGAGCCCGAGTCCGAGCCCTGGGGTCGGGCGAGGCAGAGTTCGTCGTCTTCTGGGGCCAAGCCCGAGTCCGAGCCCTGGGGTCGTGCGAAGCAGAGTTCATCGTCTTCCGGGGCCGAGCCCGAGTCCGAGCCCTGGGGTCGGGCGAGGCGGAGTTTCCTATGGCGCCCGAGGCCGGACTTGGCTGCTGTCAGCCTCACTCTGTCGAGTGGCACAGCAGTCGGAGCGACGCAGGCGACGCTGTCTTCTTGTCAGGTCGGTCAGTGGAGCGACGAATTGACTGTTAGAAATATGCCCTAGAGATAATCATAGAGATGAGCATATTTCTTTGTATCCATGATATATATATTGCTTAATTGAATATCCATGGAAGGCACCTTGTATTGATTAGCAATTATGTGAATTGTTTGTGAGATTCTTTACTTATATGGTTATTCTAAATGATGTCCCTAGTCAGAGTCGATGACTAGCACATGTATTAGTTGATGACTACATTTCACAAGTCATGAACATGGAGATGTTAAACTAATAATGTGGGCGCATGTATGACATGAGGCTGGACCGACCCAACGTGAGATATTGTTATATAGTTCTCTTCTTGCAACATGAATACTGTATCCTTAGACCTGAGATTGTCGCATGTTCTCAAGATGTGAATTGACTTACTTAGGGACTATCAAACGCTATCCCGTAACTGGGTAGTTATAAAGGTAGTTTTGGGTTTGTCAGGAAGCATGCTATGAGGCATGGTCAGTCAAGATGGAATTTGTCCCTCTCTTTGTGAGAGAGATATCTCTGGGCCCCTCGAGTGATTGGATCAAGAAATGCATGGCCGTGCTAGGGTTAAGAGTTAACCATTGAAAGGATTCCAATTCACAGTATCGAGAAAGAGAGGTCAGCTTAGAGCCAGACCAAATATCGTGAGACAAAGGGAACAACATGTACGTAATGTCGCAATGGTTCGTCTGATATGATCTTTACGTACACATAGGAGTTGACATGTCTTGCTAGAGGCCGCTGTCAATTATTGGGCCAAGTAAGAGTACTCGGGCTATGTCTATTTGTACGTGAACCTATAGGGTCACACACTTAAGGGGAAGGAAGCCTAATTCGGATTAGATCCGAAATTAGACTGGGCTTTAGGGTTAATGATGGGCCTCGGCGTCAGAAGCCCACCATAACGCCTATATAATGAGGGGCGGGGGCGCGGTTAAGAGATAACCTAATTCGCCACCTGCAAACCAGCAGCCGCCGCTCGCCTCTCGCCCTCGCCAAGCCGCCGTCGCGAACCTAGCAGTTCGGTACGCGGCGCTTCCTCCCTGTACGTGTGGATACCTCGGAGGTGCTGCATCTGGAGCACTTGGACGAACCGTGCGAGGACGTGAAGGACGCCGGCGACTGCACGGCACTGCTCGACGCGTTCGTCTACATCGAGACGTCTTCCGCTGCTCTGCGCGTCTAGTGGTAATTCCATGACCTATAACCGCAGTAGTTCTTGGTATTATGGGGTTGAAAATTTTGTTTTGCGCTAGTGTAGCATCCCCGTAATCCTACATTGACTGCGGTCACTTTCGGCTCTGTCGACTGAAGGGCGCGTGACAGGATAAGGTGTCAGGCCATCCTTGCATTAAATGCTCCTGCGATTCGGTCGGTCGGTGTGGCGATCTGGCCAAGGTTGCTTCTTGGCGAAGACTGGGTCTTGGGCGAGCCGAAGGTGTGTCCGTCGCTTGAGGGGGTCCTCAGGCGAGACATGAATCTTCCGGGGTCGGCTGCCCTTGCCCGAGGCTGGGCTCGGGTGAGGCGAGGTCGTGTCCCTTGAGTGGACCGAGCCTTGGCTTAATCGCACCCATCAGGCCTTTGCAGCTTTGTGTTGATGGGGGTTTACCAGCTGAGATTAGGAGTCTTGGGGGTACCCCTAATTATGGTCCCCGACAACCTTTCTAACACAAGTTGCAATTTTGGGTTGCCTAGTTACATGAGAATCAATTGACAAGTTAGGAGTGGGATTGTTACCAGTGGGACAATCTTTGCATTGATGTCCCTTCTTTCGGCATGTGTAGCATAGTCGTTTTTCAAGTTTTGAAGCTTTCTTCTTTCCTTGTTTGTTGCTTGCTACATGGTTAGTAAAAACTTTCTTTTCTAACCCTATGCCTCTTTGTTTTAAATGGGGACAAGATCTAAGTAAGTGTCCCTTCTTGGAGCATTTAAAACAAAGTCTATCATCCTTGTTAATAATCAAGCCATTTTTAATGTAGGGACATGACCTAATCAAGTGCCCCTTTTCAAAGCATTCACTACACCTCTTAATGTGAAGTGTGGCTTGATCATTACCTTGGATGTTACCTTTTGTAGAGGCGTGGTTGAGGCTTTTGGAGGAGGTATTGAATTTCATCTTTTGCTTCTTCCTCTTGGCAATCCTCAAATCCTTAACATTTTCCTCAAGGGATTTAGTGCATGCCACGGTGGTTCCCGTCTCAAGCTTCTTCACCATGTGGTCACGGTTATCTTGAGAAGGTTGAGCAATGCACTTCCCTTTTAGTTGTGTCAAGCTCATTTTAGCCTCTCATTTTCTTCTTTGAGCTTTTGATATGAATCATCATTTGTTCCTGCAAATTCTAGCTCAAAGGAAGATTTGCTTGTCGACGGACAACAAGCATTAGCACATGGTAATATAGTATCAATTTGAATACATGTGCATGAGTGAGGTTGTTGGGATTTTAAGTTTTCTATCACAACCTCATGAGCAATGTTTAATATGATATGATCATCTCTAAGATTTTCATGAGAGCATAGGAGCATATCATATTTTTCTTCAAAAGCTAGATTTTCAATTTTTAGCTTTTCTACTTGGTCCTTAAGCAAGGTATTCTTATTTACTAATTGAGCGATACAATGTAAAGCGTTATCTTGCTCAATTGAAATAGTTTCATACCTTTGGACCAAATCAACATGAGAGCATTTTAGCTCCTCATGTTCTTTAGTCAACTCGTCAAAGCATTGCATCTTTATTGAGAGAATACTTTCTAGCCTTTGACGAGTTTTGCCTTGCTCTCTCGCTCTTTCTAGAAGTTTGAGCATGACCGCCTTATCTTCTTGGCTTAGGCGAGCGTAGAGTTGCATGAAGCTTCTTTCTTCCTCCTCATCCTCATTTGTGCTTCCGCTATCATTTTCATTAGCCACACAACATATGTGGGAATCGAAATGGGAAGACAAACCTCTTGGAGAGGTGGATTCATCGTTTGGTCTCCACCGTTCATTTTCTTCTTCTTCCTTACAAGGGTTAGTATCACAAATACCAAAGGAAGTAGAAGTACAAAATGAACTATTATGTTTGGACTCATTAAATTTGCTTTTAATTCTAGTCCAAATATCATGCGCATCATGGATTGATTCGTCATAATTCGATATGAAGGCACGATAATCTTCTTTGCTAAGAGAATTGCTTAAGATGTCAAAAGCTAGGTAGTTTAAGCGAAAACATCTTTGATCCTCCTCGGAGACAATTTTTCCGTTATAACTAGGAGGGAAGATACTCTTGTCTAAAATTTGTTCTAAATGTGGATCTACCGTTCTAAAAGCATATCACTCTAGTAGACCATGAATCATAATTAGAACAATCAGAAAGTAATATCTCAAGAGTTACCTCCTTGTTCTCTTGGGTCTTCTTGTTCTTTTGGGATCTTCTACGAGCCATCACTTCGAGTTGTTAGACTCAAGATGAAGTGCCTAGCTCCGATACCAATTGAAAGTCGCCTAGAGGGGGGTGGATAGGTGAAACCTGAAAATTAAAACTTTATCCCCCAACTAGATCCCTTGATTAGTGGTTAGAACAAGATATACAAATATCGGAGTATAAAAACTAAGTCTTTGCTTGTAAAGAGTATTGCTTTCAAATAATGCGGGATTGATAAATCAATACTACTAGTAAGTTATAGAACAACAAAGCAAGTAGCCTTAGATGAGAAGAGTACTAAGTCAAGTTCTTTCTTGCGAAGTGTTGCTTCACTAAATGAGAATTTAACTTAAAGCAACACCAAATGATATAAACAAAGAATGGTGCAAGAAAACTTAGAGCAAGGGAAAACAAACAAATCACAAGCAATAAACACAATGGACACGGGTGATTTGTTTTACCGAGGTTCGGCCCTCGAAGGCCTAGTCCCCGTTGAGGAGTCCACTTAAGGACGGGTCTTTTTCAACCCTTTCCCTCTCTCTCCCCCGATCACACAAGGATCGGTGAGCTCTTCTTCTTCTCAAGGATCACTCTCGATCCCACAAGGACCACCACACTCTTTGGTGTCTCTTGCTAGCTTTTACAAGCCTCCAAAACTTTGGAGGAAGTTCGATGGGAGTCAATACTCCATGCACAAATGAACACAAAGATGTTGCACACACAATCTCTCAATGAATCTCATAAGGCGCTAGGGCTAAACTCGATTGAGTAGCTCTCAATTGCTTGCTCTCTCTTTTGTGGCACTTGTGTTGGTTGTAGTGGACTAAATCTTGTGTATAGGATGGATCAATGAATATATGTGGTTGGGAGGGCTTGAGTATGTCAACTAGATGACTTGGAATGTTGCTTGGGCTCCCACACCTTGAAGTGGCCGGTTGGGGTGGTATTTATAGCCACCAACCAAAATCTAGCCGTTGGTGAAGTCTGCTGGCGAAGGGCGCACTGGACAGTCCGGTGCGCCACCGGACAGTGTCCGGTACGCCACCATGTCATCCTCCCGTTAGGTCTTGGAGCTGGTCGACCGTTGCAGGCTTTGTCCTCATGTGGCACCGGACAGTCCAGTGCGACACCGGACAGTCCGGTGCCCTTCTGACCGTCTGCTCTGACATCTGATTTGCACTGTACACTTTGCAGAGTCGACCGTTGCGTGCAGGTAGCCGTTGCTCCGCTGGTACACCGGACATGTCCGGTGAATTATAGCGGAGCGGCGCCTAGGAAACCCGAAGGTGAAGAGTTCGAGCTGAAGCACCCTGGTGCACCGGACACTGTCCGGTGGCACACCGGACAGTCCAGTGTGCCAGACCAGGACAGCCTTCGGTTTCCTTCTTGCTCCTTTCTCTTGAGACCTAACTTGTTCTTTTGATTGGTTTGCGTTGAACCTTTTGCACCTGTAGAATATAATCTTGAACAAACTAGTTAGTCCAATTATTTGTGTTGGGCAAATCAACCACCAAAATTAAGTTAGGAAAAGGTTTGACCCTATTTCCCTTTCAGCACCTCTCTGACAGCCACGTCGGCATGTACATAGGGCTCTGGCTCCTCTCTACCGGACACGTTAGCATATTGCTACACCCCCCCATTGTACACCTGGACCCTCTCCTTACATCTATAAAAGGAAGGTCCAGAGCCCTCGTACGAGGAGGTGACCGCGTGGGAGGACGGGCTGACGAACAGGCTCTCTCTCCCTCGCGAACGCTTGTAACCCCCTACTGCAAGCGCATCCACCCTGGGTGCAGGACAACACGAAGCCGCAGTTTTCCCCTCTTTGTGTTCCGTCTCGCGCCGACCCATCTGGGCTAGGGCACGCAGCGACAATTTACTCGTCGGTCCAGGGATCCCCCGGGGTCGAAACGCCGACAGTTGGCGCGCCAGGTAGGGGCCTGCTGCGTGTTGACGAACAGCTTCCCGTCAAGCTCCGGATGGGTAGTCTCCAGCAACCTCTCCAGCCCAGGACGCTGCTCCGTTTCGGGAGTCTCGAGTTCATGTCCCTCGACGGCAGCTACGACATGGTACTCCTTCCTCTGCCGCGCGACAGCGACAACGGTGGCTATCAGCCCGCCCGGCGGCGGCGGAATCGACGACGTCTTCCCCCATGGCGGAAGAGCAGCATCCGGGTCTATCCCGTCACCTTCCCCACCGCAGGAGGAGGAGGCGGGGCAACCATGGCCAAGTAGGAGGCGTCACCTCATTGGCTGTCGAGCGAGTCGACGACGCCAGCGTCCCAGCGGGGGACACGTCGGCGTTGACCTCGCGTCTGAGACGAAGACGAGCGTCATTTCCCCGCAACACACCAACCCCAAGCGGATGGATAACGCCAGCACGCCCGCGAAGGACTTGCTGGGCGTTAGCCTCGTACCTGAGATAACGGTGCAGTCCGTCCCCAACGCGACTTCGTCACCATCCGTCGATCAAAAGGTACCGTCTGTTTTCCACCCTATGCCTTTTAGATTCAACTTCGACCCACCAAGCGACCCCGCTTCGGTGGACGCTTTCATAAAGGCATATCCTAACCTTCCGGGGTACCATATGTGGTCAACCTGGGACCGACTGACGACCGTCTTGACCTACGGGCCCCCAGGTTCCGAGGAAGATGACGAGCCCGACTCTGGTTGGGATTTCTCCGGGCTCGGTAACCCCAGTGCCATGCGAGACTTCATGACCGCATGTGACTAGTGCCTCTCCGATTACTCCGATGGTGGCCACAGCCTTGACGACGAGGACTGTGGCCCAAGTCGCGAATGTTTCCACGTCGATCTAGGGGGTCTCGACGAAGGCAACCACCTTGGTATGCCGGAGGACGACGATCCCCCTAGGCCTGTGCCTCGCGTTGACATCCTTCGGGAGCTAGCTATGGTCCCAGTCCCTGCGGGGGGTCAGGACACACAACTCGAGCAAATTCGCGAGATGCAGGCCAAGCTCGACGAGGAAGCAGGACAACTTGTGCAGCTCCAGCAGAACATCGGGCAGGAGTGGGCAGGCCGAGCACTAGCCGGAGAAGCGCGTCATCTGGCCCAGGACGTCCAGCACCACATCACTGATGATGCCAGGGCAAGGCTGCCCCTGGCTTCCAGTGGGGTCGGCCAGAACCTGGCTGCAGCAGCAATACTACTCCGAGCGATGCCGGAGCCATCCACCACCGAGGGGCATCGTATCCAGGGAGAACTCAAGAATCTCCTGGAGGATGCTGCGGTCCGACGGGCCGAGAGCTCTGCCTCCCGAAGGCAAGGGTACCCCCCGAAGCATCGCGCCGCGACTTCCCGATTCATGCGGTATGCCTCGGTCCACACCGGGCGCACGCGGGACGCAACACCTGCAGCCCCGGGTCGCCTCGGCAATGAGCACCACCGTCGCGACCGTCGAGCCCACCTCGACGAGAAGGTGCAACGAGGCTACCACCCCAGGCGTGGGGGACGCTACGACAGCGGTGAGGATCGGAGCCCCTCGCCCGAACCACCCGGTCCGCAAGCTTTTAGTCGGGCCATACGACGGGCGCCGTTCTCGACCCGGTTCCGAGCCCCGACTACCATCACTAAGTACTCGGGGGAAACAAGGCCGGAACTGTGGCTCGCGGACTACCGGCTGGCCTGCCAGCTGGGTGGAACGGATGATGACAACCTCATCATCCGCAACCTCCCCCTGTTCCTCTCCGACGCCGCCGGAGCCTGGCTAGAGCATCTGCCTCCTGCACAGATCTCCAACTGGGACGACCTGGTCAAAGCCTTCGCCGGAAACTTCCAGGGCACATACGTGCGCCCTGGGAACTCCTGGGATCTCCGAAGCTGCCGCCAGCAGCCAGGAGAATCCCTGCGGGACTACATCCGGTGATTTTCGAAGCAGCGCACCGAGCTGCCCAACATCACCGACTCAGATGTCATCGGCCCGTTCCTCGCCGGCACCACTTGTCGCGACCTGGTGAGCAAGCTGGGTCGCAAGACTCCCACCAGGGCGAGCGAGCTGATGGACATCGCCACCAAGTTCGCCTCTGGTCAGGAGGCGGTCGAGGCCATCTTCCGGAAGGACAAGCGGCCTCAGGGACGCCAGCAGGAAGACGTCCCCGAGGCGTCCACTCAGCGCGGCACGAAGAAGAAGGGCAAGAAGAAGTCGCAAGCGAAACGTGACGCCGCCGACGCAGATCTTGTCGCCGCCGCCGAGCACAGGAACCCTCGGAAGCCTCCCGGAGGGGCCAACCTGTTCGACAAGATGCTCAAAAAGTCGTGCCCCTATCATCAGGGTCCTGTCAAGCACACCCTTGAGGAGTGCGTCATGCTTCGGCGCTACTTCCATAAGGCCACGCCCCCGGCGGAAGGTGGCAAAGGCCATGACAACGACAAGGAGGGCAACAAAGCAGAGGAGTTCCCCGAGGTCCACGACTGCTTCATGATCTACGGTGGGCAAGTGGCGAACGCCTCGGCTCGGCACCGAAGTAGGAGCGCCGGGAGGTCTGCTTGGTGAAGGTGGCGCGCTAGTCTACCTAGACTGGTCCGACAAGCCCATCACCTTCGACCAAGGCGACCACCCCGACCGCGTGCCGAGCCTAGAGAAGTACCCGCTCGTTGTCGATCTCGTCATCGGCAATGTCAGGCTTACCAAGGTCCTCATGGACGGAGGTAGCAGCCTCAACATCATCTACGCCGAGACCCTCGGGCTCTTGCAGATCGATCTATCCATGATCTGGGCCGGTGCGACGCCCTTTCACGGGATCATCCCCGGGAAGCGCGTCCAGCCCCTTGGGCAACTCGATCTGTCCGTCTGCTTCGGGACTCCCTCCAACTTCCGAAAGGAAACCCTCATGTTCGAGGTGGTCGGGTTCCGAGGAACCTACCACGCAGTGCTGGGGAGACCATGTTATGCCAAGTTCATGGTCGTCCCCAACTACACCTACCTCAAGCTCAAGATGCCGGGCCCCAACGGGGTCATCACCGTCAGATCCACATACTGACACGCGTACGAATGCGACGTGGAGTGCGTGGAGTACGCTGAGGCCCTCGCCGAGTCCGAGGCCCTCATCGCCGACCTGGAGTGCCTCTCCAAGGAGGTGCCAGATGCGAAGCGCCACGCCGGCAACTTCGAACCAGCAGAGACGGTTAAGTCCGTCCCTCTCGACCCTAGTAACGACGCCTCCAAGCAAGTCCGGATCGACTCCGAGCTCGACCCCAAATAGGAAGTAGTGCTCATCGACTTTCTTCGCGCAAACGCCGAGGTTTTTGCGTGGAGTCCCTCGGACATGCCTGGCATACCAAGGGATGTCGTCGAGCACTCGCTGGATATCCGAGCTGGAGCCCGACCCGTGAAGCAGCCTCTGCGCCGATTCGACGAAGAAAAGCGCAGAGTCATAGGCGAGGAGATCCACAAGCTGATGGCTGCACGGTTCATCAAAGTGGTATTCCATCCCGAATGGCTAGCCAACCTTGTGCTTGTGAAAAAGAAAGGTGGGAAATGGAGGATGTGCATAGACTACACTGGTCTAAACAAAGCATGTCCGAAGGTTCCCTACCCTCTGCCTCGCATTGATCAAATCGTGGATTCCACTGCTGGGTGCGAAACCCTGTCATTCCTTGATGCCTACTCAGGGTATCACCAAATCAGGATGAAAGAGTCCGACCAGCTCGTGACCTCTTTCATCACACCTTTCGGCATGTACTGCTATATTACTATGCCATTCGGTTTAAGGAATGCAGGCGCGACATACCAAAGGTGCATGAACCACATGTTCGAAGAGCACATCGGCCGAACGGTCGAGGCTTACGTCGATGACATCGTAGTCAAGACAAGGAAAGCCTACGACCTCCTCTCTTACCTTGAAACGACATTCAAGTGTCTGAGAGCGAAGGACGTAAAACTCAATCCCGAGAAGTGTGTCTTCGGAGTCCCCCGAGGCATGCTCCTGGGGTTCATCGTCTCCGAGCGGGGCATCGAGGCCAACCCGGAGAAAATCGCGGCCATCACCAACATGGGGCCTATCAAGGACTTGAAAGCAGTACAGAGGGTCATGGGATGCCTTGCGGCTCTGAGCCGTTTCATCTCGCGCCTCGGCGAAAGAGGCCTACCCCTGTACCGCCTCTTAAGGAAGACCGAGCGTGAAAGGGAATTAGGCTTACACCTAGTTCCTATATAATTTTGGTGGTTGAATTGCCCAACACAAATCTTTGGACTAACTTGTTTGCCCAAGTGTATAGATGATACAGGTGTAAAAGGTTCACACTCAGCCAATAAAAAGACCAAGCTTTGGATTCAACAAAGGAGCAAAAGGGGCAACCGAAGGCACCCCTGGTGTGGCGCACCGGACTGTCCGGTGTGCCACCGGACATGTCCGGTGCACCAGGGGGACTCAGACTCAAACTCGCCACCTTCGGGAATTTCCAGAGGCGACTCGGCTATAATTCACCGGACTGTCCGGTGTTCACCGGACAGTGTCCGGTGCGCCAAGGGAGGTCAGCCTCAGGAACTCGCCAGCTTCGGGAAAAGCCAACGGCTCGTCCACTATAATTCACCGGACCGTCCGGTGTGCACCGGACTGTCCGGTGCGACTCCAGAGCAACGGCTATCTTCGCGCCAACGGCTCTCTGCCGCGCATTTAATGCGGGCTCTGCGTGCGCAGATGGCAGGCACGCCCATGCTGGCACACCGGACAGCAAACAGTACCTGTCCGGTGTGCACCGGACACCTAGGCGGGCCCACAAGTCAGAAGCTCCAACGGTCAGAATCCAACGACAGTGATGACGTGGCAGGGGGCACCGGACTGTCCGGTGTGCACCGGACTGTCCGGTGCGCCATCGAACAGACAACCCAGCCAACGGTCAAGTTTGGTGGTTGGGGCTATAAATACCCCAACCACCCCACCATTCATTGCATCCAAGTTTTCCACTTCCCAACTACTACAAGAGCTCTAGCATTCAATTCTAGACACACCAAAGAGATCAAATCCTCTCCAAATTCCACACAACACAATAGTGACTAGAGAGAGTGATTTGCTTGTGTTCTTTCGAGCTCTTGCGCTTGGATTGCTTTCTTCTTTCTTGATCCTTTCTTTGCAATCAAACTCACTTGTAATTGAGGCAAGAGACACCAATCTTGTGGTGGTCCTTGCGGGAACTTTGTGTTCCAAGTGATTGAGAAGAGAAAGCTCACTCGATCCGTGGATCGTTTGAGAGAGGGAAGGGTTGAAAGAGACCCGGCCTTTGTGGCCTCCTCAACGGGGAGTAGGTTTGCAAGAACCGAACCTCGGTAAAACAAATCTCCGTGTCTCACTTGCTTATTCGCTTGGGATTTGTTTTCCGCCCTCTCTCGCGGACTCGTTTCTTTATTACTAACGCTAACCCCGGCTTGTAGTTGTGTTTATATTTGTAAATTTCAGTTTCTCCCTATTCACCCCCCCTCTAGGCGACTTTCAATTGGTATCGGAGCCCGGTGCTTCATTAGAGCCTAACCGCTCGAAGTGATGTCGGGAGATCACGCCAAGAAGGAGATGGAGACCGGCGAAAAGCCCACTACAAGCCACGGGAGCACTTCATCGGAAGAGTCCCGCACCAAGAGGAAGGAGAAGAAGAAGGACTCCTCCAAACGAAAGGAGAAAAAGTCTTCCTCTTCTCACCACAAAGAGAAGAAGGAAAAATCTTCTTCCTACAAGCCGCATCGGAAAGGCGACAAGCACAAGAGGATGAGGAAAGTGGTCTACTACGAGACCGACACTTCATCAACATCAACCTCCGACTCCGATGCGCCCTCCGTCACTTCTAAGCGCCAAGAGCGCAAGAAGTATAGTAAGATCCCCCTACGATACCCTCGCACTTCCAAACATACACCTTTACTTTCCGTCCCATTAGGCAAACCACCAACTTTTGATGGTGAAGATTACGCTAGGTGGAGCGATTTAATGCGATTTCATCTAACCTCGCTCCACAAAAGTATATGGGATGTTGTTGAGTTTGGTGCACAGGTACCGTCGGTAGGGGATGAGAACTATGATGAGGATGAGGTGGCCCAAATCGAGCACTTCAACTCTCAAGCAACAACAATACTCCTCGCCTCTCTAAGTAGAGAGGAGTATAACAAAGTACAAGGGTTGAAGAGCGCCAATGAGGTTTGGGATGTGCTCAAAACCGCGCACGAAGGAGATGAGCTCACCAAGATCACCAAGCGGGAAACGATCGAGGGGGAGCTCGGTCGGTTCCGGCTTCGCAAAGGGGAAGAGCCGCAACACATGTACAACCGGCTCAAGACCTTGGTAAACCAAGTGCGCAACCTCGGGAGCGTAAAGTGGGATGACCACGAAGTGGTTAAGGTTATTCTAAGATCTCTTATTTTCCTTAACCCTACTCAAGTTCAATTAATTCGTGGTAATCGTAGATATACTAAAATGACCCCCGAGGAAGTAATCGGGCATTTTGTAAGTTTTGAGTGCATGATCGAAGGCTCGAGGAAGATCAACGAGCTTGATGATCCATCTACTTCCGAGGCTCAACCCGTCGCATTCAAGGCGACGGAAGAAAAGAAGGAGGAGTCTACACCAAGTCGACAACCAATAGACGCCTCCAAGCTCGACAATGAGGAAATGGCGCTCGTCATCAAGAGCTTCCGCCAAATCCTCAAGCAAAGGAGGGGGAAGGATTACAAGTCCCGCTCCAAGAAGGTTTGCTACAAGTGTGGTAAGCCCGGTCATTTTATCGCTAAATGTCCTATATCTAGTGACAGTGACCGAGGCGACGACAAGAAGGGGAGGCGAAAGGAGAAGAAGAGGTACTACAAGAAGAAGGGCGGTGATGCCCATGTTTGTCGGGAGTGGGACTCCGACGAAAGCTCAAGCGACTCCTCCGACGACGAGGACGCCGCCAACATCGCCGTCACCAAGGGACTCCTCTTCCCCAACGTCGGCCACAAGTGTCTCATGGCAAAGGACGGCAAAAAGAAGAAGGTCAAATCCAACTCCTCCACTAAATATGAGTCTTCCAGTGATGATAATGCTAGTGGTGAGGAAGATAATTTGCGTACTCTTTTTGCCAACCTTAACATGGAACAAAAGGAGAAATTAAATGAACTAATAAGTGCCATCCATGAGAAGGATGATCTCTTGGACTCCCAAGAGGATTTCCTAATCAAGGAAAATAAAAAACATGTTAAGGTTAAAAATGCTTACGCTCTACAAGTTGAAAAATGTGAAAAATTGTCTAGTGAGCTAAGCACTTGCCGTGAGATGATTGACAACCTTAGAAATGAAAATACTAGTTTAAATGCTAAGGTTGATTCTCATGTTTGTAATGTTTCAATTCCCAATCCTAGAGATAATAATGATGATTTGCTTGCTAGGATTGAAGAATTAAACATTTCTCTTACTAGCCTTAGACTAGAGAATGAAAATTTGATCGCTAAGGCTAAAGATTTTGATGTTTGCAAAGTTACAATTGCCAATCTTAGAGATAAAAATGATATTCTTCATGCTAAGATTGTTGAACTTAATTCTTGCAAACCCTCTACATCTATTGTTGAGCATGTATCTATTTGTACTAGATGTAGAGATGTTGATATTAATGCTATTCATGATCATATGGCTTTAATTAAACAACAAAATGATCATATAGCAAAACTAGATGCTAAAATTGCCGAGCACAACTTGGAAAATGAAAAATTTAAATTTGCTCGTAGCATGCTTTATAATGGGAGACGCCCGGGCATTAAGGATGGCATTGGCTTCCAAAGGGGAGACAATGTCAAAATTAGTGCCCCTCCTAAGAGATTGTCCAACTTTGTTAAGGGCAAGGCTCCCATGCCTCAGGATAACGAGGGTTACATTTTATACCCTGCCGGTTATCCCGAGAGCAAAATTAGGAGAATTCATTCTAGGAAGTCTCACTCTGGCCCTAATCATGCTTTCATGTATAAGGGTGAGACATCTAGTTCCAGGCAACCAACCCGTGCTAAGTTGCCTAAGAAAACTCCTAGTGCATCAAATGATCATAACATTTCATTTAAAACTTTTGATGCATCTTATGTGTTGACTAACAAATCCGGCAAAGTAGTTGCCAAATTTGTTGGGGGCAAACACAAGGGATCAAAGACTTGTGTTTGGGTACCCAAAGTTCTTGTTTCTAATGCCAAAGGACCCAAAACAGTTTGGGTACCTAAAGTCAAGAACTAAATTTGTTTTGTAGGTCTATGCATTCGGGGGCTCAAATTGGATACTCGACAGCGGGTGCACAAACCATATGACAGGGGAGAAAAGCATGTTCTCCTCCTACGAGAAAAACCAAGATCCCCAACGAGCTATCACATTTGGGGATGGAAATCAAGGTTTGGTCAAAGGTCTTGGTAAAATTGCTGTATCACCCGACCATTCTATTTCCAATGTTTTTCTTGTAGATTCATTAGACTACAATTTGCTTTCCGTATCCCAATTATGTCAAATGGGCTACAACTGTCTTTTCACTAATATAGGTGTCACTGTCTTTAGAAGAAGTGATGATTCAATAGCATTTAAGGGAGTGTTAGAGGGTCAGCTATACTTGGTAGATTTTGATAGAGCTGAACTCGACACTTGCTTAATTGCTAAGACTAACATGGGTTGGCTCTGGCACCGCCGACTAGCCCATGTTGGGATGAAGAATCTTCATAAACTTCTAAAGGGAGAACACATTTTAGGATTAACAAATGTTCATTTTGAGAAAGACAGGGTTTGTAGCGCATGCCAAGCAGGAAAGCAAGTTGGCACTCATCATCCACACAAGAACATTATGACTAGTGACAGGCCACTGGAGCTCCTACACATGGACCTATTCGGCCCGATCGCTTACATAAGCATCGGCGGAAGTAAGTACTGTCTAGTTATTGTGGATGATTATTCTCGCTTCACTTGGGTATTCTTTTTACAGGAAAAATCTCAAACCCAAGAGACCTTAAAGGGATTCTTGAGACGGGCTCAAAATGAGTTCGGCTTAAGGATCAAGAAAATAAGAAGCGACAACGGGACAGAGTTCAAGAACTCTCAAATCGAAGGTTTTCTTGAGGAAGAGGGCATCAAGCATGAGTTCTCTTCTCCCTACACACCTCAACAAAATGGTGTAGTGGAGAGGAAGAATCGAACTCTATTGGACATGGCAAGGACAATGCTTGATGAGTACAAGACTTCGGATCGGTTTTGGGCCGAGGCAGTCAACACCGCCTGCTACGCCATCAACCGATTATATCTACACCGAATCCTCAAGAAGACATCATATGAACTCCTAATCGGTAAAAAGCCCAACATTTCATATTTTAGAGTCTTTGGTAGCAAATGCTTTATACTTGTTAAAAGAGGTAGAAAATCTAAATTTGCTCCTAAGACTGTAGAATGCTTTTTACTTGGTTATGACTCAAACACAAGGGCATATAGGGTCTTTAACAAGTCCACTGGACTAGTTGAAGTCTCATGTGACGTTGTGTTTGATGAGAGTAATGGCTCTCAAATAGAGCAAGTTGATCTTGATGAGATAGGTGATGAAGAGGCTCCATGCATAGCGCTAAGGAACATGTCCATTGGGGATGTGTGTCCTAAGGAATCCGAAGAGTCTCCAAATACACAAGATCAACCATCCTCCTCCATGCAAGCATCTCCACCGACTGAAAATGAGGATGAAGCTCAAGTTGATGAAGTAGAAGATCAAGCAAATGAGCCACCTCAAGATGATAGCAATGATCAAGGGGGAGATACAAATGAGGAAGACAAGGAGGATGAAGAGCAAAGGCCGCCACACCCAAGAGTCCACCAAGCAATACAACGAGATCACCCCGTCGACACCATCCTCGGCGACATTCATAAGGGGGTAACTACTCGATCTCGTGTTGCCCATTTTTGTGAACATTACTCGTTTGTTTCCTCTATTGAGCCACACAGGGTAGAGGAAGCACTTCAAGATTCGGATTGGGTGGTGGCAATGCAAGAGGAGCTCAACAACTTCACTAGAAATGAGGTATGGCATTTAGTTCCACGTCCTAATCAAAATGTTGTAGGAACCAAATGGGTCTTCCGCAACAAGCAAGACGAGCATGGTGTGGTGACAAGGAACAAAGCTCGACTTGTGGCCAAGGGATACTCCCAAGTCGAAGGTTTGGATTTTGGTGAAACCTATGCACCCGTAGCTAGGCTTGAGTCAATTCGCATATTATTAGCCTATGCTACTTACCATGGCTTTAAGCTTTATCAAATGGACGTGAAAAGTGCCTTCCTCAATGGACCAATCAAGGAAGAGGTCTATGTTGAGCAACCTCCCGGCTTTGAAGACAGTAAGTATCCTAATCATGTCTATAAGCTCTCTAAGGCGCTTTATGGGCTCAAGCAAGCCCCAAGAGCATGGTATGAATGCCTTAGAGATTTTCTTATTGAAAATGGATTCAAAGTCGGTAAAGCCGATCCTACACTCTTTACTAAAACTCTTGAAAATGACTTGTTTGTATGCCAAATTTATGTTGATGATATTATATTTGGGTCTACTAACGAGTCTACATGTGAAGAGTTTAGTAGGATCATGACACAGAAGTTTGAGATGTCTATGATGGGGGAGTTGAAGTATTTTCTAGGATTTCAAGTGAAGCAACTCCAAGAGGGCACCTTCATCAGCCAAACAAAGTACACTCAAGACATTCTAACCAAGTTTGGGATGAAGGATGCCAAACCCATCAAGACACCCATAGGAACTAATGGGCATCTCGACCTCGACACGGAAGGTAAGTCCGTAGATCAAAAGGTATACCGGTCGATGATAGGTTCTTTACTCTATTTATGTGCATCTCGACCGGATATTATGCTTTCCGTATGCATGTGTGCAAGATTCCAAGCCGACCCTAAGGAAGCTCACCTTACGGCCGTAAAACGAATCTTGAGATATTTGGCTTATACTCCTAAGTTTGGGCTTTGGTATCCTAGGGGATCCACATTTGATTTAATTGGTTATTCGGATGCCGATTGGGCGGGGTGCAAAATCAATAGGAAGAGCACATCGGGGACTTGCCAGTTCTTGGGAAGATCCTTGGTGTCTTGGGCTTCAAAGAAGCAAAATTCGGTCGCTCTTTCCACCGCCGAAGCCGAGTATATTGCCGCAGGTCATTGTTGCGCGCAATTGCTTTGGATGAGGCAAACCCTGCGGGACTACGGTTACAAATTAACCAAAGTCCCTTTACTATGTGACAATGAGAGTGCAATCAAAATGGCTGACAATCCCGTCGAGCATAGTCGCACTAAACACATAGCCATTCGGTATCACTTTTTAAGGGATCACCAACAAAAGGGGGATATCGAGATTTCTTATATTAACACTAAAGATCAATTAGCCGATATCTTTACCAAGCCTCTTGATGAACAATCTTTTAACAAACTTAGGCATGAGCTCAATATTCTTGATTCGCGCAATTTCTTTTGTTAGATTGCACACATAGCTCATTTATATATCTTTGATCGTATCCCGTTCCTATGCTATGACTAATGTGTTTTCAAGTCTATTTTAAACCAAGTCATAGGTCTATTGAAAGGGAATTGGAGTCTTCGGCGAAGACAAAAAGGCTTCCACTCCGTAACTCATCCATCGCCGTCGCTCCAAGCTACTCTCCGTTCTAGGGGGAGAAAACATGAGCACCAAGCAAAAGGGACTTCGTCTTTGGTATAATCTAAACTCATTTATTTATGACCAAAGGGGAAGATAGCCTTTGCAGGCTCTAATGATTCCGTTTTTGGCGATTCATGCCAAAAAGGGGGAGAAAGGAGCCCAAAGCAAAAGGACCGCACCACCACCGATTTCAAAAACTTAGTGTTGAATATTTATCAATTGATTTTCCTATTGTGTTCAAAAAGGGGAGAAAGTAGTATTTCAAAATGATATATCAAAACCCTCTTGAACACTAAGAGGAGGATCTCCTTTAGGGGGAGTTTTGTTTAGTCAAAAGAAAAGCATTTGAAACAGGGGGAGAAAATTTCAAATCTTGAAAATGCTTTGCAAAAATCTTATTCATTTACCTTTGACTATTTGCAAAAGAACTTTGAAAATGATTTACAAAAGAGTTTGCAAAAACAAAACATGTGGTGCAAGCGTGGTCCAAAATGTTATAAATAAGAAACAATCCATGCATATCTTGTAAGTAATAATATTGGCTAAATTCCAAGCAACCTTTACACTTACATCATGCAAACTAGTTCAATTATGCACTTCTATATTTGCTTTGGTTTGTGTTGGCATCAATCACCAAAAAGGGGGAGATTGAAAGGGAATTAGGCTTACACCTAGTTCCTATATAATTTTGGTGGTTGAATTGCCCAACACAAATCTTTGGACTAACTTGTTTGCCCAAGTGTATAGATGATACAGGTGTAAAAGGTTCACACTCAGCCAATAAAAAGACCAAGCTTTGGATTCAACAAAGGAGCAAAAGGGGCAACCGAAGGCACCCCTGGTGTGGCGCACCGGACTGTCCGGTGTGCCACCGGACATGTCCGGTGCACCAGGGGGACTCAGACTCAAACTCGCCACCTTCGGGAATTTCCAGAGGCGACTCGGCTATAATTCACCGGACTGTCCGGTGTTCACCGGACAGTGTCCGGTGCGCCAAGGGAGGTCGGCCTCAGGAACTCGCCAGCTTCGGGAAAAGCCAACGGCTCGTCCACTATAATTCACCGGACCGTCCGGTGTGCACCGGACTGTCCGGTGCGACTCCAGAGCAACGGCTATCTTCGCGCCAACGGCTCTCTGCCGCGCATTTAATGCGGGCTCTGCGTGCGCAGATGGCAGGCACGCCCATGCTGGCACACCGGACAGCAAACAGTACCTGTCCGGTGTGCACCGGACACCCAGGCGGGCCCACAAGTCAGAAGCTCCAACGGTCAGAATCCAACGGCAGTGATGACGTGGCAGGGGGCACCGGACTGTCCGGTGTGCACCGGACTGTCCGGTGCGCCATCGAACAGACAACCCAGCCAACGGTCAAGTTTGGTGGTTGGGGCTATAAATACCCCAACCACCCCACCATTCATTGCATCCAAGTTTTCCACTTCCCAACTACTACAAGAGCTCTAGCATTCAATTCTAGACACACCAAAGAGATCAAATCCTCTCCAAATTCCACACAACACAATAGTGACTAGAGAGAGTGATTTGCTTGTGTTCTTTCGAGCTCTTGCGCTTGGATTGCTTTCTTCTTTCTTGATCCTTTCTTTGCAATCAAACTCACTTGTAATTGAGGCAAGAGACACCAATCTTGTGGTGGTCCTTGCGGGAACTTTGTGTTCCAAGTGATTGAGAAGAGAAAGCTCACTCGATCCGTGGATCGTTTGAGAGAGGGAAGGGTTGAAAGAGACCCGGCCTTTGTGGCCTCCTCAACGGGGAGTAGGTTTGCAAGAACCGAACCTCGGTAAAACAAATCTCCGTGTCTCACTTGCTTATTCGCTTGGGATTTGTTTTCTGCCCTCTCTCGCGGACTCGTTTCTTTATTACTAACGCTAACCCCGGCTTGTAGTTGTGTTTATATTTGTAAATTTCAGTTTCGCCCTATTCACCCCCCCTCTAGGCGACTTTCAGAGCGCTTCACTTGGACCCCCGAGGCCGAGGAAGCCCTCGAGAACTTAAAGGCGCTCCTTACAAGCGTGCCCATCCTGGTGCCCCCCCGCTGCGGGAGAAGCCCTCTTGATCAACGTAGCCGCAACCACTCAGGTGGTCAGCGCCACGATCGTGGTCGAGAGACGAGAAGAAGGGCATGCATTGCTCATCCAGAGGTCGGTCTACTTCATCAGTGAAGTACTGTTCGAGACCAAAATCCGCTACCCGCAAATTCAGAAGCTACTGTACGCGGTAATTCTGACGCGGCGAAAGTTGCGACACTACTTCGAGTCTCATCCGGTGACTGTGGTGTCATCCTTCCCCTTGGGGGAGATCATCCAGTGCCGAGAGGCCTCGGGTAGGATTGCAAAATGGGCGGTGGAGATCATGGGCGAGACAATCTCGTTCGCTCCTCGGAAGGCCATCAAGTCCCAAGTCTTGGCGGACTTTGTGGCTGAATGGGTCGACACCCAGCTTCCAGCAGCTCCGATCCAACCAGAACTCTGGACCATGTATTTCGATGGGTCGCTGATGAAAACAGGAGCGGGTGCGGGCCTGCTCTTCATCTCACCCCTCGGGAAGCACCTCCGCTACGTGTTGTGCCTCCATTTCCCGGCGTCAAACAACATGGCCGAGTACGAGGCACTGGTTAACGGGTTGCGCATCGCCATCGATCTAGGGGTTCGGCGCCTCGACGCTCGTGGCGACTCGCAGCTTGTCATCGACCAAGTCATGAAGAACTCCCATTGCCACGACCTGAAGATGGAGGCCTACTGCGACAAGGTTCGGCGCCTAGAAGACAAGTTCTACGGGCTCGAGCTCAACCACGTCGCTCGACGGTACAACGAGACTGCGGACGAGCTGGCTAAGATAGCCTCGAGACGGACAACGGTCAAGACCGACGACACGCCCGAGCCCGGGGAGGCCTCGGCCCAGCCCGAGGCACCCTCGGCCGCCGAGGGTGAGGCACTGCGCGTCGAGGAAGAGCGGAATGGGGTCACGCCTAATCAAAACTGGCAGACCCCGTACCTGCAATATCTCCACCGAGGAGAGCTACCCCTCGACAGAGCCGAAGCTCGGCGGCTGGCGTGGCGTGCCAAGTCGTTCGTCTTACTGGGTAACGAGGAGGAGCTCTACCACCGCAGCCCCTCAGACATCCTCCAACGATGCATATCCATCGCCGAAGGTCAGGAGCTATTGCAAGAAATACACTCGGGGGCTTGCTGTCATCACGCAGCACCCCGAGCCCTCGTTGGAAACGCCTTCCGACAAGGTTTCTACTGGCCAACCGCGGTGGCCGACGCCATTAGGATTGTACGCACCTGCCAAGGGTATCAATTCTACGCAAGGTAGACACACCTGCCCGCTCAGGCCCTGCAAACAATACCCATCACCTGGTTGTTTGCTGTGTGGGGTCTAGACCTCGTCGGTCCCTTGCAGAAGGCACCCGGGGGCTTCACGCACATGCTGGTCGCTATCGACAAATTCTCCAAGTGGATCGAGGTCCGACCCCTAAATAGCATCAGGTCCGAACAGGCGGTGGCGTTCTTCACCAACATCATCCATCGCTTTGGGGTCCCAAACTCCATCATCACCGACAACGGCACCCAGTTCACTAGCAAGAAGTTCCTGGACTTCTGCGAGGACCACCACATCCGGGTGGACTGGGCCGCCATAGCTCACCCCATGACGAATGGGCAGGTAGAGCGTGCCTACGGCATAATTCTGCAGGGACTTAAGCCGAGGATCTACAACGACCTCAACAAGTTCGACAAGCGATGGATGAAGGAACTCCCCTCGGTGGTCTAGAGTCTGAGGACGACGCCAAGCCGAGCCACGGGCTTCACGCCGTTTTTCTAGTCTATGGGGTCGAGGCTATCTTGCCCACAGACTTAGAATACGGTTCACCGAGGACAAGGGCGTACGACGACCGAAGCAACCAGACCAGCTGAGAGGACTCACTGGACCAACTGGAAGAGGCTCGGGACATGGCCTTACAACACTCGGCACGGTATCAGCAGTCTCTGCGACGCTACCACGCCCGAGGGGTTCGGTCCCAAGACCTCCAGGTGGGGGACTTGGTACTTCGGCTACGACAAGATGCCCGAGGGCGCCACAAGCTCACTCCTCCCTGGGAAGGGCCGTTCATCATCGCCAAGATTTTGAAGCCCGGAACATACAAGCTGGCCAACAGTCAAGGCGAGGTCTACAACAACGCTTGGAACATCCGACAGCTACGTCGCTTTTACCCTTAAGATGTTTTCAAGTCGTTCATATACCTCGTTCTCTTTACATACACAAATAGAGTCTAACCGTCATGGAAGGGTTAGCCTTGCCTCGGCAAAGCCCGACCCTCCCTCGGGGGCTAGAAGGGGGGAACCCCCTTTGCGTCAAAATTTTCCTCGGAAAAAGTCTTTCTGCCAGAACATCTTTCGCGCTTTTCGACTACTTCGATAGCGGGATCCTAAAAACGACGGAGTACACGTAAGCGGCAAGGCTGACCGAGCCGAGGGACTCCTATGCCTCCAGGATACGGATACCTCACTCATCACCTTCTGCGATAAGTAACTCACGCTCGGATAAGCGATTCTGCTGACCGAACAAGTCTTAACGCTCGAAAACTTTTCTGCCAAAACGATTTTTCGTACCTTCTCGACTATATCGATAACAGAATCCTACAGACGAGTAAGAGTACACGTAAGCGGTGAGGCCGACCGAGCCAAGGGACTCCTACGCCTCCGGGATACGGATACCTCACTCATCACCTTCCGCGATAAGTAACTCTCGCTCGGATAAGCGATTCTGCTACCGACAAACAAGTCCTGATACTCGAAACAAGAGGAAAAGAAACGCAGCTTTATAACACGACAATGATATGTTTGGGCCTCGGCGGCCGCAAAAACATACGCGTACTACAGACAAACTGTTCCTGCAGGTTCAGACATCAACAGGGGGAGCAGCAGCACCCTCGGCATCGTCTCCACCTTCGGCGGAATCTGGCCCGGCCTCAGACGACGACACGGGCGGAGGATCTCCACCTCGAAGGAAGATGTCAGCACCGCGCCTGGGCCATCGCCGCCAGGGTCTCCTCCAGGAACCCGGCCCGAGCAGACGGCTTGATCGGCCGCTCCGTAGCCTCAGCCAGCGGTCCCCCGAGGACATCAGCCCGGCTCATGGCCTCGGCAGCCCGACTCAGGGGTTGGTCCCGCCAGTGGACGACCTGGCCAGGTTCCAGCCGCCGCTGCTACGCCTCCTCAGCTTGGGAAGTCACTTGCTCCTAGGTCGACGAAGCTTCTTCTTGAGCCGACTCCGCCTCTGTCCACGCTGGCACGCTGCCTCTGGCTCCGGCTCATCGCAGAGCGGCCGAGGGTTTCTTTAACTGAGCAAGAGAAGCCTTGGGTGGCAAGGCTGACCGAGCCGAGGGACTCCTACGCCTCCGGGATACGGATACCTCACTCGTCACCTTCCGCACAGGGCAACTCACACTTGGTTAAGCGGTTCAGCTAGCCGACAGGCGAGTCCTGGTGCTCGAAATGAGGAAGAAACACGGTATTGCACCCAAATACCTAGGTGTTCAGGCCCCGACAGCCACAATGAACAGACACCGACACTCAAGGTGCCATTACAAACGGAACTCCGGTTCCACTCCCGCGGGTATGAACAACCTCCACATCGGAGGGCCTGCGGGACGACAAACTCCGGGTGACTCGTCGGCGACCTCTACAGCAGCAGCGATGGTCCCAGGGCGAACGCTACTGCTGGAAGGCTCTCGTTCGTGTCCCCTCGTGGGGGACGAGAACCAGCTATTAAAGCCAAAGAGCCGGAGGCCCAGAGCGTAGATGGCGCCGACGATCTCGTCGGCGGAGAAACCTTCTCCGGCTGCCACCACCTCAGCACCGACGGCGGCGTCCACCTGCCCACCAACACCGCACCAGCGAGCGTCGGCCGCCCCAAAGCGCATCGGCAGGTCCTCACCCCTGTCCTCGCCACGAAAACGAGAACGGGACCATCCGAGAACACGAGTACCGCCCTCGCGGCGTACGACGTGTTGTGAGACCCTCCGGTGCGGCCGGCCACAGTCGCCCGGACAGAGGACGGAATGCTGCACCCTGGCCAGGCAGCAGCAGTTCGCCTTCCCCCGCATGGCTGGAGGACGCCTCCTCCATAGAGCTGGAGGATGGTTTCCACCCACAGATGCCGGAGGAAGAAGCGGGACGCTAGCCCATGCGAAGGCAGGCCCCGGCTCGCCCCACCCTCCTCCCCGGCAAGGATGATGAAGATCCTTGAAGCTGAGGGCGGGGCAGAGTCCGCAGCCCGGCTTGCTTCTCCCCACCATCGAACCAGTGGTCACCCTCCTGCGTGACCATTGGTGAGGGGATGCAGCCGGGCTGCCTGATGAAAATCCTTGAAGCCGAGCAATGGCTGAAAGGTGCCAACCTCCGCGAAGTTGCGCTCCTCCAACAGGAGCAAGACGAAAGCAACGCGGGCGCTCCCCATCCGGGGGCTCAGAAGGTGGAAGGGCGCAATGCATGAAGGGAGTGCGAAGGCATGGCTACCACCCAGGGGGTCGATCCCTTTTTAAAGGCGACTCTCCCCACTCGCGTCCTGAGGTGTCGTAGACTAAGTATTCACCAACGCGCTCCAGGGTCCTCCCCCTATGACACGAGGGCTGGGTCCCACACGTCATGCAAGCTGGCCCGAGACAGAAGAAGCCAAACCGCCGCGCGAGGAGCGTGTAACCGCCCAGCGGTTACAGACACTCCTCCATCTTCGCCTAAACCAGCAAGTGAAAGGGCGGACCGCCATGCAGGTGGCATGCAACTGCACCACGGAGACGCACCCTTTCGACTTCGACGCATCCAGCATGGAGGCCCAGGCCCACACGTCATGTAACCGGCGCGCCGGTTACTACGTGCGAAAAACTGCACCACCACTTACGCCAATGCCACGCCTTCTCGACTGCGGAACCGGTGCCGCGACTTGAGGCAACCCTGCGCATGGCCCAACAGTGCCAACCAAGCGCATCGGTCACGGGTCAGTCAGCCGCGGGAGAAGGCGCGACGGTCGATATGGCCAAAAGTGGGCCGACAGTAATGACGGCAGCAGGCGGGCGGAAGCAGCAGTCAAATCGTCTGAAGGCTCACGTCCCCTCCTGGAGCAGCAGGGGAGCCCTCTCCCACGGCGTGAAGACGACGCGCCCGTGTTCCACCCCTGGAACGGCTCGCGCAACGGCTGCCCCGCGAACCACCCGTCCCGGCGCATTAACTTCGCGGCGGGGCAGGCGACACCTTTGGCAGGTGAAGCGGGCGACGTTTCACCTCCGCCATGATGACCGTGTCAAAAAAGATGCGCCACATCGTTTAAATTCATATCCTTTTCTCCTTCCCCTCTCTCTCTCTCTTGCTACAGGGACCGGGAAAGGGGATATTTCGAAAGGGATCCTTCTCCGCGAAGGAAGCGGGCCCCGAGCCCTCCTACTGATCAGAGGTTCGAAGGCTGGCCCCTCGGAAGGGTTTGACAGCCGCCCCAGAGCACTCGGGCTTTAGGCTCATTACTGATCAGAGGTTCGAAGGCTAGCCCCTTGGAAGGGTTCAACAGCCGCCTCAAAGCACTCGGGCTCAACGCCCACTACTGATAAGGGGTTCGAAGGCTGGCCCCCCGAAGGGTTCGACAGCCACCCCAGAACACGCAGAGCGAGGGATGACTTTGGGTACGTCCAATACATGGCCGAGGCTCGGGCTACGCTCCCGAGGTACGCTAGGACATTTCCGAGACCAGCAAGAGCGATTCTGTAATAGAATCCCATCAGAGGGAGGCATCGAGCCCTCGGACCCTATCAAACGGGACCGGGTCCGGCAAATCACCTGCAGGTACTTTTGGAGCGCGCCTCTGGGCCACTAGCCGACCCTTATCGAACGGGGCATGGGCGTCCACTCGGATCACCCGTTAGCAACTCACTGGAGACACCATGTTCGGTGCCCTCCGAGGGCAACATGGCGCTTTCCCCCCCTCCTCCTTGCGGAAAGGCGACGAAGGGGCGTATGATAAAAGCCGAGTCAGTTCTTGACCGTCCTCTCGCTCTGTGCAGAGGCTCGGGGGCTGCTCTCGCAAACCCGGCTCTGGCCAAACCGTTGACACCGTCAACATACCAGACCGAGAACTCGGAACCTGACCATGCACCCGGGCTATGATCAGATCGCATGAGGGAACAACCAGACCGGCCGAGGCGTCACGAAAGGCATTAAGACCTCGGAGGAGTCAAACCACTCCTCCGAGGCCTCGGGGGCTACACCCGGTGGGTGCGCTCGCGCGCACCCACCAAAACAAAATGTAACCGAGAAAGGCCGGTCCCCTTGCAAAAAAGTGCGACAAAGCCTCCAAGCGAGTACCAACACTACCTTTGAGGCTCGGGGGCTACTGTCGGGGACCATAATTAGGGGTACCCCTAAGACTCCTAAACTCGGCTGGTAATCATCAGCAGCACAAGCTGCAGAAGCCTGATGGGTGCAATTCAGGTCAAGGCTCCGTCCACTCAAGGGACACGATCTCGCCTCGCCCGAGCCCAGCCTCGGGTAGGAATAGTAGACCCAGGCGGATTCACGCCTCGCCCGAGGGCCTCCTCAAGCAACGGGCGCACCCTCGACTTGCCAGAGGCCCAGCTCGGACAGGCTTCACAGTGAAGCAACCTTGGCCAGATCGTCTCGCCAACCGACCGTATCGCAGGAGCATTCAATGCAAGGATCGCCTGACACCTTATCCTGACGCGCGTTCCTCAGTTGGCAGGGCCGAAGTGACCGCAGTCACTTCGCCCTTCCACTGACTGACCTGACAGAAAACAGCGCCGCCTGCCCTGCTTCGACTGCTGTGCCACCCGCTAGGGTGAGGCTGACAGCAGCCGAGTCCAGCCTCAGGCGCCATAGGAAGCTCCGCCTCGCCCGACCCCGGGGCTCGGCCCCTGCCTCGGCCTCGGAAGGTGGTCTCCGCCTCGCCCGACCCCAAGGCTCGGCCTCAACCTCGACCTCGGAAGACGGTCTCCACCTCGCCCGACCCCAAGGCTCGGCCTCAACCTCGACCTCGGAAGACGGTCTCCGCCTCGCCCGACCCCAGGGCTCGGCCTCAACCTCGACCTCGGAAGACGGTCTCCGCCTTGCCCGACCCCAGGGCTCGGCCTCAACCTTGACCTCGGAAGACGGTCTCCGCCTCGCCCGACCCCAGGGCTCGGCCTCAACCTCGACCTCGGAGGAGTCACCGCCTCGCCCGACCTTGGGCTCGGACCGACCAGGCCACAGGGGGGTACATCATTACCCTACCCCTAGCTAGCTCATGCTATGGGGAACAAGACCGGCATCCCATCTGGCTCGCCCCGGTAAACAAGTGATGATGGCACCCCGCGTGCTCCCATGACGATGGCGGTTCTCAGCCCCCTACGGAAGCAAGGAGACGTCAGCAAGGCCCCGACATCCCCGACAGTTGTGCTTCTACAGGGCTCAAGCGCTCCTCTGACGGCCACGACATCACATGCATAGGGCACTAGCACCTCTCCGACAGCCACGTCGGCATGTACATAGGGCTCTGGCTCCTCTCTGCCGGACACGTTAGCATATTGCTACACCCCCCCATTGTACACCTGGACCCTCTCCTTAAATCTATAAAAGGAAGGTCCAGGGCCCTCGTACGAGGAGGTGGCCGCGCGGGAGGACGGGCTGACGAACAGGCTCTCTCTCCCTCGCGAACGCTTGTAACCCCCTACTGCAAGCGCATCCACCCTAGGCGCAGGACAACACGAAGCCGCAGTTTTCCCCTCTTTGTGTTCCGTCTCGCGCCGACCTATCTGGGCTGGGGCACGCAGCGACAATTTACTCGTCGGTCCAGGGACCCCCTGGGGTCGAAACGCCGACACAGCCCGTTGGCCCGTCGACCCATTTTATTAAATCAGCGTAAAATGTTAAAAAACGGTGCAAAAGGTGGGGTTCGAACCCATGCCCTAATGGAAGAATGGTGGGAGACACTGGGTGAACTTATCTAACCAGTAGAACATCATGCTCAGATGTTTTTAATATTGAATATACGTTTTTTTGTAAAATAAATAAAAATATAATCGTGTCGGGCCAAGCCAGCACTACGAGCCGAGGCTATAGCCCACACGGCGCGACGTTCTTGGCTCTTGCAAGCATTATGTCGTTTCTCAGACCACATTGGCGCAATAGACTCCATGATGTTTGAGGTTGCTGAATTGGATGGAGCAACAATAATTTGTCATACTAACAGTAAAATAAAAGATTATTTGTTGGATTTAAATGTTAGTAATTGCTACGAAGTAGCATAATTTATATGGAGTGCATCCGATTTTTATTGATGCCTGGCTTTAGCAATCACTCCATATTTTGATCCATCTTTTTTATAAGTTTGAGTTCATGTGACTTATTTTAGAAACATGAGCTCACAAACTTTCTCTTATTTGGTCTCTGTATGGTAGAATTATGTCATTTTATAATCTCTGTTCGTTCAGTCAGTCGTTATGAACTCTCTTATAATCGCTCACTTTATTGGTCGTGTTGTACCATGACATGTTACATGGAGTAAACAATAACATCAGTTAGCCCAATCAAAAAAATATTATACGGAAAATGGAGACAATCAAAAAAAAATTGAATTTTCTTTGTGGATAGTTTACGTGGGTATTGTTGTAAGCCGTCGTAACGCACGTGCAACCGACTAGTCTGTACACATGTAGGGGTGGAAACATATTTTTATTTGAATCTTGATTTTTTGTCATTTTTCTTTGATTACAAGCAAATAAGATATAGAATTTTACTGTATAAACGTGTATCCTTATTTTTTAACATTAATCTTGTAAAGATTCGTAAAAATTAAACCTCAAATTTATCATATATAAAATAATAAATATAAAAAATTGAATACATATCGGATACAAATTCAGATGTTTTTCACCTTTTTCATTGTAGGGAGTAAATACTACATAAAAGAATTATACAAAATTTTATTCTCGTGTATAATAATATGCTTGATAATATAAAAAAGAATAGTATAAAATTTCAATCATATCTATTTCAAAATATCAAATTTGTTCTAAGAATTCGGATGTCTAGTTCCACCCCTAAGTACATGTTGCATCGGATTATTACAACTAGTTATATAAATAAAGAATAAATGATACAACAAATTTATTAAACCTAACTAGTCTATGATCAGTAAATATTTATTGTAGCATGTAAGACCTATAAGAAAAAATAAATAAATAAACAAATATATTTATGATAGTGTTTTGAGAGTGTTTGAAACTTTTGGGAAATTATTGAGACCCTTCTCTTTTCATGGTCAATTAATAGTATTAAATTAATGAAGTAACCAATAAAGAAATGAAGAAAGGTATATCTCTTGCTAATGATAATGTTGTGATACATTCTATTGAAGACAAGATTTAACCCAAACCATAAAAGGGGATGTAAAGTAGAAAATGAGAAGAGAAAATTCATTTAAGTATAGAATTAAAATAATGGAATGGGAATAGATATTAATATTGAAATTAGTAGTATTTATATTCATACACTTGAAAAAAGGCCAAAACAGAAATTTGAACTTGAGTCGGATGTTTGGAATAAACAAAAAAAATAAGAAAAAGAAAAGTAAAGGAAAACAGATAAAGAAAAAGGAAAAGAGAGGGAGGCGAGCGCGTCCTGGGCCAAATCTACTCGGCCCAAGCTGTGGCAAAACCTCCCAAGTTAGTGGCCCCACATGCATCTGTCCTTGTCTCAAAGACCTCAGACGACTATGTATGTGCACCGGATAACTTAACAGGATCCATCCGAGTGTCCCAAGGACCCTAGATAAACCACTTACAACCAAGATCGTAAGATTAAGTAACACAAATCACACACCAACATTTTTGCAGCGGAAATCTTATTACCAAATTTTACAAGTTACATCAAGTTTACATTATATTTACCGGAGTGATTACAAAAGTGATTCAAAGAAATAACTTTGAACTGTTATAAATTATTTATAGTTTTGAAATATATGCTAGCTTAAGTGACCATCCTCATTAAGAAGTATAGAAGAAGTACTTAGACTTATAAAAGGTCGTGACCACCGGCGCTTAACACCAATCACAACCAAGTGACTCGTAACCTGATAATGGGTAAAACCCTAAGTACGCAAGTACTCAGCAAGACTTACCCAACTAAAGAAAAGACTCTCAAGGATATGCTGGTTAAACAGGAATCAAGGAAAAGGCTTTAACAAGAATCAACTTAGATACTTTTGCAGAAATGACTTACTAAAGTGAGTCCTTACTTTCAACATTTTAATGCTAGATTAAGTATTAATAGACCTTGTTTGCATCTAGTCTAATTTCACCATCACATTAATCAATCCAACATGATTTTTGCTCATTAAGATTCCATCCACGACTTAGATTGCAAGTTAGTGACCAAGTCTTCATATCCGAGAAGTAATGGCGATCGGAATCGATTAATACCCAGCTGGGGATCTCCAATCACACGACATATGTAGCACTTAACCCTTGCATATGTCAACTCGCCACCGGGGTTCTTAAGACTAGATCAGGTTAGTCGGCGTTTCGACCCTGGGGGGGTCCCTGGACCGAAGAGTAAATTGTCGCTGCGTGTCCCAGCCCAGATGGGTCGGCGCGAGACAGAACACAAGGGGGAACAATAAGGGGAACCGCGGCTCGTGTTGTCCTGCGCCCAGGGCGGATGCGCTTGCAGTAGGGGGTTACAAGCATTCGCGAGGGAGAGAGAGCCTGTCCATCAGCCCGTCCTCCCGCGCGGCCACCTTTTCGTACGAGGGCCCTAGACCTTCCTTTTTTAGTCGTAAGGAGAGGGCCTAGTTATGCAATGGGGGGTGTAGCAAAGTGCTAACGTGTCTAGCAGAGAGGAGCCAGAGCCCTATGTACATGCCCACGTGGCTATCGGAGAGGTGTTGGTGCCCTGTTCACGTGATGTCGTGGCCGTCGGAGGAGCGCTTAAACCCTGTAGAAGCACAGCTGTCAGGGCTGTCGGGTCCCTGCTGACGTCTCCTTGCTTCCGTAGGGGGCTGAGAACCGCCATCGTCATGGAGCACACGAGGTGTCATCATTACTTGTTTTGTCGGGGCAAGCCAGATGGGACGCCGGTCTTGTTCCCCGTAGCCTGAGCTAGCTAGGGGTAGGGTAATGATGTACCCCCCTGCGACGTGGTCGGTCCGAGCCCAAGGTCAGGCGAGGCGGAGGCTCCTCCGAGGTCGAGGTTGAGTCCGAGCCCTGGGGTCGGGTGAGGCGGAGACCGTCGTCCAAGGTCGAGGTTGAGTCCGAGCCCTAGGGTCGGGCGAGGCGGAGGCCGTCGTCCGAGGTCGAGGTTGAGTCCGAGCCCTGGGGTCGAGCGAGGCGGAGGCCGTCATCCGAGGTCGAGGTTGAGTCTGAGCCCTGGGGTCAGGCGAGGCGGAGACTGTCGTCCGATGTCAAGGTTGAGTCCGAGCCCTAGGGTCGGGCGAGGCGGAGCTTCCTATGGCGCCTGAGGCCGGACTTGGCGGCTGTCAGCCTCACCCTGGCAGGTGGCACAGCAGTCGGAGCAGCACAGGCGACGCTGTTTTCCTGTCAGGTCGGTCAGTGGAGGGGCGAAGTGACGGCGGTCACTTCGGCCCTGTCGACTGAGAGGAGCGTGCGTCAGGATAAGGTGTCAAGCGATCCTTGCATTGAATGCTCCTGCGATCCGGTCGGCTGGCGAGGTGATCTGGCCAAGGTTGCTTCTCCATGAAGCCTGCCCGAGTTGGGCCTCGGGCGAGTCGAAGGTGCGCCCGTTGCTTGAGGAGACCCTCGGGCGAGGCGTGAATCTGCCTGGGTCTAATGTTCCTGCCCGAGGCTGGGCTCAGGCGAGGTGAGATTGTGTCCCTTGAGCGGACAGAGCTTTGTCCTGTATTGCGCCCATCAGGCCTTGGCAGCTTTGTGTTGATGGTGTTTACCAGCCGAGTTTAGGAGTCTTGGGGGTACCCCTAATTATGGTCCCCGACAGTAGCCCCCGAGCCTCAAAGGGAGTGTTGGCACTCGCTTGGAGGCTTTGTCGCACTTTTTTGCAAGGGGACCAGCCTTTCTCGGTTGCATTTTGTTCCGGTGGGTGCGCTCGAGCGCACCCGCCGGGTGTAGCCCCCGAGGCCTCGGAGGAGTGGTTTGACTCCTCCGAGGTCTTAATGCCTTTCGTGATGCCTCGGCCGGCCTGATTGTTCCCTCATGCGAACTGGTCGTAGCCCGGGTGCATAGTCAGGTTCCAAGTTCTCGGGCTGGTATGTTGATGCTATCAACGGTTTGGCTAGAGCCGGGTTTGCGAGAGCAGCCCCCAAGCCTCCGCACAGAGCGAGAGGACGGCCAAGGACTGACTCGGCTTTTATCATACGCCCCTTCGTCGCCTTTCCGTAAGGAGGAGGGGGGAAGCGCCATGTTGCCCTTTGAGGGCGCCGAACATGGTGTCTCCAGTGAGTTGCTAACGGGTGATCCGAGTGGACGCCCGTGCCCCGTTCGATAAGGGTCGGCTAGTGGCCCAGAGGCGCGCTCCAAAAGTACCTGCAGGTGATTTGCCGGACCCGGTCCCGTTTGATGGGTCCGAGGGCTCGATGCCTCCCTCTAATGGGATTCCATTACAGAATCACTCCTGCTGGTCTTGGAAATGTCCTAGGGTACCTCGAGAGCGTAGTCCGAGCCTCGGCCATGTATCGGACGTACCTAGAGTCATCCCTCGCTCTGCGTGTTCTGAGGCTGTTGTCGAACCCTTCGGGGGCCAGCCTTCGAACCCCTGATCAGTAGTGGGCGCGGAGCCCGAGTGGCTTGAGGCTGCTGTCGAACCCTTCCGAGGGGCCAGCCTTCGAACCTCTGACTAGTAGCGGGCGCGGAGCCCGAGTGCTCTGAGGCGGCTGTCGAACCCTTCCGAGGGGCCAGCCTTCGAACCCCTGATCAGTAGGAGGGCTCGGGGCCCGCTTCCTTCGCAGAGAAGGATCCCTTTCGGAGTGTCCCCTTTCCCGGTCCCTGTAGCAAGAGAGAGAAAGGGGAAGAGGAAAAGGATACGAAATTGAACGACGTGGCGCACTGAAAGGGAAATGTGCCCTTGGGCCATTTCTAAGTATTTTGGTGATTTAGTGTCTAACACAAGTGCTAAAATGTAAAATGGTGGACAAAGTACAAATCAAAGATAAAGGTATGTTTCTCAGACTTAGTACATTGGTTTATGGACTAATGTATTGGGTCTAAGTGCTGGAAACAGGAAAAGACCAACTGGAAATGCCTTGGCTCGAGCAGCCAAGACTTTGCTCAGTCTGGAGCACCGGACTGTCCAGTGGTGCACCGGACAGTGTCCGGTGCGCCAGGCTGACTCGAGCAAAGTGGCTGCTCTCAGGACTTTGACGGCGGTGTACGACTATAATTCACCGGACTGTCCGGTGGTGCACCGGACTGTCCGGTGGGCCGGTCACAGGCGAACTCGTCGCTCTCGGGAATTCATCGTCGACGTACGGCTATAATTCACCGGACTGTCCGGTGTGCACCTGTCGGCGTCTCGAGACCGGGGGGTCCCTAAGCCGACGAGTGAGTGTGCCGCGTGCCCCAGCCCAGATGGGTCGAGCGCGTGGGCGAGCGCAAAGGGGGGAAGCGAGGTGGCCGGAGACGGGCGTGAGAGAGGTGGAAATCCCGCGGCCTTCGTGTTCGTCCCACGCCCAGGTCGGGTGCGCTTGCAGTAGGGGGTTACAAGCGTCCACGCGGGTGAGGGAAGCGAGCGGCCCCAAGAGAGCGCATGTCCCGTCCTCGTCCCCGCGCGGCCAACCTTCTCTAAGAAGGCCCTGGTCCTTCCTTTTATAGGCGTAAGGAGAGGATCCAGGTGTACAATGGGGGTGTAGCAGAGTGCTACGTGTCTAGCGGGGGAAGAGCTAGCGCCCTAAGTACATGCCAATGTGGCAGCCGGAGAGATCTTGGCACCCAGCTGGTGTGGTGTCGTGGCTGTCGGAGGAGCAACGGAGCCTGGCGGAGGGACAGCTGTCGGAGCGGTTGGGTCCTTGCTGACATCCCCCTGCTTCCGTAAGGGAGCTGAGAGCCGCCGTCGTCACAGGGCTAGCGAGGCGCCATCATTGCCTATCTGGCGGAGCTAGCCAGATGGGACACCGGTCTTGTTCTCTGCGGCCCGAGTCGGCTCGGGGTAGGGTGATGATGGCGCTTCCTGTTGACGTGGCGGGCCTGTGCCCTAGGTCGGGCGACGTGGAGGCTCCTCCAAAGCCGAGGTCGAGTCTGTCCTTCATGGCCGAGGCCGAGTCCGAGCCCTTGGGTCGGGCGAGGCGGAGGTCGTCGGCAGAGGCCAGGGCGGTGTCCGAGCCCTGGGGTCGGGTGAAGCGGAGTTCGTCGTCTTCTGGGGCTGAGCCCGAGTCCGAGCCCTGGGTCGGGCGGAGCGGAGTTCGCCGTCTTCCGGGTCTTAGCCCGAGTCCGAGCCCTGGGTCGGGCGGAGCGGAGTTCGCCGTCTTCCGGGTCTTAGCCCGAGTCTGAGCCCTGGGTCGGGCGGAGCGGAGTTCGCCGTCTTCCGGGTCTTAGCCCGAGTCCGAGCCCTGGGTCGGGCGGAGCGGAGTTCGCCGTCTTCCGGGTCTTAGCCCGAGTCCGAGCCCTGGGTCGGGCGGAGCGGAGTTCGCCGTCTTCTGGGTCTTAGCCCGAGTCCGAGCCCTAGGTCGGGCGGAGCGGAGTTCGCCGTCTTCCGGGGCGGAGCCCGAGTCCGAGCCCTGGGTCGGGCGGAGCTTCCTATGGTGCCTTTGGCAGGACCTGGCTCCCTGTCAGCATCACTCTGTCAAGTGGCGCTGCAGTCGGAGTGGCGCAGGCGGCGCTGTCCTTCTGTCAGACCAGTCAGTGGAGCGGCGAAGTGACGGCGGTCACTTCGGCTCTGCCGAAGGGCGCGTGTCAGGATAAAGGTGTCAGGCCACCTTTGCGTTAAATGCTCCTGCGATTTGGTCGGTCGGTGCGGCGATTTAGTCAGGGTTGCTTCTTAGCGAAGGCAGGGCCTCGGGCGAGCCGAAGATGTGTCCGCCGTTGAAAGGGGGCCTCGGGCGAGACGGAAATCCCTCGGGGTCGGCTGCCCTTGCCCGAGGCTAGGCTCGGGCGAGGCGTGATCGAGTCGCTCGTATGGACTGATCCCTGACTTAATCGCACCCATCAGGCCTCTGCAGCTTTATGCTGATGGGGATTACCAGCTGAGAATTAGGCGTCTTGAGGGTACCCCTAATTATGGTCCCCGACAGTAGCCCCCGAGCCTCGAAGGTAGTGTTAGCACTCGCTTGGAGGCTTTCGTTGCACTTTTTTTCAAGGGGACCAGCCTTTCTCGGTTGCATTTTGTTCCGGTGGGTGCGCGCGAGCGCACCCGTCGGGTGTAGCCCCCGAGGCCTTGGAGGAGTGGTTTCACTCCTTCGAGGTCTTAATGCCTTGCGTAATGCTTCGGCTGGTCTGGTGGTTCCCTCATGTGAACTGGCCGTAGCCCGGGTGCACGGTCGGGGCCCAAGTTCTCGGGCTGGTATGTTGACGCTGTCAACGGTTCGGCTAGAGCCGGGTTTGCGAGAGCAGCCCCCGAGCCTCCGCACAGGGCGAGAGGGCGATCAGGGACAGACTCGGCTTTTTTACATACGCCCCTACGTCGCCTTTCCGCAAGGAGGAGGGGGGGAGAGCGCCATGTTACCCTCGATGGGCACCGAACATGGTGTCTCCGGTGAGCTGCAAGCGGGTAATCCGAGTGGACGTCTGTGCCCCGTTCGTTGGGGGTCGGCTAGGGGCCCAGAGGCACGCCCAAAAGTACCTACGGGTGATCTGCCGGACCCGGTCCCCTGGCGACGGGGTCCGAGGGCTCGATGCCTCCCTCCGATGGGATTCCGTTACAAGATCGCTCCCGCTGGTCTCGGAAATGTCCTAGGGTACCTCGAAAGCGCAGCCCGAGCCTTGGTTATGTATCGAACGTACCCCTGGTCATCCCTCGCTCGGCGTCTGAGGCGACTGTGAACCCTTCGGGGGCCAGCCTTCGAACCCCTGATCAGTAATGGGCGCGGAGCCCGAGTAGCCTGAGGCGGCCGTGGAACCCTTCGGGGGGCCGGCCTTCGAACCTCTGACTAGTAGTGGGTGTAGGGCCCACGCGATCTGAGGCGGCTGTTGAACCCTTCGGGGGGCCAGCCTTCGAACCCCTGATCAGTAAGGAGGCTCGGAGCCTGGTTCCTTCACGGGGAAGGATCCCTTTCGGGGTATCCCCCTTTCCCGGTCCCTGTTGCAAGAGATAGAGAAAGAGGAAAAAAGGAAAAAGGATACGAAACCGAACGACGCGGCGTACCTTTTTTGGCGCGGTTGTTCCGGCGAAGGCGAAGCGTCGCCCGTTGCTCCTGCCAGAAGCGCCGCCTGTCCAGCCGCGGAGTTAATGCGACGGGGCGAGTAGTTGGCGGGGCAGCCGTTGCGCGTGCGCGAGCCGTTCGAGGAACGAATCACGGGCGCGTCGTCTTCACGCCGTGAGAGGGGGTTCTCTTGCTGCCCCCGGATGGGACGTGAGCTTGGCTGACGACGTGACCGCTGCTCCCGCGCGCCTGCCACCGTCATTACTGCCGGTCCACTTTTGGCTGCATTGGCTGCCGCGTCAGGCTGGTGCTGCTGGGTCGCGCGCTGGGTCACCTCGAGTCGCGGTATTGGTTCCGCAACTGAGGAGGCGCGGTGGTGGCGCAGGCGGTGCAGTTGCTTGCATGCAGCATCCGGCGCGCCGGTTGCGCGACGCGTGGGCCTGGGCCTCCATGCTGGCGTGTCGGGAGTCGGAGAAGCGCGTCCACTTGGCGCGGTTGCATTCCGCCTGCATGGCTGCCCGCCTCTTTCGCCCGTTGGTCTGGGCAAAAGTGGAGGGTCACTTGTAACCGCTGGGCGGTTGCGTGCACCACGCGCGGCAGTTTGGCTTCTTCTGCTCGGAGCCGGTCTGCATGACATGCGGGACCCAGCCCCCGCGCCGCAGGGGAGGGCTTTGGAGCGTGTTGGAGAAGACTCAGCCCGTGACGGTTGGGGGTGCAAGCAGGGAGAGTTGCCTTTAAAAGGAGGGTGACCCCTTTCGAAAGGCGACCGTGTCTTCTCGCTCCCTTATGCACCGCGTCTTTCCACCTTCCAAGCCCCTGGATGGGGGGAACCCGCCGTCTTTTCGCCTCATCGTTGGAGGAACGCAACTCCATGGGAGTTGGTACCTTTCAGCCATCGTTCGGCTTCAAGGATTTTCGTCACACAGCCCGGTTGCTCCCCTCCGCTGGTGGTCACCCAAGACGGTGACCTCCAGCTCCTGGATGGGGAGAGGCAAACCGGGCTGTGATCCCGATCCCGCCCTCAGTGTTGAGGGTGTTCGTCATCCTCGCCGGGGCGGGGAGCGAGGCGAGCCGGGGCTCCACCTTCTGCGCGGGTCGGCGGACCACCTCAATTTTGAGCGCTAAGACCCATCTGTTGGTTATCTGAACCGCTTCACCAAGCATGAGTCGCCCCGTGTCAAGGTGACGAGTGAGGTATCCGTATCCCGGAGGCGTAGGAGTCCCTCGGCTCGGTCGACCTTGTTGTCCGAGGCTCCTCTAGCTTAGTTAAAGGGACCCCTCGGCCGCTCTTCGATGAGCCGAGGCCAGGGGTAGCGATATCAGCATGAACAGAGGCGGAGTCGGCTCGAAAATGGAACCTGGTTGGCCGGAGCCTAGCCGGGTTGTCCGTCAGCGGGACCAATGTCGGAGTTGATCAGTCGAGGCCTCGGACCGGACTGGCGCCCTTGGAAGATGGTTGGCCGAGGCCCCAGGGGTAACCGACTGAGCCGCCTGCTCGGGCCAGGTTCCCGGAGAAGTCCCTGGCAGCGATTGCCCGGGCGTGGTGATGACGTCGTCCTTCGGAGCAGAGATCCTCGGACCGCGTCGCCGTCCGAGGCTAGGTCGGGCCTCGCCGAAGGTGTCGTCGATGCCGAGGGTGTTGCTGCCCCCTTCCAGCGTCAAGACCCGAGCCTGCAGGGTCAAAGTGTCTTGTAGCGTGTGCCTTCTGCGGCCGCCGAGGCCAGAACACACACCCTCGCTGCGTTGTAAAGCTACGTCTCTTTTCCTCTTGTTTCGAGTATCTGGACTTTTTGTCGGTAACAGGGATGTTTGTGCGAGCGAGAGTTGCTTCTCGCGGAAGGTGATGAGTGAGGTATCCGTATCCCGGAGGCGTGGGAGTCCCTCGGCTCGGTCGGCCTTGCCGCTTACGCGTACTTTCACCCGTCCATGAGGCCCTGTCACCGACTCGGTCGAGAGGGCTCGAAGGATCGCTTCGGCAGAAGGGCTTCTGAACGTAAAGACTTGTTCGATCCGCGGAGCCACTTTATCCGAACGCGAGTTACTTATCGCAGAAGGTGATGAGTGAGGTATCCGTATCCCGGAGGCGTAGGAGTCCCTCGGCTCGGTCAGCCTTGGCTGCTTACGTGTACTCCGTCGTTTCCAGGACCCACTTTTCGAAGTAGTCAAAAAGCACGAAAGATATTCTGGTAAAAGAGATCTTTTTTCGAGGAAAATTTTGACGCAGAGGGGGTTTCCCCCCTTTTAGCCCCCGAGGGAGGGTCAGGCTTTGCCGAGGCAAGGCCGACCCTTCCTTGTTGACTAAACTTTGCGTGGGTGCGAGGTATATGAACAACTTGGAAACATCTTAAGGGTAGAAGCGACGTAGCTGTTGGATGTTCCAAGCGTTGCCGTAGACCTCGCCTTGACTGTTGGCCAGCTTGTACGTTCCGGGCTTCAGAACTTTGGCGATGACGAATGGCCCCTCCCAGGGGGGCGTGAGCTTGTGCCTCCCTCGGGTGTCTTGCCGCAGCCGAAGCACCAGGTCGCCCACCTGGAGGTCTCGGGGTCGGACCCCTCGGGCGTGGTAGCGTCGTAGGGATTGCTGATACCGCGCCGAGTGTAGTAAGGCCCTGTCCCGAGCCTCTTCCAGCTGGTCCAGCGAGTCTTCTCGGCTAGCTTGGTTGCTTTGATCGTCATAGGCCCTCGTCCTCGGGGAGCCGTATTCCAGGTCAGTGGGCAAGACGGCCTCGGCCCTGTAGACCAGGAAGAACGGCGTGAAACCCGTGGCTCGGCTCGGCGTTGTCCTCAGGCTCCAGACCACCGAGGGGAGTTCCTTCATCCATCGCTTGCCGAACTTGTTGAGGTCGTTGTAAATCCGAGGCTTGAGCCCTTGTAGAATCATGTCGTTGGCACGCTCTACTTGCCCATTCGACATGGGATGAGCCACGGCAGCCCAGTCCACCCGGATGTGGTGATCCTCGCAAAAATCCAAGAATTTTCTGCCGGTGAACTGGGTGCCGTTGTCGGTGATGATGGAGTTTGGGACCCCGAAGCGATGGATGATGTTGGTGAAGAACGCCACCGCCTGCTCGGACCTGATGCTGTTCAGAGGTCGGACCTCGATCCACTTGGAGAATTTGTCGATGGCGACCAGCAGGTGCGCGTAGCCCCCGGGCGCCTTCTGCAAGGGACCAACGAGGTCCAGACCCCACACAGCAAAGGGCCAGGTGATGGGTATCGTCTGCAGAGCCTGAGCGGGCAGGTGGGTCTGCTTCGCATAGAATTGACACCCTTCGCAGGTGCGGACAATTCTAGCGGCGTCAGCCACCGCCGTTGGCCAGTAGAAGCCTTGCCGGAAAGCATTCCCGACGAGGGCTCGGGGCGCTGCGTGATGGCCGCAAGCCCCCGAGTGTATTTCTTGCAGGAGTTCCTGACCTTCGGCAATGGAGGTGCATCGCTGAAGGATGCCCGAGGGACTGCGGTGGTAGAGCTCCTTCTCATCGCCCAGCAGGACGAACGACTTGGCGCGTCGCGCTATCCGCCGAGCCTCGGCTCGGTCGAGGGGCAGCTCTCCTTGGCGGAGATATTGCAGGTACGGGGTCTGCCAATCTCGATCAGGCGTGGCCCCGCTCCGTTCCTCCTCGATGCGCAGCGCCTCGCCCTCGGGGGCCGAGGGTACCTCGGGCTGAACCGAGGACGCCTCGGGCTGGACCGAGGGTGCCTCGGGCTGGACCGAGGGTGCCCCGGGCTCGAGCGTGTCGTTGATCTTGACGGAGGGCTGATGCAGATCCCGGGAGAAGACGTCCGGGGGAACCGTTGTTCGCCCCGAGGCTATTTTTGCCAGCTCGTCCGCAGTCTCGTTGTAGCGCCGAGCGATGTGGTTAAGCTCGAGCCCGTAGAACTTGTCTTCCAGGCGCCGAACCTCATCGCAGTAGGCCTCCATCTTCGGGTCGCGGCAGTGGGAGTTCTTCATGACTTGGTCGATGACGAGCTGGGAGTCGCCGCGAGCGTCGGGGCGTCGGACCCCTAGCTCGATGGCGATTCGCAATCCGTTGATCAGAGCTTCGTACTCAGCCACATTGTTGGATGCCGGGAAATGGAGGCGTAGCACATAGCGTAGGTGTTTCCCGAGGGGCGAGATGAAGAGCAGGCCCGCGCCGGCTCCCGTCTTCATCAACGACCCATCGAAAAACATGGTCCAGAGCTCCGGTTGGATCGGAGCCGTCGGTAGCTGGGTGTCGACCCATTCGGCTACGAAGTCCGCCAAGACCTGGGACTTGATGGCCTTCCGAGGGGCGAACGAGATTGTCTCGCCCATGATTTCCACCGCCCACTTCGCAATCCTGCCCGAGGCCTCTCGGCACTGGATGATCTCCCCCAGGGGGAAGGATGACACCACAGTTACCGGGTGAGACTCGAAGTAGTGTCGCAACTTCCGCCTCGTCAGGATCACTGCGTACAGCAGCTTCTGAACTTGTGGGTAGCGGATCTTGGTTTCAGACAGTACCTCGCTGACGAAGTAAACTGGCCTCTGAACGGGCAATGCATGCCCCTCTTCTTGCCTCTCGACCACAATCGCGGCGCTAACCACCTGAGTGGTCGCGGCGACGTAGACCAAGAGGGTTTCTCCATCAGCTGGGGGTACCAAGATAGGCGCCTTTGTAAGAAGCGCCTTCAGGTTCCCGAGAGCTTCCTCAGCCTCAGGTGTCCAAGTGAAGCACTCGGCCTTCCTTAAGAGGCGGTACAGAGGCAGGCCTCTTTCGCCGAGGCGTGAGATGAACCGGCTCAGGGCCGCGAGACATCCCATGACCCTCTGTACACCTTTTAAGTCCTTGATGGGCCCCATGTTGGTGATGGCTGCGATCTTCTCCGGGTTGGCTTCGATGCCTCGCTCGGAGACGATGAACCCCAAGAGCATGCCCCGGGGCACCCCGAAGACACACTTCTCGGGATTGAGCTTGACGCCTTTCGCTTTGAGACATCGGAATGTCACTTCAAGGTCGGAGAGGAGGTTGGAAGCCTTCCTTGTCTTGACTACGATGTCATCGACGTAGGCCTCGACTGTGCGACCGATGTGTTCGCCGAACACATGGTTCATGCACCGCTGGTACGTCGCGCCCGCATTCCTCAAACCGAACGGCATGGTGACATAGCAGTACATGCCGAAGGGCGTGATGAAAGAAGTCGCGAGCTGGTCGGACTCTTTCATCCGGATTTGGTGATACCCTGAGTAGGCATCGAGGAAGGACAGGGTTTCGCACCCAGCAGTGGAATCCACGATTTGATCGATGCGAGGCAGAGGGTAGGGAACCTTCGAACATGCTTTGTTGAGACCAGTGTAGTCTACACACATCCGCCATTTCCCCCCTTTCTTTCTCACAAGCACAGGGTTGGCAAGCCATTCGGGATGGAATACCTCTTTGATGAACCCCGCTGCCATTAGCTTGTGGATCTCCTCGCCTATTACTCTGCGCTTCTCCTCGTCGAATCGGCGTAGAGGCTGCCTGACGGGTCGGGCTCCGACCCGAATATCCAGCGAGTGCTCGGCGACATCCCTCGGTATGCCGGGCATGTCCGAGGGACTCCACGCAAAGATGTCGGCGTTTGCGCGGAGAAAGTCGACGAGCACTGCTTCCTATTTGGGGTCGAGCCCGGAACCGATCCAGATCTGCTTGGAGGTGTCGCCACTGGGGTTGAGAGGGACGGCCTTAACCGTCTCCACTGGCTCGAAGTTGCCGGCATGTCGCTTCACGTCTGGCACCTCTTTGGAGAGGTTCTCCAGGTCGGCGATGAGGGCCTCGGACTCGGCGAGGGCCTCGGCGTACTTGAGAGCACCTAGAGGGGGGGTGAATAGGTGATCCTGTGAAACTTAAACTTATAGCCACAAAAACTTGTTAAGTGTTAGCACAACAATTGCCAAGTGGCTAGAGAGGAGTCTCAACAAAACACAATACCACAAGAGATCAAACACAGAGATGACACAGTGGTTTATCCCGTGGTTCGGCCAAGACCAACGCTTGCCTACTCCACGTTGTGGCGTCCCAACGGACGAGGGTTGCAATCAACCCCTCTCAAGCGGTCCAAAGACCAACTTGAATACCACGGTGTTTGCTTTGCCTTTCAATATCCCGTTTGCGAGGAATCTCCACAACTTGGAGTCTCTCGCCCTTACACTTGAGATTCACAAAGAAATACGGAGTAAGGGGGGAAATGAGCAACGCACACAAGACTTCAAAAGATCAGAGCAACAACACGCACACAAGTTGCAACAAGAGCTCGCAACACAACTCAATGAGTTCACAACTCAACAAGAGCTCTAGATGCTATCACAATGAATCAAATGCGCGGAATCGATGTCTTGGTGCTTAGGAATGTTGTAGGAATGCTTGGTGTCCTCCTCCATGCGCCTAGGGGTCCCTTTTATAGCCCCAAGGCAGCTAGGAGCCGTTGAGAACAAATCTGGAAGGCCATCCCTGCCTTCTGTCGTCGGGTGCACCGGACAGTCCGGTGCACACCGGACACTGTCCGGTGCCCGATTCCCTTCCTTAAATGGCGAAGCCGACCATTGCAGATGCGGGAGCAGATGGCGCACCGGACAGTCCGGTGCACACCGGACAGTCCGGTGCCCCCTTCCGACCGTTGGCTCAGCCACGTGTCCCGCGCAGATCGCGCGGCCGACCGTTGGCCCGGCCGACCGTTGGCTCACCGGACAGTCCGGTGCACACCGGACAGTCCGGTGAATTTTAGCCGTACGCCGTCGGCAAATTCCCGAGAGTGGCCACTTCGCTCGAGGCAGCCTGGCGCACCGGACACTGTCCGGTGCACCACCGGACAGTCCGGTGCCCCAGACCGAAACAGCCTCTTGGCTGTACACAGCCAACTCTTCTCTTCTCTTCTTCTTTCTGTTTCTGATACTTAGACAAGTATATTAGTACACAAAACCAATGTACTAAGGCTTAGGAACATACCTTTGCTTCTTGTTTTGCACTTTGTCCGTTCACAATCATGAATTCACATTAAAGCACTTGTGTTGACACTCAATCACCAAAATACTTAGAAATGGCCCAAGGGCACATTTCCCTTTCAATCTCCCCCTTTTTGGTGATTTATGCCAACACAACATAAAGCAACTAGAACAAGTGCAATATCACTTCAAATAAAAACTCAAATTTAATTTGATTCAATTTGGCATATATGGATCATCCTTCGCCACCACTTGGTTTGTTTTTGCAAATCAAACTCAAATCTCTATCTCTAAGTCAAACACACATGTTAAGGCATAAGGAGAGTCATTCTAAGAGTATTTGATTCAAGATTTCAAAAAACTCCCCCTTTTTCCCGTAATTAACATTTCTCCTCACAAGAGGCCAACTTTTGACAAAAGAGACAATGCAAGAGTTTTGACAAACCAAAAGCTCTAACCTACTGTTTTCAAAGTTTCTCAAGTGGTAGCTGATCCATTTATTGCTTTGGCCTTTATTTTCTCCCCCTTTGGCATCAAGCACCAAAACGGGATCAATCTTGGCCCTTTAACCCCATTGCCTCACCAAAGTCATCAACTAAGAGCAAATGGCAGTAAGAGTTCATGAGATGAACTTGGAATAAGTTACCCTCTCATCGGAGTGCAGTGGAAGTCTTTCATGGTCCAAGTCCACCTTTTCCCTTTCAATTCTCCTTCGAGACTAAATCAAGCAAACTCAAGCATATGGTTAGTCTCAAAGGGTCAAGTTGTAACACATCTCCCCCTAAACATGTGCATCATTTTGCAACGGACTTGTGAGGTCCAGGGAGTGTTTGTACAACTTGAGCACCACAATAAGCAACAAAATGCAGAATGAACATGATCAAAGGCATAAACACATGTATGCTACAATTCAATCCAGGTTCCGCGAATCTAAGACATTTAGCTCACTACGCAGCCTGCAAAAGGTCTTCTCATCTAGAGGCTTGGTAAAGATATCGGCTAGCTGGTTCTCGGTGCTAACATGAAACACTTCGATATCCCCCTTTTGCTGGTGGTCTCTCAGAAAGTGATGCCGGATGTCTATGTGCTTTGTGCGGCTGTGCTCAACAGGATTCTCCGCCATGCGGATAGCACTCTCATTATCACATAGGAGTGGGACTTTGCTCAGATTGTAGCCAAAGTCCCTGAGGGTTTGCCTCATCCAAAGTAGTTGCGCGCAACACTGTCCTGCGGCAACATACTCGGCCTCAGCGGTGGATAGAGCAACGGAGGTTTGTTTCTTAGAATGCCATGACACCAGGGACCTTCCTAAGAATTGGCACGTCCCCGATGTACTCTTGCTATCAACCTTACATCCAGCATAATCGGAGTCTGAATATCCAATCAAGTCAAAGGTAGACCCCTTTGGATACCAGAGCCCGAAGCAAGGTGTAGCAACTAAATATCTAAGAATTCGCTTCACCGCCACTAAGTGACACTCCCTAGGATCGGATTGAAATCTAGCACACATGCATACGCTGAGCATAATATCCGGTCTACTAGCACATAAGTAAAGTAATGACCCTATCATTGACCGGTATGCTTTTTGATCAACGGACTTACCTCCTTTGTTGAGGTCGGTGTGTCCGTCGGTTCCCATCGGAGTCTTTGCGGGCTTGGCGTCCTTCATCTCAAACCGCTTCAGCAGATCTTGTGTGTACTTCGTTTGAGAGATGAAGGTGCCGTCCTTGAGTTGCTTCACTTGGAACCCAAGGAAGTAGTTCAACTCGCCCATCATTGACATCTCGAATTTCTGCGTCATCACCCTGCTAAACTCTTCACAAGAATTTTTATTAGTAGAACCAAATATTATGTCATCGACATAAATTTGGCACACAAACAAATCACCATCACATGTCTTAGTGAAAAGAGTTGGATCGGCTTTCCCAACCTTGAAAGCATTAGCAATTAAGAAATCTCTAAGGCATTCATACCATGCTCTTGGGGCTTGCTTAAGTCCATAGAGCGCTTTAGAGAGCTTACACACGTGGTCGGGGTACCGTTCATCCTCGAAGCCAGGGGGTTGCTCCACGTATACCTCCTCCTTTATTGGCCCGTTGAGGAAAGCGCTCTTCACATCCATTTGGAACAACCTGAAAGAATGGTGAGCGGCATATGCTAGCAAGATACGAATGGACTCTAGCCTAGCCACAGGAGCAAAAGTCTCCTCAAAGTCCAAACCTGCGACTTGGGCATAACCTTTTGCCACAAGTCGAGCCTTGTTCCTTGTCACCACTCCGTGCTCGTCTTGTTTGTTGCGAAACACCCACTTGGTTCCCACAACATTTTGCTTGGGACGAGGCACCAGCGTCCAAACTTCATTACGATTGAAGTTGTTAAGTTCCTCCTGCATGGCCAACACCCAATCCGGATCTAGCAAGGCCTCTTCTACCCTGAAAGGCTCAATAGAAGAGACAAAAGAGTAATGTTCACAAAAATTAACTAATCGAGACCGAGTAGTCACTCCCTTGCTAATATCACCCAGAATTTGGTCGACGGGATGATCCCTTTGAATCACCGCTCGAACTTGAGTTGGAGGTGCCGGTTGCGCTTCTTCCTCCATCACATGATCATCTTGTGCTCCCCCTTGATCACACATCTCCTGTTGATGAACCTGTTCATCGTCTTGAGTTGGGGAATGCACCATAGTTGAGGAAGAAGGTTGATCTTGCTCATCTTGTTCCTGTGGCCGAACTTCTCCAATCGCCATGGTTCGTATAGCGGCCGTCGGAACATCTTCTTCATCTACATCATCAAGATCAACAACTTGCTCTCTTGGAGAGCCATTAGTCTCATCAAATACAACGTCGCTAGAGACTTCAACCAAACCCGATGATTTGTTGAAGACTCTATACGCCTTTGTATTTGAGTCATAACCTAACAAAAACCCTTCTACAGCTTTGGGAGCAAACTTAGAATTTCTACCCTTCTTCACTAGAATGTAGCATTTGCTCCCAAATACACGAAAGTAAGATACATTGGGTTTGTTACCGGTTAGTAGCTCATACAACGTCTTCTTGAGGAGGCGATGAAGGTAGACCCTGTTGATGGCGTGGCAAGCCGTGTTCACGGCTTCCGTCCAAAAGCACTCGGGGGTCTTGAACTCTCCTAGCATCGTCCTCGCCATATCGATGAGCGTCCTGTTCTTCCTTTCTACCACACCGTTTTGCTGTGGTGTGTAGGGAGCAAAGAACTCGTGCTTGATCCCTTCCTCTTCAAGGAACTCCTCTACTTGAAGGTTCTTGAACTCGGACCCGTTGTCGCTCCTTATCTTCTTTACTTTGAGCTCAAACTCATTTTGAGCTCTCCTGAGGAAGCGCTTGAGGGTCCCTTGAGTTTCAGACTTATCCTGCAAAAAGAACACCCAAGTGAAGCGGGAAAAGTCATCAACAATAACTAGACCATACTTACTTCCTCCTATGCTCAGATAGGCGACGGGTCCGAAGAGGTCCATATGCAGCAGCTCCAGTGGTCTTGAGGTGGTCATCATATTCTTGCTGTGATGTGTTCCTCCCACTTGTTTACCTGCTTGACAAGCTGCACAAGGTCTATCTTTTTCGAATTGAACGTTAGTCAAACCTATTACGTGTTCTCCCTTTAGAAGCTTGTGAAGGTTCTTCATCCCCACATGTGCTAAGCGGCGATGCCACAGCCAGCCCATGCTAGTCTTAGCTATTAAGCATGCATCTAGACCGGCCTCTTCTTTTGCAAAATCAACTAAATAAAGTTTGCCGTCTAATACACCTTTAAAAGCTAGTGAACCATCACTTCTTCTAAAGACAGACACATCTACATTTGTAAATAGACAGTTATACCCCATGTTGCATAATTGACTAACAGATAGCAAATTATATCCAAGAGATTCTACTAAAAACACATTAGAGATAGAGTGCTCATTGGAAATTACAATTTTGCCTAACCCTTTTACCTTGCCTTGATTCCCATCACCGAATATAATTGAATCTTGGGAATCCTTATTCTTGACGTAGGAGGTGAACATCTTCTTCTCCCCCGTCATATGGTTTGTGCATCCGCTATCAATAATCCAGCTTGAACCCCCGGATGCATAAACCTGCAAGGCAAATTTAGGCTTGGGTTTTAGGTACCCAACTCATGTTGGGTCCTACAAGGTTAGTGCAAATATCCTTAGGGACCCAAATGCAAGTTTTGTCTCCCTTGCATTTTGCCCCTAACTTCCTAGCAACTATTTTCTTATCCTTTCTACAAATAGCAAAGGAAGCATTTAAGGCACAATAAATTGTAGAAGGTTCATTTACTACTTTCCTAGGAGCATGAATAAAGTTCTTTCTAGGCACATGATGAGTAGCATTTCTCCTAGACATATTTCTACCATGCATATAGGAAGAACTAGAAGCAAACATGGCATGAGAGTCAAAATCATCATAAGCATTATAACTCCTATAAGCATTTCTAGTTTGTCTCCTATCATGATACAAAAAGGCATGGTTCTTTTTAGCACTAGTAGCCATAGGGGCCTTTCCTTTCTCCTTAGCGGGAATGGGAGCCTTATGGCTTGTTAAGTTCTTGGCTTCCCTCTTGAAGCCAAGTCCATCCTTAATTGAGGGGTGTCTACCGATCGTGTAGGCATCCCTTGCAAATTTTAGTTTATCAAATTCATTCTTGCTAGTCTTAAGTTGGGCATTAAGACTAGCCAATTCCTCAGTTAATTTAGAAATTGAAACTAAATGATCACTACAAGCATCAACATCGAAATCTTTACACCTAGTGCAGATCTCAACATGTTCTACACAAGAATTAGATTTACCAGCTACTTCTAGTTTAGCATTTAAGTCATCATTAACACTCTTTAAAGTTGCAATGGTTTCATGACAAGAAGATAGTTCACTAGAAAGCACTTCATTTCTTTTAACTTCTAAAGCATAAGACTTTTGTGCCTCTACAAATTTGTCATGCTCTTCATACAAAAGGTCCTCTTGTTTTTCTAAGAGTCTATCTTTTTCATTCAAGGCATCAATCAATTCATTAATTTTATCTACTTTAGTTCTATCCAATCCCTTGAACAAACTAGAGTAATCTATTTCATCATCACTAGACTCATCATCACTGGAAGAATCATAAGTGACATTGTTTTGATTACATACCTTCTTCTCCCTTGCCATAAGGCATGTGTGACGCTCGTTGGGGAAGAGGGATGACTTGTTGAAGGCAGTGGCGGCGAGTCCTTCATTGTCGGAATCGGAGGAGGAGCAATCCGAATCCCACTCCTTTCCGATATGTGCCTCGCCCTTGGCCTTCTTGTAATGCTTCTTCTTTTCCCTCTTGCTCCCGTGTTCCTGGTCACTATCATTGTCGGGACAGTTAGCAATAAAATGACCAAGCTTACCGCATTTGAAGCATGATCGCTTTCCCTTGGTCTTAGTCTTGCTTGGCTGTCCCTTGCGACCCTTTAGTGCCGTCTTGAATCTTTTGATGATGAGGGCCATCTCTTCATCATTAAGACTGGCCGCCTCAATTTGCGCCACCTTGCTGGGTAGCGCCTCCTTGCTCCTTGTTGCCTTGAGAGCAATGGGTTGAGGCTCATGGATTGGGCCATTCAGCGCGTCGTCCACGTACCTCGCCTCCTTGATCATCATTCGCCCGCTTACAAATTTTCCAAGAATTTCTTCGGGCGACATCTTGATGTACCTAGGATTTTCACGAATATTGTTCACCAAGTGAGGATCAAGAACAGTAAATGACCTTAGCATTAGGCGGACGACGTCGTGATCCGTCCATCGCGTGCTTCCGTAGCTCCTTATTTTGTTGATAAGGATCTTGAGCCGGTTGTATGTTTGTGTCGGCTCCTCGCCCCTTATCATCGCGAATCGTCCGAGCTCGCCCTCCACCAACTCAATCTTGGTGAGTAAGGTGACATCATTCCCCTCATGAGAGATCTTGAGGGTGTCCCAAATCTGCTTGGCTTTGTCCAAGCCGCTCACCTTGTGATACTCGTCCCTGCACAAAGAGGCTAGCAACACAGTAGTAGCTTGTGCATTTTTATGGATCTGTTCATTAATAAATGAAGGGCTATCCGAGCTATCAAATTTCATTCCACTTTCCACAATCTCCCAAATGCTTGGATGGAGAGAAAATAGGTGAGTACGCATTTTGTGACTCCAAAATCCGTAGACTTCTCCATCAAAGTGAGGAGGCTTGCCAAGTGGAATGGGGAGCAAATGAGCATTTGAGCCATGCGGAATGCGCGAATAATCAAAAGAAAAGTTTGAGTTAACCGTCTTTTGTTTGTCATAGTCGTTGTCGTCGTTGTCCTTTTGGGAAGAGGAAGATTCGTCGCTGTCGTCGTAGTAGACGATCTCCTTGATGCGCCTTGTCTTCTTCTTCTTTCCTTCCTTCCGTCTACGGCCCGAGCCGGAGTCGGTAGGCTTGTCATCTTTGGGCTCGTTGACGAAGGACTCCTTCTCCTTGTCGTTGATCACGATTCCCTTCCCCTTAGGATCCATCTCTTCGGGCGGTTAGTCCCTTTCTTGAAGAGAACGGCTCCGATACCAATTGAGAGCACCTAGAGGGGGGTGAATAGGTGATCCTGTGAAACTTAAACTTATAGCCACAAAAACTTGTTAAGTGTTAGCACAACAATTGCCAAGTGGCTAGAGAGGAGGCTCAACAAAACACAATACCACAAGAGATCAAACACAGAGATGACACAGTGGTTTATCCCGTGGTTCGGCCAAGACCAACGCTTGCCTACTCCACGTTGTGGCGTCCCAACGGACGAGGGTTGCAATCAACCCCTCTCAAGCGGTCCAAAGACCAACTTGAATACCACGGTGTTTGCTTTGCCTTTCAATATCCCGTTTGCGAGGAATCTCCACAACTTGGAGTCTCTCGCCCTTACACTTGAGATTCACAAAGAAATACGGAGTAAGGGGGGAAATGAGCAACGCACACAAGACTTCAAAAGATCAGAGCAACAACACGCACACAAGTTGCAACAAGAGCTCGCAACACAACTCAATGAGTTCACAACTCAACAAGAGCTCTAGATGCTATCACAATGAATCAAATGCGCGGAATCGATGTCTTGGTGCTTAGGAATGTTGTAGGAATGCTTGGTGTCCTCCTCCATGCGCCTAGGGGTCCCTTTTATAGCCCCAAGGCAGCTAGGAGCCGTTGAGAACAAATCTGGAAGGCCATCCCTGCCTTCTGTCGTCGGGTGCACCAGACAGTCCGGTGCACACCGGACACTGTCCGGTGCACACCGGACACTGTCCGGCGCCCGATTCCCTTCCTTAAATGGCGAAGCCGACCGTTGCAGATGCGGGAGCAGATGGCGCACTGGACAGTCCGGTGCACACCGGACAGTCCGGTGCCCCCTTCCGACCGTTGGCTCAGCCACGTGTCCCGCGCAGATCGCGCGGCCGACCGTTGGCCCGGCCGACCGTTGGCTCACCGGACAGTCCGGTGCACACCGGACAGTCCGGTGAATTTGAGCCGTACGCCGTCGGCAAATTCCCGAGAGTGGCCACTTCGCTCGAGGCAGCCTGGCGCACCGGACACTGTCCGGTGCACCACCGGACAGTCCGGTGCCCCAGACCGAAACAACCTCTTGGCTGTACACAGCCAACTCTTCTCTTCTCTTCTTCTTTCTGTTTCTGATACTTAGACAAGTATATTAGTACACAAAACCAATGTACTAAGGCTTAGGAACATACCTTTGCTTCTTGTTTTGCACTTTGTCCGTTCACAATCATGAATTCACATTAAAGCACTTGTGTTGACACTCAATCACCAAAATACTTAGAAATGGCCCAAGGGCACATTTCCCTTTCAGTTCTCCACGCACTCCACGTCGCATTCGAACGCGTGTTTGTACGTGGGGCCGACGGTGATGACCCCGTTGGGGCCCGGCATCTTGAGCTTCAGGTAGGTGTAGTTGGGGACGACCATGAACTTCGCGTAGCATGGCCTCCCCAATACCGCGTGGTAGGTTCCTCAGAACCCGACCACCTCGAACGTCAAAATCTCCATTCGGAAGTTGGAGGGTGTTCCGAAGCAGACGGGAAGGTCGAGCCGTCCGAGGGGCTGGACGCGCTTCCCAGGAATGATCCCGTGGAAGGGCGCAGCGCCTGCTCGGACGGAGGACAGATCGACGCGCAGGAGCCTGAGGGTCTCAGCGTAGATGATGTTGAGGCAGCTGCCTCCATCCATCAGGACCTTGGTGAGCCTGACGTCGCCGAGCTCGGCACGTGGTCGGGGTGGTCAGCTTGGTCGACGACGAGCGGGTATTTCCCCGGGCTCGGCACGTGGTCGGGGTGGTCAGCTTGGTCGAAGGTGATGGGCTTGTCGGACCAGTCTAGGTAGACTGGCGCCGCCACCTTCACCGAGCAGACCTCCCGGCGCTCTTGCTTGCGATGCCGAGCCGAGGCATTCGCCGCATGCCCTCCGTAGATCATGAAGCAGTCGCGGACCTCGGGGAACTCTCCTGCTCGGTGATCTTCCTTTTTGCCGTCGTCGCGGGCCCTGCCACCCTCTGCGAGTGGCCCGGCCTTGTGGAAGTGGCGCCGAAGCATGACGCACTCCTCGAGGGTGTGCTTGACGGGCCCCTGATGGTAGGGGCACGACTCCTTGAGCATCTTGTCGAAGAGGTTAGCACCTCCGGGGGGCTTCCGAGGGTTCTTGTACTCGGCGGCGGCGACAAGGTCCGCGTCGGCGGCGTCGCGTTTCGCTTGCGACTTCTTCTTGCCTTTCTTCTTGGCGCCACGCGGAGTAGACGCCTCGGGAGCATCTTTTGACGGGTGGCCCTGGGGCTGCTTGTCCCTTCGGAAGATAGCCTCGACCGCCTCGTGGCCAGAGGCGAACTTGGTGGCGATGTCCATCAGCTCGCTCGCCCTGGTGGGGGTCTTGCGACCCAACTTGCTCACCAGGTCGCGGCAGGTGGTGCCGGCAAGGAACGCGCCGATGACATCTGAGTCGGTGATGTTGGGCAGCTCGGTGCGCTGCTTCGAGAATCGCCGGATGTAGTCCCGAAGAGACTCTCCCGGCTGTTGCCGGCAGCTTCGGAGGTCCCAGGAATTCCTGGGGCGCACGTACGTGCCCTGGAAATTGCCGGCGAAGGCTTGGACCAAATCATCCCAGTTGGAGATCTGCCCCGGAGGCAGGTGCTCCAACCAGGCACGAGCAGTATCGGAGAGGAACAGGGGAGGTTGCGGATGATGAGGTTGTCGTCGTTCGTTCCACCCAGTTGGCAGGCCAGGCGGTAGTCTGCGAGCCACAGTTCCGGTCTCGTTTCCCCCGAGTACTTTGTGATAGTAGTCGGGGGTCGGAACCGGGCCGGGAACGGCGCCCGTCGGATGGCCCGACTGAAGGCCTGCGGACCGGGTGGTTCGGGCGAGGGACTCCGATCCTCCCCGCTGTCGTAGCGTCCCCCACGCCTGGGGTGGTAGCCTCGGCGCACCCTTTCGTCGAGGTGAGCCCGACGGTCGCGACGATGGTGCTCGTTGCCGAGGTGGCCCGGGGCCGCAGGCGCGGTGTTGCGCGTGCGCCCGGTGTAGACCGAGGCTTCCCGCATGAATCGGGAAGTCGCGGCATGAGGTTCCGAGGGGTATCCCTGCCTTCGGGAGGCAGAGCTCTCGGCCCGTCGGGCCGCAGCGCCTTCCAGGAGATTCTTGAGCTCTCCCTGGATTCGCCGACCCTCGGTGGTTGATGGCTCCGGCATCGCGCGGAGGAGCATCGCTGCGGCTGCCAGGTTCTGACCGACCTCGCTGGATGCGGGTGGCGGCCTGACCCTGACGTCGTTGGCGACGCGGTGCTGGAAACCCTGGGGCAGGTGACGTATTTCTCCGGCCGGGGGCTGGCCCGCCCATACCTGCCCGACGTCCCGGCGGATCGACTCGAGCGCTCCTGCTCCCTCGTCGAGCCTGGCCTGCGCCCCGCGGACTTGCTCGAGCTGTGGGTCGTGACCCCCCGCCGGAACGGGGACCACAGCTAGCTCCCGCGGGATGTCGGCGCGAGGCACCGGCCTAGGGAGATCACCGTCCTCCGGCATGCCGAGATGGTTGCCTTCGGAGGGATCCCCTAGCTCGACGTGGAAACATTCGCGGCTTGGGCCACAGTCCTCGTCGTCAAGGCTGCGGCTACCGTCGGAACAATCGGAGAGGCGGTAGTCACATGCGGTCATAAAGTCCCGCATGGCACTGGGGTTGCCAAATCCAGAGAAATCCCAACAGATGCTGGGATCGTCATCTTCCTCGGAATCAGAGGGCCCGTAGGTCGAGACGTCCATCAATCGGTCCCAAGGCGACCGCATACGAAACCCCAGAGGGGTTGCACTCGCCTCAACGAGAGCGCCCACCAAAGCAAGGTCGCTAGGCGGGTTGAGGCCGAGTCGAAATGACGTAGGATGGGAATCAGTTAGTACCTTTTGGTCGACGAGGAGCGACATAGTCACGTCGGGGGCTGATCGCGCCGTCGTCTTAGGTACGAGGGCGACGTCCTACAGGCCCTCCGCGAGCGCGCTGGCGTCGTCCACTTGCTCGGGATTGGCGTGTCGCGGGGGGACGGCGCTCGCCTTCGTCTCAAACGCGAGGTCGACGCCAGACGCGCCCCCCGTTGGGGCGCTGGGGACGTCGATTCGCTCGACAGCCGACGAAGCGCGGCCTCCCGCTCGGCCTTGGTTGCCCCGCCTCCTCCTCCATTGGCGGGGGAGAGGACAGGGCGAGCTCGAATGTTGTTCTTCCACCATGCGGGGAAGATGTCGTCGATTCCGCCGCCGGCGGGCGGGTTGTCGGCCGCCATTGTCGTTGTCGCACGGCGGTGGAAGGAGTATCATGTCGTAGCTGCCGTCGAGGGACATGAACTCAAGACTCCCGAAACGGAGCACCGTCCCGGGTTGGAGAGGTTGTTGGAGACTGCCCATCTGGAGCTTGACGGGAAACTGCTCGTCAACACGCAGCATGCCCCTACCTGGCGCGCCAACTGTCGGCGTCTCGAGACCGGGGGGTCCCTAAGCCGACGAGTGAGTGTGCCGCGTGCCCCAGCCCAGATGGGTCGAGTGCGTGGGCGAGCGCGAAGGGGGGAAGCGAGGTGGCCGGAGACGGGCGTGAGAGAGGTGGAAATCCCGCGGCCTTCGTGTTCGTCCCGCGCCCAGGTCGGGTGCGCTTGCAGTAGGGGGTTACAAGCGTCCACGCGGGTGAGGGAAGCGAGCGGCCCCAAGAGAGCGCCTGTCCCGTCCTCGTCCCCGCGCGGCCAACCTTCTCTAAGAAGGCCCTGGTCCTTCCTTTTATAGGCGTAAGGAGAGGATCCAGGTGTACAATGGGGGTGTAGCAGAGTGCTACGTGTCTAGCGGGGGAAGAGCTAGCGCCCTAAGTACATGCCAATGTGGCAGCCGGAGAGATCTTGGCACCCAGCTGGTGTGGTGTCGTGGCTGTCGGAGGAGCAACGGAGCCTGGCGGAGGGACAGCTGTCGGAGCGGTTGGGTCCTTGCTGACGTCCCTCTGCTTCCGTAAGGGAGCTGAGAGCCGCCGTCGTCATAGGGCTAGCGGGGCGCCATCATTGCCTATCTGGCAGAGCTAGCCAGATGGGACACCGGTCTTGTTCTCTGCGGCCCGAGTCGGCTCGGGGTAGGGTGATGATGGCGCTTCCTGTTGACGTGGCGGGCCTGTGCCCTAGGTCGGGCGACGTGGAGGCTCCTCCGAAGCCGAGGTCGAGTCTGTCCTTCATGGCCGAGGCCGAGTCCGAGCCCTTGGGTCGGGCGAGGCGGAGGTCGTCGGCAGAGGCCAGGGCGGTGTCCGAGCCCTGGGGTCGGGTGAAGCGGAGTTCGTCGTCTTCTGGGGCTGAGCCCGAGTCTGAGCCCTGGGTCGGGCGGAGCGGAGTTCGTCGTCTTCCGGGTCTTAGCCCGAGTCCGAGCCCTGGGTCGGGCGGAGCGGAGTTCGCCGTCTTCCGGGTCTTAGCCCAAGTCCGAGCCCTGGGTCGGGCGGAGCGGAGTTCGCCGTCTTCCGGGTCTTAGCCCGAGTCCGAGCCCTGGGTCGGGCGGAGCGGAGTTCGCCGTCTTCCGGGTCTTAGCCCGAGTCCGAGCCCTGGGTCGGGCGGAGCGGAGTTCGCCGTCTTCCGGGGCGGAGCCCGAGTCCGAGCCCTGGGTCAGGCGGAGCTTCCTATGGTGCCATTGGCAGGACCTGGCTCCCTGTCAGCATCACTCTGTCAAGTGGCGCTGCAGTCGGAGTGGCGCAGGCGGCGCTGTCCTTCTGTCAGACCAGTCAGTGGAGCGGCGAAGTGACGGCGGTCACTTCGGCTCTGCCGGAGGGCGCGTGTCAGGATAAAGGTGTCAGGCCACCTTTGCGTTAAATGCTCCTGCGATTTGGTCGGTCGGTGCGGCGATTTAGTCAGGGTTGCTTCTTAGCGAAGGTAGGGCGTCGGGCGAGCCGAAGATGTGTCCGCCGTTGAAAGGGGGCCTCGGGCGAGACGGAAATCCCTCGGGGTCGGCTGCCCTTGCCCGAGGCTAGGCTCGGGCGAGGCGTGATCGAGTCGCTCGTATGGACTGATCCCTGACTTAATCGCACCCATCAGGCCTCTGCAGCTTTATGCTGATGGGGGTTACCAGCTGAGAATTAGGCGTCTTGAGGGTACCCCTAATTATGGTCCCCGACAGCACCGGACTGTCCGGTGAGCCAACGGTCGGCAGGGCCAACGGTCGGCCGCGCGATCTGCGCGGGACACGTGGCCGGGCCAACGGCTAGTAGGAGGCACCGGACTGTCCGGTGCGCCAACGGCTCTCAGTCTGCCAACGGTCGGCTTCGCCATTTAAGGAAAGAAATCTGGCACCGGACAGTGTCCGGTGTGCACCGGACTGTCCGGTGCGCCAGTCGACAGAAGGCAAGAATTGCCTTCCCAGATTGCTCTCAACGGCTCCTAGCTGCCTTGGGGCTATAAAAGGGACCCCTAGGCGCATGGAGGAGTAGACCAAGCATTCCTACAACATTTCTAAGCACCAAGACATCGATTTCGCGCATTAGTTTCATTGTGATAGCATATAGAGCTCTAGTGGAGTTGTGAACTCATTGAGTTGTGTTGCGAGCACTTGTTGCGACTTGTGTGCGTGTTGACACTCTGATTCTTGTGTCTTGTGTGCGTTGCTAATCTCTCCCTTGCTCCGTATTCTTTGTGAATTTCAAGTGTAAGGGCGAGAGGCTCCAAGTTGTGGAGATTCCTCGCAAACGGGATTGAGAAAAAGCAAGCAAAACACCGTGGTATTCAAGTGGGTCTTTGGACCGCTTGAGAGGGGTTGATTGCAACCCTCGTCCGTTGGGACGCCACAACGTGGAGTAGGCAAGCGTTGGTCTTGGCCGAACCACGGGATAACCACCATGCCATCTCTGTGATTGATCCTTGTTGGTTATTGTGTTTTGTTGAGGATTCCTATCTAGCCACTTGGCAATTATTGTGCTAACGATTAACCAAGTTTTGTGGCTTAAGTTTTCAAGTTTTACAGGATCACCTATTCACCCCCCCCCCCTCTAGGTGCTCTCAATTGGTATCAGAGCCGTTCTCTTCACAAAGGGACTAACCACCCGAAGAGATGGATCCTAAGGGGAAGGGAATTGTGATCAACGACAAAGAGAAGGAATCCTTCGTCAACGAGCCGAAGGATGACAAGCCTACCGACTCCGGCTCGGGCCATAGACGGAAAGATGGGAAGAAGAAGAAGACAAGGCGCATCAAAGAAATTGTCTACTACGACGACAGCGATGAGTCTACTTCTTCCCAAAAGGACGACGACCACAACGACTACGAGAGAAGGAAACCGGTCAATTCGAACTTTTCTTTTGATTACTCTCGTATTCCTCAAAGTGCAAATGCTCATTTATTATCAATTCCACTTGGTAAACCTCCTCATTTTGATGGAGAGGACTATAGATTTTGGAGTCACAAAATGCGTAGTCACTTGTTCTCTCTCCATCATAGTATATGGGAGATTGTAGAGAGTGGAATGCACTTTGATAGTACGGATAGTCCCATGTTCATTAATGAGCAAATACATAAGAATGCACAAGCTACTACTGTTCTTCTAGCTTCTTTGTGCAGGGATGAATATCACAAAGTGAGCGGCTTGGATAACGCCAAGAAAATATGGGACACCCTCAAGATTTCACATGAGGGGAACGACGTCACCTTGCTCACCAAAATGGAGTTGGTGGAGGGCGAGCTTGGACGGTTCGCGATGATAAGGGGCGAGGAGCCAACTCAAACATACAACCGGCTCAAGACCCTTATCAACAAAATAAGGAGCTACGGAAGCACGCGATGGACGGACCACGACATCGTCCGACTGATGCTAAGGTCCTTTACCGTTCTTGATCCTCATTTGGTGAATAATATTCGTGAGAATTCCAGGTACACCAAAATGTCGCCCGAAGAAGTCCTTGGAAAATTCGTGAGCGGGCGAATGATGATCAAGGAGGCGAGGTACGTGGACGACGCTTTGAATGGTCCGATCAACGAGCCGCAACCCCTTGCTCTCAAGGCAACAAGAAGCAAGGAGGCGCTACCTAGCAAGGTGGCACAAATTGAGGTGGCCGGACTTAATGATGAAGAGATGGCCCTCATCATCAAAAGATTCAAGACGACACTTAAGGGTCGCAAGGGACAGCCAAGCAAGACCAAAGCCAAGGGAAAGCGCTCATGCTTCTAATGCGGTAAGCTTGGTCATTTTATTGCTAACTGTCCCGACAATGATAGCGATCAGGACCAAGGGAACAAGAAGGAGAAGAAGAAGAACTATAAGAAGGCAAAGGGCGAGGCACATCTAGGAAAGGAGTGGGATTCGGATTGCTCCTCCTCCGACTCCGACAATGAAGGACTCGCCGCCACCACCTTCAACAAGTCATCCCTCTTCCCCAACGAGCGTCACACATGCCTTATGGCAAGGGAGAAGAAGGTATGTACTCGAAACTCTACTTATGCTTCTTCAAGTGAGGACGAATCTAGTGATGAGGATGAAATAGATTATTCATGTTTGTTTAAGGGCCTAGATAGAACCAAGGTAGACAAAATTAATGAATTGATTGATGCCTTGAATGATAAGAATATGCTTTTAGAAAAGCAAGAGGATTTGTTGTATGAAGAACATGATAAATTTGTAGAAGCACAAAAATCTCATGCTCTAGAAGTTAAAAGAAATGAAATGCTTTCTTGTGAATTATCTTCCTGCCATGAGACAATTTCTAACTTAAGGAGCATTAATGATGATTTGAATGCTAAGTTAGAAATAGCTAGTAAGTCAACATCTTGTGTAGAAATTGTTGCAACTTGTAATAGGTGTAAAGATTTTGACATTGACGCTTGTAGGGAACACCTTGTTTCAATTTCCTAACTCAATGATGAATTGGCTAGTCTTAATGCTCAACTTAAGACTAGCAAGAGTGATTTTGATAAGCTAAAATTTGCAAGGGATGCCTACACGATTGGTAGACACCCCTCAATTAAGGATGGGCTTGGCTTCAAGAGGGAAGCCAAGAACTTGACAAGCCATAAGGCTCCCATCTCCGCCAAGGAGAAAGGGAAGGCCCCTATGGCTAGTAGTGTGCAAAAGAACCATGCCTTTATGTACCATGATAGGAGACAATCTAGAAATGCTTATAGGAGTTGTAATGCATATGATGCCTTTGACTCTCATGCCATGTTTGCTTCTAGTTCTTCTTATGTGCATGGTAGAAATGTTGATAGGAGAAATGTTGTTCATAATATGCCTAGGAGAAATGTTGTTCCTAGGAAAGTTAATGAACCTTCTACAATATATCATGCTTTAAATGCTTCCTTTGCTATTTGTAGAAAGGATAGGAAGATAGTTGCTAGAAAATTAGGGGCAAGATGCAAGGGAGACAAAACTTGCATTTGGGTCCCTAAGGATATTTGTGCTAACCTTGTAGGACCCAACATGAGTTGGGTACCTAAGACCCAAGCCTAAATTTTCCTTGCAGGTTTATGCATCCGGGGGTTCAAGCTGGATTATTGACAGCGGATGCACAAACCATATGACGGGGGAGAAGAAGATGTTCACCTCCTACGTCAAGAATAAGGATTCCCAAGATTCAATAATATTCGGTGATGGGAATCAAGGCAAGGTAAAAGGGTTAGGTAAAATTGCAATATCTAATGAGCACTCTATCTCTAATGTGTTTTTAGTTGAGTCTCTTGGATATAATTTGTTATCTGTTAGTCAATTATGCAATATGGGATATAATTGTCTATTTACAAATGTAGATGTGTCTGTCTTTAGAAGAAGTGATGGTTCACTAGCTTTTAAGGGTGTATTAGACGACAAACTTTATTTAGTTGATTTTGCAAAAGAGGAGGTCGGTCTAGATGCATGCTTAATTGCTAAGACTAGCATGGGTTGGCTGTGGCATCGCCGCTTAGCACATGTGGGGATGAAGAACCTCCACAAGCTTCTAAAGGGAGAACACGTGATAGGTTTGACTAACGTGCAATTCGAAAAAGATAGACCTTGTGCAGCTTGTCAAGCAGGTAAACAAGTGGGAGGAGCGCATCACAGCAAGAATGTGATGACCACTTTAAGACCCCTGGAGCTACTACATATGGACCTCTTCGGACCCGTCGCCTATCTAAGTATAGGAGGAAGTAAGTATGGTCTAGTTATTGTTGATGACTTTTCCCGCTTCACTTGGGTATACTTTTTGCAGGATAAATCTGAAACCCAAGGGACCCTCAAGCGCTTCCTCAGGAGAGCTCAAAATGAGTTTGAGCTCAAAGTGAAGAAGATAAGGAGCGACAACGGGTCCGAGTTCAAGAACCTTCAAGTGGAGGAGTACCTTGAGGAGGAAGGGATCAAGCACGAGTTCTCCGCTCCCTACACACCACAGCAAAACGGTGTGGTAGAGAGGAAGAACAGGACGCTAATCGATATGGCGAGGACGATGCTTGGAGAGTTCAAGACCCCCGAGCGTTTTTGGTCAGAAGCCGTGAATACGGCTTGCCACGCCATCAACAGGGTCTACCTTCACCGCCTCCTCAAGAAGACGTCGTATGAGCTTCTAACCGGTAACAAACCCAATGTATCTTACTTTCGTGTATTTGGGAGCAAATGCTACATTTTAGTAAAGAAGGGTAGAAATTCTAAGTTTGCTCCCAAAGCTGTAGAAGGGTTTTTGTTAGGTTATGACTCAAATACAAAGGCGTATAGGGTCTTCAACAAATCATCGGGTTTGGTTGAAGTCTCTAGCGACGTTGTATTTGATGAGACTAATGGCTCTCCAAGAGAGCAAGTTGTTGATCTTGATGATGTAGATGAAGAAGATGTTCCGACGGCCGCTATACGATCCATGGCGATTGGTGATGTACGACCACAGGAACAAGATCAACCTTCTTCCTCAACAATGGTGCATCCCCCAACTCAAGAAGATGAACAGGTTCATCAAAAGGAGGCGTATGATCAAGGGGGAGCACAAGATGATCAAGTAATGGAGGAAGAAGCACAACCAGCACCTCCAACTCAAGTCCGAGCGATGATTCAAAGGGATCATCCCGTCGACCAGATTTTGGGTGACATAAGCAAGGGAGTAACTACTCGGTCTTGATTAGTTAATTTTTGTGAGCATTACTCCTTTGTCTCTTCTATTGAGCCTTTCAGGGTAGAGGAGGCCTTGCTAGATCCAGACTGGGTGTTGGCCATGCAAGAGGAGCTCAACAACTTCAAGAGGAATGAAGTTTGGACACTGGTGCCTCGTCCTAAGCAAAATGTTGTGGGAACCAAGTGGGTGTTCCGCAACAAACAAGACGAGCACGGAGTGGTGACGAGGAACAAGGCTCGACTTGTGGCAAAAGGTTATGCCCAAGTCGCAGGTTTGGACTTTGAGGAGACTTTTGCTCCTGTGGCTAGGCTAGAGTCCATTCGTATTTTGCTAGCATATGCCGCTCACCATTCCTTCAGGTTGTTCCAAATGGATGTGAAGAGCGCTTTCCTCAATGGGCCGATCAAGGAGGAAGTGTACGTGGAGCAACCCCCTGGCTTCGAGGATGAACGGTACCCCAACCACGTGTGTAAGCTCTCTAAGGCACTCTATGGACTTAAGCAAGCCCCAAGAGCATGGTATGAATGCCTTAGAGACTTTTTAATTGCTAATGCTTTCAAGGTTGGGAAAGCCGATCCAACTCTTTTCACTAAGACTTGTGATGGTGATCTTTTTGTGTGCCAAATTTATGTCGATGACATAATATGTGGTTCTACTAATAAAAAGTCTTGTGAAGAGTTTAGCAGGGTGATGACGCAGAAATTCGAGATGTCGATGATGGGCGAGTTGAACTACTTCCTTGGGTTCCAAGTGAAGCAACTCAAGGATGGCACCTTCATCTCTCAAACGAAGTACACGCAAGACTTGCTGAAGCGGTTTGGGATGAAGGACGCCAAGCCCGCAAAGACTCCGATGGGGACCGACGGACACACCGACCTCAACAAAGGAGGTAAGTCCGTTGATCAAAAGGCATACCGGTCTATGATTGGGTCTTTACTTTATTTATGTGCAAGTAGACCGGATATTATGCTTAGTGTATGCATGTGTGCTAGATTTCAATCCGATCCTAAGGAATGTCACTTAGTGGCAGTGAAGCGAATCCTTAGATATTTAGTTGCTACGCCTTGCTTCGGGATCTGGTATCCAAAGGGGTCTACCTTTGACTTGATTGGATATTCAGATTCCGACTATGCTGGATGTAAGGTCGATAGGAAGAGTACATCGGGGACGTGCCAATTCTTAGGAAGGTCCCTGGTGTCATGGAATTCTAAGAAACAAACCTCCGTTGCCCTATCCACCGCTGAGGCCGAGTATGTTGCCGCAGGACAGTGTTGCGCACAACTACTTTGGATGAGGCAAACCCTCAGGGACTTTGGCTACAATCTGAGCAAAGTCCCACTCCTATGTGATAATGAGAGTGCTATCCGCATGGCGGAAAATCCTGTTGAGCACAGCCGCACAAAGCACATAGACATCCGGCATCACTTTTTGAGAGACCACCAGCAAAAGGGAGATATCGAAGTGTTTCATGTTAGCACCGAGAACCAGCTAGCCGATATCTTTACCAAGCCTCTAGATGAGAAGACCTTTTGCAGGTTGCGTAGTGAGCTAAATGTCTTAGATTCGCGGAACTTGGATTGATTTATAGCATACTTGTGTTTATGCCCTTGATCATGTTCCTTATGCATATTGTCGCTTAATAATGGTGCTCAAGTTGTACAAACACTCCCTGGACCTCACAAGTCCGGTGCAAAGTGATGCACATGTTTAGGGGGAGATGTGTTACAACTTGACCCTTTGAGACTAACCATGTGCTTGAGTTTGATGATTTAGTCTCGAAGGAGGTTTGAAAGGAAAAAGGTGGACTTGAACCATGAAAGACTTCCACTGCACTCCGATGAGAGGGTAACTTATTCCAAGTTCATCTCATGTACTCTTATTGCCTTTGTATTCTTATTGAAGATTTTTGTGAGGCAATGGGGTTCTTAGGGCCAAGATTGATCCCGTTTTGGTGCTTGATGCCAAAGGGGGAGAAAATAAAGGCCAAAGCAACAAATGGATCAGCTACCACTTGAGACCACTTGAGATTTTGAAAATAGGAGAAGTGTCTCTTTTGGTTTGTCAAAACTCTTTTATTGTCTCTCTTGTCAAAAGTTGGCTTCTTGTGGGGAGAAGTGTTGATTGTGTGTTTATCTTAGAGATAGAAAATTGAGTTTGATTTGCAAAAACAAACCAAGTGGTGGCAAAGAGTGATCCATATATGTCAAATCTGAATCAAAACGATTCGAGTTCTTATGTGAAGGAAGTTTGTATTTGTTCTACTTGCTTTATATTGTGTTGGCATAAATCACCAAAAAGGGGGAGATTGAAAGGGAAATGTGCCCTTGGGCCATTTCTAAGTATTTTGGTGATTTAGTGTCTAACACAAGTGCTAAAATGTAAAATGGTGGACAAAGTACAAATCAAGGATAAAGGTATGTTTCTCAGACTTAGTACATTGGTTTATGGACTAATGTATTGGGTCTAAGTGCTGGAAACAGGAAAAGACCAACTGGAAATGCCTTGGCTCGAGCAGCCAAGACTTTGCTCAGTCTGGAGCACCGGACTGTCCGATGGTGCACCGGACAGTGTCCGGTGCGCCAGGCTGACTCGAGCAAAGTGGCTGCTCTCAGGACTTCGACGGCGGTGTACGGCTATAATTCACCGGACTGTCCGGTGGTGCACCGGACTGTTCGGTGGTGCACCGGACTGTCCGGTGGGCCGGTCACAGGCGAACTCGTCGCTCTCGGGAATTCATCGTCGACGTACGGCTATAATTCACCGGACTGTCCGGTGTGCACCAGACTGTCCGGTGAGCCAACGGTCGGCAGGGCCAACGGTCGGCCGCGATCTGCGCGGGACATGTGGCCGGGCCAACGGCTAGTAGGAGGCACCGGACTGTCCGGTGTGCACCGGACATGTCCGGTGCGCCAACGGCTCTCAGTCTGCCAACGGTCGGCTTCGCCATTTAAGGAAAGAAATCTGGCACCGGACAGTGTCCGGTGTGCACCGGACTGTCCGGTGCGCCAGTCGACAGAAGGCAAGAATTGCCTTCCCAGATTGCTCTCAACGGCTCCTAGCTGCCTTGGGGCTATAAAAGGGACCCCTAGGCGCATGGAGGAGTAGACCAAGCATTCCTACAACATTTCTAAGCACCAAGACATCGATTTCGCGCATTAGTTTCATTGTGATAGCATATAGAGCTCTAGTGGAGTTGTGAACTCATTGAGTTGTGTTGCGAGCTCTTGTTGCGACTTGTGTGCGTGTTGACACTCTGATTCTTGTGTCTTGTGTGCGTTGCTAATCTCTCCCTTGCTCCGTATTCTTTGTGAATTTCAAGTGTAAGGGCGAGAGGCTCCAAGTTGTGGAGATTCCTCGCAAACGGGATTGAGAAAAAGCAAGCAAAACACTGTGGTATTCAAGTGGGTCTTTGGACCGCTTGAGAGGGGTTGATTGCAACCCTCGTCCGTTGGGACGCCACAACGTGGAGTAGGCAAGCGTTGGTCTTGGCCGAACCACGGGATAACCACCGTGCCATCTCTGTGATTGATCCTTGTTGGTTATTGTGTTTTGTTGAGGATTCCTATCTAGCCACTTGGCAATTATTGTGCTAACGATTAACAAAGTTTTGTGGCTTAAGTTTTCAAGTTTTACAGGATCACCTATTCACCCCCCCCTCTAGGTGCTCTCAATTGGTATCAGAGCTGTTCTCTTCACAAAGGGACTAACCGCCCGAAGAGATGGATCCTAAGGGGAAGGGAATTGTGATCAACGACAAAGAGAAGGAATCCTTCATCAACGAGCCGAAGGATGACAAGCCTACCGACTCCGGCTCGGGCCATAGACGGAAAGATGGGAAGAAGAAGAAGACAAGGCGCATCAAAGAAATTGTCTACTACGACGACAGCGATGAGTCTACTTCTTCCCAAAAGGATGACGACCACAACGACTACGAGAGAAGGAAACCGGTCAATTCGAACTTTTCTTTTGATTACTCTCGTATTCCTCAAAGTGCAAATGCTCATTTATTATCTATTCCACTTGGTAAACCTCCTTATTTTGATGGAGAGGACTATGGATTTTGGAGTCACAAAATGCGTAGTCACTTGTTCTCTCTCCATCCTAGTATATGGGAGATTGTAGAGAGTGGAATGCACTTTGATAGTACGGATAGTCCCATGTTCATTAATGAGCAAATACATAAGAATGCACAAGCTACTACTGTTCTTCTAGCTTCTTTGTGCAGGGATGAATATCACAAAGTGATAACGCCAAGAAAATATGGGACACCCTCAAGATTTCACATGAGGGGAACGACGTCACCTTGCTCACCAAAATGGAGTTGGTGGAGGGCGAGCTTGGACGGTTCGCGATGATAAGGGGCGAGGAGCCAACTCAAACATACAACCGGCTCAAGACCCTTATCAACAAAATAAGGAGCTATGGAAGCACGCGATGGACGGACCACGACGTCGTCCGACTGATGCTAAGGTCCTTTACTGTTCTTGATCCTCATTTGGTGAATAATATTCGTGAGAATTCCAGGTACACCAAAATGTCGCCCGAAGAAGTCCTTGGAAAATTCGTGAGCGGGCGAATGATGATCAAGGAGGCGAGGTACGTGGACGACGCTTTGAATGGTCCGATCAACGAGCCGCAACCCCTTGCTCTCAAGGCAACAAGAAGCAAGGAGGCGCTACCTAGCAAGGTGGCACAAATTGAGGCGGACGGACTTAATGATGAAGAGATGGCCCTCATCATCAAAAGATTCAAGACGACACTTAAGGGTCGCAAGGGACAGCCAAGCAAGACCAAAGCCAAGGGAAGGCGCGGAGCCCGAGTGGCTTGAGGCGGCTGTCGAACCCTTCCGAGGGGCCAGCCTTCGAACCTCTGACTAGTAGCGGGCGCGGAGCCCGAGTGCTCTGAGGCGGCTGTCGAACCCTTCCGAGGGGCCAGCCTTCGAACCCCTGATCAGTAGGAGGGCTCGGGGCCCGCTTCCTTCGCAGAGAAGGATCCCTTTCGGAGTGTCCCCTTTCCCGGTCCCTGTAGCAAGAGAGAGAAAGGGGAAGAGGAAAAGGATACGAAATTGAACGACGTGGCGCACCTTTTTTGACGCGCTCATTATGGCAGAGGTGAAGCGTCGCCCGCTTTGCCTGCCAAAGGTGTCGCCTGCCCTGCCGCGGAGTTAATGCGACGGGACGAGTGGTTCGCGGGGCAGCCGTTGTGCGTGCGCGAGCCGTTCGAGGAACGGAAAACGGGCGCGTCGTCTTCACACCGTGGGAGAGGGCTCTCTTGCTGCTCCAGGAGGGGACATCAGCTTGCAGACGATTTGACTGCTGCTTCCGCCCACCTGCCGCCGCCATTACTGCCGGCCCACTTTTGGGCATATCGACTGTCGCGCCTTCTCCCGCGGCTAACTGACCCGTGACCGATGCGCCTGGTTGGCACTGTTGGGCCATGCGCGGGGTTGCCTTGAGTTGCGGCACCAGTTCCGCAGCCGAGAAGGCGCAGCATTGGCGTAAGTGGCGGTGCAGTTTTTCGCACGTAGTAACCGGCGCGCCGGTTACATGACGTGTGGGCCTAGGCCTCCATGCTGGATGTGTCGAAGTCGAAAGGGTGCATCCCCGTGGTGTGGTCGCATGCCGCCTGCATGGCGGTCCGCCCTTTCACCCGCTGGTTTGGGCGAAAGTGGAGGAGTGCTTGTAACCGCTGGGCAGTTACATGCTCCGCGCGCGGCGGTTTGGCTTCTTCTGTCCTGGGCCAGCTCACATGACGCGTGGGACCCAGCCCCCGTGTCGTAGGAGGAGGACCTTTGAGCGTGTTGGTGAAGACTTAGCCCGCGACGCCTGAGGATGCGAATGGGGTGAGTCGCCTTTAAAAAGGGATCGACCTCCAGGGAGGCAGCCACGCTTTCGCACTCTCCTCATGCATCGCGCCCTTCCGCCTTCCGAGCCCCAGGATGGGGAGCGCCCGCGTTGCATCGCGCCCTTTTGTGGAAGTTGGCACCTTTCAGCCATCGCTCGGCTTCAAGGATTTTCATCAGGCAGCCCGATTGTATCCCCTCACTAATGGTCACCCAAGACGGTGACCACCAGTTCGATGGTGGGGAGAAGCAAGCCTGGCTGCGGCCTCTGCCCCGCCCTCAGCTTCAAGGATCTTCATCATCCTTGCTGGGGCGGAGGGCGAGCTGAGCTGGAGCTCTACCTCCCGTACGGGCCGGCGGGCCACCTCTTCCTTCAGCATTCAGAGGAGAGGGCTCTCACCGGCCTAGCGGAGGGGGCGGACTTCGACAACGCGGGGCCGATTGGCCGCAAGCGTCGTCAGCTCCAGCATGCCTGGTTCGCTGGCTCTGGCACAGCTTCCGGTGCCACCTCCCACCGCTGGGCGGAGCGTGGCTATCTGCCCGCTGTATGGGCGGCTGTCGCGCCGCACGTACCGGGGGACCGCCCAAGACGTCGCGCGCTGCTAGGGCGGCGTTCGTGTTCTTGGGCTGTCCTACCCTTGCTCCGGCACGACGCCTCCGCGCGGAGGTCGGTGCTCGCCCGTCCGGGAGGACTTGAGTGGGGATCTGCCGGTGGGCAGGCGGCTGCTGTCGTCGGTGCTGAGGTGGTGGCAACTGGAGAAGGCCTCGTCGTCGACGAGATCGTCAGCGCCATCTGCGCTTTGGGCCTCCGGCTCTTTGGCTTTGATAGCTTGTCCTCGCCCCTCGAGTGGGGACGTGGGCGAGGGCCTTGTCGCAGCAGTGTCTGCCCTGAGGTCATCGCTGCTGCTGTTTGGCCGCCCGGAGCGAAGATCGTTGTCGCTGCTGACGGAGTGGGCGGCGGCGAGCCACCTAGAATTTGTTGTCCCGTAGGCCCTCCAATGTGGGGGGTTGTTCGTACCTGCAGGAGTAGAACCGGAGTTCCGTTTGTGATGGCACCTTGAGTGTCAGTGTATGTTCATTGTGACTGTCGGGGCCTGAACATTTGTGTATTTGGGCGTGAAGCCGTGTCTTCCCCTTGTTTCGAGTATTGGAACTCGCCTGTCGACTAGCTGAGCCGCTTAACCGAGTGTGAGTCGCTTTGCGTGGAAGGTGACGAGTGAGGTATCCGTATCCCAGAGGCATAGGAGTCCCTCGGCTCGGTCGGCCTTGCCACTCAAAGCTCCTCTTGCTCAGTTAAGGAACCCTCGGCTGCTCTGCGATGAGCCGGAGCCGGAGGCAGCGGTGTTAGCATGGCAGAGGTGGAGTTGGCTCGAAAAGGGGCTTCGTCGGCCCAAGAGTAGGTGACTTCCCAGGCTGAGGAGGTGCAGAAGCGGCGGCTGGAGCCTGGCCGGGTTGTCCACTGGCGGGACCAGCCCCGGAGTCGAGCTGTCGAGGCCATGAGCCGGGCTGATGTCCTTGGGGGACAGCTGGCTGAGGCTACGGAGTGGCCGGTTAAGCCGTCTTCTTGGGCCAGGTTTCTGGAGGAGACCCTGGCAGCGATGGCCCAGGGGCGGTGCTGACATCTTTCTTCGAGGTGGAGATCCTTCACCCGTGCCGCCGTCCGAGGCCGGGTCAGATTCCGCCGAAGGTGGAGACGATGCCGAGGGTGCTGTTGCTCCCCCTTTTGATGTCTGAACCTGCAGGAATAGTTTGTCTGTAGTGTGCGTATGTTTTTTGCGGCCGCCGAGGCCCAAACATATAATCGTCGTGTTATAAAGCTGTGTTTCTTTTCCATTTGTTTCGAGTATCAGGACTTGTTTATCGGTAGCAGAATCGCTCATCCAAGTGAGAGTTACTTATCGCGGAAGGTGATGAGTGAGGTATCCGTATCCCGGAGGCGTAGGAGTCCCTCGGCTCGGTCGACCTTCGCCGCTTACGTGTACTCTTGCTCGTCCGTGGGATTCTGTTATTGATATAGTCGAGAAGGCACGAAAAATCGTTTCGACAAAAAAGTTTTCGAGCGTTAAGACTTGTTCGGTCAGCAGAATCGCTTATCCGAGCGTGAGTTACTTATCATAGAAGGTGATGAGTGAGGTATCTGTATCCCAGAGGCGTAGGAGTCCCTCGGCTCGGTCGGCCTTGCCGCTTACGTGTACTCCGTCGTTTTCAGGATCCCACTATCGAAGTAGTCGAAAAGCGCGAAAGATGTTCTAGCCGAAAGACTTTTTCCGAGGGAAATTTTGACGCAGAGGGGGTTCCCCCCTTCTAGCCCCCAAGGGAGGGTCGGGCTTTGCCAAGGCAAGGCTGATCCTTCCTTGACGGTTAGACTCTATTTGCGTATGAACGAGGCATATGAACGACTTGAAAACATCTTAAGGGTGAAAGCGACGTAGTTGTCGGATGTTCCAAGCGTTGTTGTAGACCTCGCCTCGACTGTTGGCCAACTTGTAGGTTCTGGGCTTCAAAATCTTGGCGATGATGAATGGCCCTTCCCAGGGAGGTGTGAGCTTGTGGCACCCTCGGGCGTCTTGTCATAGCCGAAGCACAAAGTCGCCCACCTGGAGGTCTCGGGACCGAACCCCTCGGGCGTGGTAGCGTCGCAGGGACTGCTGATACCACGCCGAGTGTAGTAAGGCCATGTCCCGAGCCTCTTCCAGCTGGTCCAGTGAGTCTTCTCGGCTGGTCTGGTTGCTTCGGTCGTCGTACGCCCTCGTCCTCGGGGAACCGTATTCCAAGTCTGTGGGCAAGATAGCCTCGGCCCCATAGACTAGAAAAAACGGCGTGAAGCCCGTGGCTCAGCTTGGCGTCATCCTCAGGCTCCAGACCACCGAGGGGAGTTCCTTCATCCATCGCCTACCGAACTTGTTGAGGTCGTTGTAGATCCTCAACTTAAGTCCCTTCAGAATCATGTTGTTGGCACGCTCTACCTGCCCATTCGTCATGGGGTGAGCTATGGCGGCCCAGTCCACCCGGATGTGGTGGTCCTCGCAGAAGTCCAGGAACTTCCTGCCAGTGAACTGGGTGCCGTTGTCGGTGAAGATGGAGTTTGGGACCCCCAAAGCGATGGATGATGTTGGCTACGGGGTCTGCCAGTTTCGATTAGGCGGGACCCCATTCCGCTCTTCCTCGACGCGCAAAGCCTCACCCTCGGGGGTCGAGGGTGCCTAGGGCTGAGCCGAGGGTGCCTCGGGCAGAGCCGAGGCCTTCTCGGGCTCGGGCGTGTCATCGGTCTTGACAGAGGGTTGATGTAGATCTCGGGAGAAGACGTCTCGGGGGACCGTTGTCCGCCCCGAGGCTATTTTAGCTAGCTCGTCCGCAGTCTCGTTGTATCGTCGGGCGACGTGGTTGAGCTCGAGCCCGTAGAACTTGTCTTCCAGGCGCCGAACCTCGTCGCAGTAGGCTTCCATCTTCGGGTCGCGGCAGTGGGAGTTCTTCATGACTTGGTCGATGACAAGCTGCGAGTCGCCACGAGCGTCGAGGCGCCGAACCCCTAGCTCGATGGCGATGCGCAACTCGTTAATCAGAGCCTCGTACTCGGCCACGTTGTTGGACGCCGGGAAATGGAGGCACAGCACGTAGCGGAGGTGCTTTCCGAGGGGTGCGATGAAGAGCAGGCCCGCGCCCGCTCCTGTTTTCATCAGCGACCCGTCGAAAAACATGGTCCAGAGTTCCGGTTGGATCGGAGCTGCTGGAAGCTGGGTGTCGACCCATTCAGCCACAAAGTTCACCAAGACTTGGGACTTGATGGCCTTTCGAGGAGCGAACGAGATTGTCTCGCCCAAGATCTCCACCGCCCACTTTGCAATCCTACCCGAGGCCTCTCGGCACTGGATGATCTCCCCCAGGGGGAAGGACGACACCACAGTCACCGGATGAGACTCGAAGTAGTGTCGCAACTTTCGTCGCGTCAGAATTACCGCGTACAGTAGCTTCTGAATTTGCGGATAGCGGATTTTGGTCTCGGACAGTACCTCACTGATGAAGTAGACCGGTCTCTGGACGAGCAATGTATGCCCTTCTTCTCGTCTCTCGACTACGATCGTGGCGCTGACCACCTGAGTGGTTGCGGCTACGTAGATCAAGAGGGCTTCTCCGGCAGCGGGGGGCACCAGGATAGGCGCGCTTGTAAGGAGCGCCTTTAAGTTCCCAAGGGCGTCCTCGGCCTCGGAGGTCCAAGTGAAGCGCTCGGTCTTCCTTAAGAGGCGGTATAGGGGCAGGCCTCTTTCGCCGAGGCGCGAGATGAAGCGGCTCAGAGCCGCAAGGCATCCCATGACCCTCTATACTCCTTTCAAGTCCTTGATAGGCCCCATGTTGGCGATGGCCGCGATTTTCTCCGGGTTGGCCTCGATGCCTCGCTCGGAGACGATGAACCCTAGGAGCATGCCTCGGGGGACTCCGAAGACACACTTCTCGGGATTGAGTTTTACGCCTTTTGCCTTGAGACACTTGAATGTCGTTTCAAGGTCAGAGAGGAGGTTGGAGGCTTTCCTCGTCTTGACTACGATGTCATCGACGTAAGCCTCGACCGTTCGGCCGATGTGCTCTCCGAACGCATGGTTCATACACCTTTGGTATGTCGCGCCTGCATTCCTCAAACCGAATGGCATAGTAATATAGCAGTACATGCCAAAGGGTGTGATGAAAGAGGTCGCGAGCTGGTCGGACTCTTTCATCCTGATTTGGTGATACCCTGAGTAGGCATCAAGGAATGACAGGGTTTCGCACCCAGCAGTGGAATCCACGATTTGATCGATGTGAGGCAGAGGGTAGGGAACCTTCGGACATGCTTTGTTTAGACCAGTGTAGCCTACACACATCTGCCATTTCCCACCTTTCTTTTTCACAAGCACAGGGTTGGCTAGCCATTCGGGATGGAATACCTCTTTGATGAACCCTGCAGCCATCAGCTTGTGGATCTCCTCGCCTATGGCTCTGCGCTTTTCTTCGTCGAATCGGCGCAGAGGCTGCTTCACGGGTCGAGCTCCAGCTTAGATATCCAGTGAGTGCTCGGCGACATCCCTCGATATGCCAGGCATGTCCGAGGGACTCCACGCAAAAACCTTGGCGTTCGCACGGAGAAAGTCGACGAGCATTGTTTCCTATTTGGGGTCGAGCTTGGAGCCGATCCAGACTTGCTTGGAGGCGTCGTTGCTGGGGTCAAGAGGGACGGACTTAACCGCCTCTGCTGGCTCGAAGTTGTCGGCGTGGCGCTTCGCATCTGGCACCTCCTTGGAGAGGCTCTCTAGGTCGGCGATGAGGGCCTCGGATTCGGCGAGGGCCTCGGCGTACTCCACGCACTCCACGTCGCATTCGTACGCGTGTCGGTACGTGGAGCCGACGGTGATGACCCCGTTGGGGCCCGACATCTTGAGCTTGAGGTAGGTGTAGTTGGGGACGGCCATGAACTTGGCGTAGCATGGTCTCCCCAGCACTGCGTGGTAGGTTCCTCGGAACCCGACCACCTCGAACGTAAGGGTTTCCTTACGGAAGTTGGAGGGAGTCCCGAAGCAGACGGGCAGATCGAGTTGCCCAAGGGGTTGCATGCGCTTCCCGGGGATGATCCCGTGAAAGGGCGCCGCACCGGCCCGGATCGTGGACAGATCGGTCTGCAAGAGCCAGAGGGTCTCGGCGTAGATGATGTTGAGGCTGTTGCCTCCGTCCATGAGGACCTTGGTAAGCCTGACGTTGTCGATGATGGGATCGACAACGAGCGGGTACTTCCCTGGGCTCGACACGTGGTCGAGGTGGTCGCCTTGGTCGAAGGTGATGGGCTTGTCGGACCAGTCTAGGTAGACTGGCGCCGCCACCTTCACCGAGCAGACCTCCCGGCGCTCCTGCTTGCGGTGTTGAGCCGAGGCGTTCACCACTTGCCCACCGTAGATCATGAAGCAGTCGTGGACCTCGGGGAACCCTTCTGCCTTGTTGCCTTCCTTCTTGTCGTTGTCGTGGGCTCTGCCACCTTCCGCCAGGGGGCCGGCCTTATGGAAGTAGCGCCGAAGCATGACGCACTCCTCAAGGGTGTGCTTGACGGGGCCCTGATGATAGGGGCACGACTCCTTGAGGATCTTGTCAAACAGGTTGGCCCCTCTGGGAGGCTTCCGTGGGTTCCTGTGCTCGGCGGCGGCGACAAGATCTGCGTCGGCGGCGTCACGTTTCGCTTGCGACTTCTTCTTGCCCTTCTTCTTCGTGCCGCGCTGAGCGGACGCCTCGGGGCCGTCTTCCTGCGGGCGCCCTTGAGGCTGCTTGTCCTTCCGGAAGATGGCCTCGACCGCCTCCTGACCAGAGGCGAACTTGGTGGCGATGTCCATCAGCTCGCTCGCCCTGGTGGGGGTCTTGCGACCCAGCTTGCTCACCAGGTCGCGGCAAGTGGTGCCGGCGAGGAACGCGCCGATGACATCTGAGTCGGTGATGTTGGGCAGCTCGGTGCGCTGCTTCGAGAATCGCCGGATGTAGTCCCGCAGGGACTCTCCTGGCTGCTGGTGGCAGCTTCGGAGATCCCAGGAGTTCCCAGGGCGCACGTATGTGCCCTGGAAGTTGCCGGTGAAGGCTTTGACCAGGTCGTCCCAGTTGGAGATCTGCGCCGGAGGCAGATGCTCCAGCCAGGCTCGGGCGGCGTCGGAGAGGAACAGGGGGAGGTTGCGGATGATGAGGTTGTCATCGTCCGTTCCACCCAGCTGGCAGGCCAGCCGGTAGTCCGCGAGCCACAGTTCCGGCCTTGTTTCCCCCGAGTACTTAGTGATGGTAGTCGGGGCCCGAAACTGGGTCGGGAACGGCGCCCGTCGTATGGCCCGGCTGAAAGCTTGCGGACCGGGTGGTTCGGGCGAGGGACTTCGATCCTCCCCGTTGTCGTAGCGTCCCCCACGCCTGGGGTGGTAGCCTCGGCGCACCTTCTCGTCGAGGTGGGCTCGACGATCGCGGCGGTGGTGCTCGTGGTCGAGGCGACCCAGGGCTGCAGGCGTTGCGTCCCGCGTGCGCCCGGTGTGGACCGAGGCCTCCCGCATGGATCGGGAAGTTGCGGCGCGATGCACCGGGGGTATCCCTGCCTTCGGGAGGTGGAGCTTTCGGCCCGTCGGACCGCGGCATCCTCCAGGAGATTCTTGAGTTCTCCCTGGATACGCCGCCCTCGGTGGTGGATGGCTCCGGCGTCGCTCGAAGTAGTATTGTTGCTGCAGCCAGGTTCTGGCCGACCCCACTGGAAGCCTGGGGCAGCCTTGCCCTGGCATCATCAGCGATGCGGTGCTGGACGTCCTGGGGCAGATGACGCGCTTCTCCGGTTGGTGCTCGGCCTGCCCACTCCTGCCCGATGTTCTGCCGGAGCTGCACAAGTTGTCCTGCTTCCTCGTCGAGCCTGGCCTGCATCTCGTGGATTTGCTCGAGCTGTGCGTCCTGACCCCCCACAGGGACTGGGACCACAGCTAGCACCCGAAGGATGTCAACGTGAGGCGCGGACCTAGGGGGATCGCCGTCCTCCGGCATACCAAGGTGGTTGCCTTCGTCGAGACCCCCTAGATCGACGTGGAAACATTCGCGACTTGGGCCACAGTCCTCGTCGCCGAGGCTGTGGCTACCATCGGAGCAATCGGAGAGGCAGTAGTCACATGTGGTCATGAAGTCTCGCATGGCACTGGGGTTACCGAGCCCGAAGAAATCCCAACCATAGTCGGGCTCGTCATCTTCCTCGGAACCCGGGGGCCCGTAGGTCGAGACGGCCGTTAGTCGGTCCCAGGTTGACCACATATGGTACCCCGGAAGGTTGGATATGCCTTTATGAAAGCGTACACCGAAGCAGGGTCGCTTGGTGGGTTGAAGCTGAATCTAAAAGGCACAGGATGGAAAACGGACGGTACCTCTCGATCGACGGATGGTGACGAAGTCGCGTCGGGGACAGACTGCACCGTTATCTTCGGTACGAGGCTGGCGTCATCCGTCCGCTTGGGGTTGGCGTGTTGCGGGGAAGCGACGCTCGTCTTTGTCTCAAACGCGAGGTCAACGCCCGACGTGTCCCCCGCTGGGGCGCCGGCGTCGTCGACTCGCTCGACAGCCGACGAGGTGCCGCCTCCTACTTGGCCATGGTTGCCCTGCCTCCTCCTCCTGCGGCAGGGAAGGTGACGGGACAGACCCGGATGTTGTTCTTCCGCCATGGGGGGAAGACGTCGTCGATTCCGTCGCCGGTGGGCGGGCTGAAGGCCGCCATTGTCGTTGTCGCGCGGCGGAGGAAGGAGTACCATGTCGTAACTGCCGTCGAGGGACATGAACTCGAGACTCCCGAAACAGAGCAGCGTCCCGGGTTGGAGAGGTTGCTGGAGACTACCCATCTAAAGCTTGACGGGAAGTTGTTCGTCAACACGTAGCAGGCCCCTACCTGGCGCGCCAACTGTCGGCGTTTCGACCCCGGGGGGTCCATGGACCGACGAGTAAATTGTCGCTGCGTGTCCCAGCCCAGATGGGTCGGCGCGAGACGGAACACAAGGGGGAACAATAAGGGGAACCGCGACTCGTGTTGTCCCGCGCCCAGGGCGGATGCGCTTGCAGTAGGGGGTTACAAGCGTTCACGAGGGAGAGAGAGAGCTTGTCCGTCAGCCCGTCCTCCCGCGCGGCCACCTGTTCGTACGAGGGCCCTGGACCTTCCTTTTATAGTCGTAAGGAGAGGGCCCAGTGTACAATGGGGGGTGTAGCAAAGTGCTAACGTGTCTAGCAGAGAGGAGCCAGAGCCCTATGTACATGCCGACGTGGCTGTCGGAGAGGTGTTGGTGCCCTGTTCACGTGATGTCGTGGCCGTCGGAGGAGCGCTTAAACCCTGTAGAAGCACAACTATCGGGGTTGTCGGGTCCTTGCTGACGTCTCCTTGCTTTCGTAGGAGGCTGAGAACCGCCGTCGTCATGGAGCACGCGGGGTGTCATCATTACTTGTTTTACCGGGGCGAGCCAGATGGGACGCCGGTCTTGTTCCCGTAGCTTGAGCTAGCTAGGGGTAGGGTAATGATGTACCCCCCTGCGACGTGGTCGGTCCGAGCCCAAGGTCGGGCGAGGCGGAGGCTCCTCCGAGGTCGAGGTTGAGTCCGAGCCCTGGGGTCGGGCGAGGCGGAGACCGTCGTCCAAGGTCGAGGTTGAGTCCGAGCCCTGGGGTCGGGCGAGGCGGAGGCCATCGTCCGAGGTCGAGGTTGAGTCTGAGCCCTAGGGTCGGGCGAGGCGAAGGTCGTCATCCGAGGTCGAGGTTGAGTCCGAGCCCTGGGGTCGGGCGAGGCGGAGACCGTCGTCCGAGGTCGAGGTTGAGTCCGAGCCCTGGGGTCAGACGAGGCGGAGCTTCCTATGGCGCCTGAGGCCGGACTTGGCGGCTGTCAGCCTCACCCTGGCGGGTGGCACAACAGTCGGAGCAGCACAGGCGGTGCTGTTTTCCTGTCAGGTCGGTCAGTGGAGGGGTGAAGTGACGGCGGTCACTTCGGTCCTGTCGACTGAGGAGCGCGCGTCAGGATAAGGTGTCAGGCGATCCTTGCATTGAATGCTCCTGTGATCTGGTCGGCTGGCGAGGCGATCTGGCCAAGGTTGCTTCTCCGTGAAGCCTGCCCGAGCTGGGCCTCGGGCGAGTCGAAGGTGCGCCAGTTGCTTGAGGAGGCCCTCGGGCGAGGCGTGAATCTGCCTGGGTCTACTGTTCCTGCCCGAGGCTGGGCTCGGGCGAGGAGGCCCTCGGGCTTGAGCGGACAGAGCTTTGTCCTGTATTGCGCCCATCAGGACTTTGTAGCTTTGTGCTGATGGTGTTTACCAGCCGAGTTTAGGAGTCTTGGGGGTACCCCTAATTATGGTCCCCGACAAGGTTCACGCCAACCGAGAGCACAGATACACCACCATCCAGCCTCTTGCCACAGAGGGTACACGCTACTCTCGCCATCTCTCCATTCCCATTGCGTGTTATCTTATTCTGGTATTAGTCTGCCCGAGGCAAAGCTTACCCATGATGAGGCATGTGATCAGTTAAAAGGTCATCGGTCATCAAGCCTACATTCAGTATAATCCTTAATCAACCTGGGTAGAACATCACCTGTTCCTAGCCCAAGTCTCGATTTAAGTACTTCCATCCTCAGGATTGTTTGTGTTCCTTAGGATGCAAAGAGCATTATAGGGAACTTTGCAGTAAGATCCCACCATTGCTCCCAATGAAAATATTCTTGCAGGCAGAAGCCATCCTTCCTCAGGATAACCCCTGAGCTAGGCATTAACGCAAAGGACAACCTCTATCTGCAATATCTAAGCAGGGATAAGCATTTTTGTAAATCATTTTTCGATACTTCATCAGAAGTATCTATAAAGGTATGGCTATCAAGGTAGGCAATGCATCAAAGGGTTTCCAAGCAACTCCTATAAACCTAATGCACATTTCGCTAGACTTAAAGTGTGTAAAAGTTATTTAAAAACACAAGGAAGGGGTTGCATGCACCGGGGCTTGCCTGGATAACACTAGGTTAGTGTTGTTAGACAACTTCTGCTTGACGACTATCTTTTGTCTTGACATTCGTCAGATTATCCATCTTCAGGTTCGTCCATCAGCTTCATCCTGCGGATTAGCCTGCGCTTGGGGTCGACTTGGCTCAGGTTCTCCGCATTACGTGGTTAATTCACGTACCTGAATGAAATGCATTATGCACCTGAATGCATATAGACAGGAATATTACAAACCTAAATAGTGCTAAGTGATAGCGAATTAAATTCCTAGCGGTGAGGCGTCGTACCATTTTATACGAAAACACTAGTTATCGGCAGACGACTATGCCTAATTATCACATTTTTTAGCGTAATCGCATCTACTTCAAACATCAAGCAATAATAAGTTAAGCACAAGTCTTTTGTCAAAACACCCAATATTAAATTATTCGTCACATTTTTATTCACTATTTTTGAATACCGACAATTTAGAGTAAGGGAACATATTAACTAACTTTCTAAATTGTTTCTCAATTATCTTGAATTCCACGCTAATTAAATAGGTCGATGCCATTCACTGCTAATTACTCGAGGTAATGTGCATATCCCTCATGACATCGAACTAAACAACAAACCTAGAATAAGCCGATTAATTAAGTAGGGCATCGACTACAACAATTAACTAGATTAACATAATAGCACTAGGAAATCTATTAACTAGCCGATAGAAATACTAAATCTATCTTTCGCACTACTAACTCCATCGTACTCCACATATATTTAACCAAATATATTTTATACACTATACCATCACATCGGTCACTAGATAAGAAAATCGTCGATCATATCCTACCCCAACATTATCGATCACAAACATAGATGATACTAACTACTAGAGCAGGACATCGACTTCATCTTACACGCACTGAACACAATTACCATCGATAGATTTATCGACAATCGTATAAAATACTGAATTTAACCTAGGCGTCACCGAAATACTACACTCTGTAAAATAGAACTAGTTCGAATATACTCGGCAACTAAACTCCTCGAAGCACAACTCGCATCGCTGGCATCTCTTAAACTTTATAAGCAAACTAAGCGTCTTATTTCACGATCATAAAGTTAATAGTAAAAACAGTAAATCGGATCACTGTTCCAATAGCTGACTCGAATCCACGAGATCAATAATGATTCTCCAATTTAGGCAATTTGTCGAGCGCTTGGCAGATACTATCCGAACTTCACACACCCCACCATCCAACATTTGGACATCTTCTCTTAGGGATTCTTTTGTCAGCGTGATTCCAACTCGGAGGCATCACGTAGGAACCAACATGGAGACAGGGTGACGACGACGGTAAGGCAAAGGTTGGAGACGATCGGATATCAACGACAAACACTAGAATTTTACGACAGGCTGTTGTAATGGGACGTCGATATACTATCCATGGCAATAAGGAGATCGACGTAGGTGAAACCGATAGTCGAACAGGAACTGCGCACACCGACGACGCACTGGATCAACACATACACAGTGGAGCAGGGCGCAGGAACGCTCGGCCGGACGCGGCAAGCAGAGAAAAAACGGGAGGAAGGAGGAGCGCGACGCTGGGCAGGACCCGGACGGGCGAGCGCGCCAGGGAGTTCCAGGGAGCAGCTGGGGAAGAGAAATTGGAGAACGCGCAGGACGAACTCGGCCATGGGGAGCAAGGGAGCACCACGGCACAGGGAATGGGAGAAACGCCGGCGAGCTCGGCGAGCTGCGCGCGACGCGAGCAGAGAGAGAAGACGAGAGAGGGAGGAGAGAGGAGCAGGGATGGTCGGCCTTGGGGCTGGGGAGCGGACGGGACGCAGCTCCACGGCGCGGACGCCAAACCAAGCTGAGGGGGGCGCGGCCGACGAGTAGAGCGAGGAGACTAGCTGAGAGAGAGAGAGAGATGGGGGAAGTCCGGCGCTGGAGAGGAGTAAGGAAGATGGGCGCGCAGAGGAGCTTCGACGGTGGCCATGGAGTGAGCAGGGCAGCGCGCGGGGAGCTCCACTACTGGGAAGATGAGCACCGCGGTCAGGAGATAAGGCCGATGGCCCCTGCGGTGAAGAAATATCAAAGGGAGAGAGAGAGCTAGGCGGTGGAGATTTTTGCTTAGAGCAGAGCGGCGGCAAAGCATATCGGACCCAGGGGCGGCGGCAGATTTTTTGCTACGCGAGAGGATGACGATCAGCTGCTCCAAAAAATCTATCCTCCACACGCTTGGCTACTGTGCCCTCTGTCGTCTCTGCGCTCCAGAGTCTCGATCAGGGAAGTAGTGAATTTGCTAGGCTACCAAAGGAAACGGAAGTACCATACCAGGGAGCACCAAGAATTTTCTCGGTGGAGATAAAAAGAAACCCTTTTTTGTTCAGCAACGAAAAAAATGATTTTCTTCTTTCCTTTTTTTAGATTTTCTCAAAAAATACGAAAATATCCTGATTATAGGATCAGAGTTTGGGCGAGGTCTAAATGGACTAGATATCGGATACAATGTTTAAGACAACACTAGTTTAGTCGAAATCGGATAAAAAATCATCCGTTATCAAAACATAGTTGATTTTATTATCTTACAGAGTATGCGGAAGAATAAATAGGATCATAACCTCGCACACGATTTTTCTCGGACAATGCGCGATTCAGATTATTTGTCCCCGAATATTTTTGTCGTCGAGTTCAAATTAATTTGCCCGGGATAAAAATCATCCGAGTGGGTCGGGCTTCCGAATTCGTATTTGCGCGAGCGATATATTTTAAATAATCATCGGACGCACTGATTTTCGGAACAACGATGTTCCAAATATCACGAAAATTTAGGAAGAGCCCGGATAGATAAAAGCGATGTCGAACTCGCGACCGATGAAACCGATGCGATATTAAAATCGCGATAAACGAAAATAATTAAAATTTAGCATCTGTTTTATCCACTGATATTACATGTTTAAATCCATACTCGTTGTCGAGCGGAATATAAACATCAGAGGTGTTACACAAGCTAACCCAATTCTTCCGTGGCCCACTACCTCGTGCGCTTTCGCTCACTGGCGGGTGGGACCAATGCGTCAGGCGCGACCCAGATAGCAGGAGTGACGACCTGTGGGTCCGCAGCGTCGGTCTCCCTGGCACACCACACTTGCTCGGGTCGTCGTCGTGTGGGACCTCCGCGTCAGCTGCTCTCGCGCATCAGCTTCGGCTCTAGCCTCGGATTCGCGCCGCCGGAGTTGCCGGCGCCGTAACTACCTGAAAGTCGCGCTAGAGGGGGTGGATAGGCGTAATCTGAAAATTACAACTTTAAGCACACACTATAAGCCGGGGTTAGCGTTAGAGCGAATATCAAGTCCGGGAGAGAGGGGGAAAACAAATCAACTAAGAAATAAAGCGGATGACACGGTGATTTGTTTTACCGATGTTCGGTTCTAAAGAACCTAGTCCCCGTTGAGGTGGTCACAAAGACCGGGTCTCTTTCAACCATTTCCATCTCTCAAAGGGTCACTTAGACCGAGTGAGGCTTCTTCCTTAATCTCATGGGTCACTTAGACCCCGCAAGGATCACCACGCAATTGGTGTCTCTTGCCTCGCTTACAAAGCACTTGAGAGTAAGAAGTGAGAAAGAAAAGAAAGTCAAGCCAAGCAAATAAGAGCAACAAAGAAACACACATGATTCTCTCACAAGTTCTAATGCGTTAGAGTTGAATCGGGAACTTTGAGTGGATCGATCACTTGAATTGTGTCTTTGGAGTGGAGTCTATTGCTCTTGTATTGAATGCAATGTGTTGAATGCTTGGATGGTTGGAGTGGAGGTGGTTGGGGGTATTTATAGCCCTCAACCACCAAAACAACCGTTGGGGGTGGCTGCTGCCGATGGGCGCACCGGACAGTCCGGTGCGCCAGCCACGTCACCCAACCGTTAGGGTTCTGACGCAGTCGACCGTTGGAGCGCTGACTTCTGGTGACACCGGACAGTCCGGTGCCGCACCGGACAGGCACTGTTCATTGTCCGGTGCGCCTGTGACCTCTGCTCTAACTTTTGCTGCGAATTGTAGTGCTGTCAGGGCACTGTGCAGTCGACCGTTGCGCTGGGAGTCGTTGCTCCGCTTGGTGCACCGGACAGTCCGGTGGCACACCGGACAGTCCGATGAATTATAGCGGAGTGGTGCTGTAGAAACCCGAAGGTGAGGAGTTTACAATTGGGTTTCTTTGCTCCTTTCTTTTTGAACCCTTTCTTTAATCTTTTTATTGGTTTGTGTTGAACCTTTATGCACCTATGGAATATAATCTAGAGCAAACTAGTTAGTCCAATTTATTTGTGTTGGTCATTCAACCACCAAAATTATTTATAGGAAAAGGTTTAGCCCTATTTCCCTTTCACTATCGTCGCGCGATTCTAGCTAGCGTAACTACCTCCCCAGCACCTCCGCGCCCATGCACGTTGGGTATATAAACCCTGGAACCCATGATCGTGGTGCCGAGTACCAACAGAGACCTTGCCACCACCATCGACGGCGGCAGGGAGTGGTGGCGTCTGCCGCCGTTCACCAGCTGCGCCATAAAGTGGCCCGAAAAGTGTCCTTAGGACTTTGCGACGTAGAGAAGGGCGTGCGCCAACCATTCCACCAGGACCATTGCTCGGTGGGGTTTGGGGATCGATCGCCGGAGTTTCAGTGTGCTGCGGGCGCAACTCGTCGTGGATAGGGCGACTCCCGCATCGTGATACGGTAAGAATCCCAACCTCGTGCTCGCCTGAAACCTCTGATTGTGCGCTACCAATTGGTCTCGAGTTAGGGAAGCGGAGTATCGGGAATTTCACACCGGTGTTGTCTTGGGTGGCATGCTGCTGCTCACCGGAATCGGGCAGGGTGCACGGTTATCAACTGCGAAAAGTGTATTAGCGGATTTAGGAAATCTTAACCTTTATGAAGGGTTATGAGGATTGAGGTTTCGGCCCGGGGCATCAGGTTCACCATATCCAACGAACTCGTCGTCGCTGGGGTTAGCGCCGCCGTGGGGAATGATTTCCGCCGCGCTCGGTTGTCGGGGGTAGATGATGAAATCTGGGCCATGGGATCTGCGGCCGATGGCAGGGATGGAATCTGGGGAGTGATGGTCCCCTGGGCCGTTAGACAGTGAACCAACATGCGGAACCCGTGATCGGTTCAAGTTCTTTTAGTGGCCGTTAGATCAGGATCTGGTGGTCGAGATTTGATACCAGTTGGATGGGGTTGCCAGTACCGTAGGATCAAGATCTAAGGGCGCCTGTAGAATACCCATTCGGAGTTAACAAGATATAATCTGGTTCGTACGTCTCGGATCGGACGGACAGATTATGCGGATACCCCTTCGCCCGAGAACATTTCCTAAAGACCCCGTGGAAAATAGAAGAAATAACCCGCTGTCCTCGACTAGGCCGGCTCTGTGTCTTGGACACATTTGCGCTATAAACCACAATTTTCCCTGTTATTGTCGCCCAGTCCAGTAAATAGAAAATCCAGGAAAAGAGAATAGAAATCTATTTTTTATATAAAAATAATGGCTAGAATTTGTTTAATCCATAGAAAATCCATACTAATTCCAAATTGAGTCATTCCAGTTCCTATAATTTTATAATATTATTGTTTATCAAATAGTGCCACTCATTTGACATGAAAGCCACTTTAAATTTTATTTCCTAATTAATCTTATGTCAAATACATGAAACCTTAGGAAATTCATAACTCCTCCGTTTTAACTCCGATTTGATCCGTTCAAGTTGTGTTAGTCTCGTATAAATATTTAATACGCAGTAACAATATTTATTATTACATGTCTCATTATTTTATAATTAGATCTGTATAACTGATGTTGGTTAGTCTGGTTAAACTGCTTATCATTATAGACTACAGAATATGATCTATGATCAATTTATAACTTAGATTAAAGTTGTGATAATTATTTATAGAATAACCTCTTATATGATTTATATTATCCTACTTATAATATAGTTTAACATTTTAATCACATAAATCCTCTATAAAGTCATAACTCCTTAACTGTAACTCCGATCTTAGTAGTTCTCGATCCCACAATCTCGTAGCTTCACGTAGATCATTATTATGCAGTTTGTTCTTATGTTTGGTGTGATGTTAATTTTGTCTATACCATGTTTGTTTGTATTGCTATGACCAGCAGTGCGGTCACGAGGATCTGAAGAATCACCCTGGTACCTGGAATCTCAAGTGCCAGGCAAGTTGTGCCCTTGATCCACTTTTGTTACCCAATAATATTCTTTATTATCATTATTCAATGTATATGTTTAATTTTGATGGGACCCAATAGGTCACCCTAGTCTGTTTATCCTGATTACCTTGTTTACCCCTGAATCACTTGGGTAGTTTTGCTATTGCTTTATATGGTTTTGGGATTAATATTTCATTATATCAATGTTCCAATTATTCTGTTATGTTATTTATGTTCATGTCAAGATCATTAATGTTAATTGAAACATGGAGCTTAACTTGAGAAACACGTGCCACCACAAGGGTGGAATGGGACGCCCTTGGCTAACTAATTAGGGAAGCTAGTGGAAGACTACCTTACCCGAAAGGGGCAAGGACAGTAGGGGAGTTGCATGCAAGGAGGTTCTCGGGTTGATTTTGCTGCGATGGCGGTTAGACGGGGATTCTTGCAAGTGCTCTTACCATAAACTGTAGCGGGTTTTCGGAAGCTAGCGGAACTTTGTTAAGGCCTCGTAGTGGATCCCTAGCCATTCACCTTGGTAGTGTCTAAGGGCCTTGCAAACCCTGGCGACATGGGATACACGACTTGTGGGTACAGGGTACAACCTCTGCAGAGTGTAAAACTGGTATACTAGCCGAGCTCACGGTCATGAGCAGCTCAGGACTCTCGCATGATTAAACTATGGAATTAAATTCAATTTGTCATATGCATTGCATGGGGTTATTTATTATTTTTGTTCTATTATTCTTATTATGGTTTGGTATTTACTTACATCTAGTAATTGCTAATAAATTTTTGACCAACTTATTAAAAGCAAAAGCTTTAACCCCTATTGTTGATCAGTCTTACACATCACATGAACTCCCACCTTTGGTGAGTTCATGCCACATTATTCCCCACAACTTGTTGAGCGATGAACATATGTGAGCTCACCCTTGTTGTCTCACCCCCCACAGGAGAAGAACAGGTGGTTCAAGAGGAGCCACACAACAAGGAGTTTGATTCGATCTAGGTGGCGTCTCCCAGTTGACTTTCTGGCGCTAAGGATGCATTTTAGATCCTTTTATATTTATCTTTTATTTTGTAAGACTTCCGCTATGTAATACTCTGATTATTGTGACATTTATCTCTTTACACTCTGTTATTATATATGTTGTCTTCTTTGGCGCATGTATGAGATGCACCCGACTTTGTCCCTTAAATCCGGGTGTGACATAGCATCACATGAGTGAATCATAGACTAACTATACTTAATCGAATCATCGTGCCGTCAAGTTCTTATATGTATAATTAGTTTTATAATTGTTAGGAAATAAAATAGACACAAACATTTACGTGGAAAAATCCCCCCAATATGGAGGAGCAAACAATCACGAGGAATCAGATCCACTGTCAACCGCAAAGTACAAGTTATAGGGAGGACATATATCTATAGGCGTACAGGAAGCATATTTCAAGTCATATTCCAAATATATAAAAGGAATTAGAGGCATATTCCAACAAATCTCCCCTTGACTCTATGTAACACCCTAAATTTGGGGGTATAAAATTTCTTTCTCAGTATCATCCAAATTGAGGTGTTACTCTTCTCTATCTCACTCTAGTTTCTCTCTCTCTCTAATTTTCTCCCTCTATTCCTTCTTTTAATTAGGGATAGTTGAATTAGTGAAGGATTATTTATTTTATTTTGCCCAAAACATATGAGTCATGGAATGTTGCATCATATTGAGCCTAAATATTCTTTGAATTGTTCCACATATTTGATTTGGTTTGAATTTGAAACTTTATTTGAATTTGAATTGAAAACCTTAGAGAAAATAAATAGAAAAGAAATTAGAAATTCCAGGAAAAAGGAAAAGGTCAATTCGGCCCAAACCAGCCCACTAAGCCTAGCTCGCGCGCGCGCCCGCGTGCCCTCGGTGCCTGACAGGCGGGCCCTGCCTGTCGGCATCAACCCAAGCGCGCTCACTCCCTCTCTCTCGCTGCTCTGTGGGGCTGAGCTATCGGCGCCGTTCTTTTGTCTCGCGCCTACTCTCTCTCTCTCTCTGTCCCGCCGTCCCCACTTGTCAGCCATCCCTAACCTCTCGCCCACGATCTCCCCATCATGGACGCGCCCACTTTCACACTCGGTTTTGGAAGGTAAACCGAATGCGAACCATGTACGTGTCAGGATCAGAAATTCATGTACACAATGATTACATAAATGACTCATCATAGCATAATGATTCGTATTACAATAAAGAGTAAGTAATAATATTAAATACTAGAGTCATTTACATAATATAAATCAAAGTACACAGAATCGAAACGTAGCCAACGTAAACAAACCCACCACATGCAGATGACTCGGGGAGGTCGCTAGCCTCATCCTTAAACTCGTCAAAGTCCTGGAACTCCTGGAGATCTTCCTCGACACCTTCTTCTTTACTTGAGCATAGATTGCACAAAAGGCAACCTTGTGTTTTGTGAAAGCAAGGGTGAGTACACATCAACGTACTCAGCAAATGTCCTGTTTGGCTGTAGTGGACTAGCTTTATGTGGGGTTAAGGTCAAGCAGTTGCTTTTAGTTGGTCAGGTAATTATTACTAGTAGAGAGCCATGTTTTAACATTAACCCAAGTTGTTAACCCAAAAGTACTCCTTCCAAACGGAAAGAATACCTGAAATCATAATCATAATTGAAACCAACATTATCCTCATCATCATCTGTAAATAAAACATCTCTGATCAATGTGTCTCTAATCAATGGAGCTCCCTTGGCCGCTCATAACCACGAGCACGACTGATATATCAGTTTTATAACTCTCTGCAGAGGCTACACACTTTACCCATAAGTCGTGATTCCCTCTCTAACCCGGACTTGCAAGACCCTTATTCACTCCTGAGGTGAACGACCAGGGATTCACTACGAAGCCTTTGCAAAGATTCCCTGAGGCTGTAGCCGCCCGTTAGGTTTCCTAAATGTATCGCACTCCTCCCTAAGGGGCAATCCACCCTCGGCAGAGCGAGCCGCATACACCGAGCCCCATTGATAGCACGACGGCGAAGAGAACTACACCACAGTTCCTCTAATTATTTAGCTAAGGGCGTCCCATACCACCCTCATGGTTGCACCGTTTTCCCGGGCGGTCATCCAACGAACAGGTCCTTATGGAGAGACACTCGAGATACCGCTCGAGCCCCCTAAAGTATCACCAGTCCAACATCATAATCATAATGACAACGTCGTATCATAAGTGTTCACATCATGTTCATTGATTAAAGTAAAGCAATAGCATGAATCTAACCATAGTAACCCAAAAGGTAATCAAAGACAAGGTAAATACAAAGCTAGTCAATCCTTAGGTTGATCATGGTATGCAGGTTGATGAATTATAAAGTAAATGGGACATAATAGGTCAGATGACACTTGCCTTCACCAAATAGATGCTCAGGATCTTTAGCCTTGTAGAACTCGAAGAGTTCGATCTCTTGGTCGCCGAAGCTTGACTGTCGATTCCTCGAAGCTCGGAAATGGATCACAGTCTATTTGCGACGCGCAACGAATACAAAGAGGCACAAGCAAACATATACTTGCATAAGAATATTACACCATATAAGATAAAATATTATAAAAGCGAGCAATATAAAATATAGAGCGCTTCTACGGTTATGCGAGGAAAAGAACCGTGATAGTCGAAGCTACGATCGAGGGGTTTGCGTGTTAACGCTAAACAAGTATTAACTATAACTTTTAGTTCAACATTATCAAATATAAATATTACACATCGTTTAGTTCGATTAATCTGCTACACTAATAAATGCCAGTTAATTAAGTAATTTAAGTAAAACGAGAGATTTTAAGCGAGGCGAATTTACGACGCGCGAAACAGCACGACAGCGTGCGAACGACGCGCGGACACGCGCGACACAGCACGCGAACGAGGTACGAAACAGTATGCGCGACTAGCGCGAACGACGCGCGAATCAGCACGCCACCACGTGCGAAACAACACGCGTGACAGATAAGGAAAACTAAATAGATGCCACGTTTATACTAAACAAATATTAAATAAATAAAAAGTAGTTTAGTTAATATTAGTCATGTTAATGTTTATTATTAAAGCGCAAGTTGAACACTATATATTTAATCTAATTGAATATTAATCTAATAAATATTAGTCGAGTGAACCTTAAGTTAATTATCTAAAATATATGACCTGACGAATTAACGTTATTTAACACAAGTGATTATAAGCGAAAGCAATTTATCATCACGAGCAGACGTTGCGCGACCCACGTTATCGACACGCGAAACATGCGCGACATGCGCGAGCAACACGGAGCGAGACATGCGACACACGCGAAAGACGCGTGATAAACACATAATTAACATTATAAATTTGATTCGATTGAGTTGTTAATTGAATGACCGACAAATAAATAGGAAATCACTTATTTAACATTAACGAGGTGACAAAACGATTTTATTAAAGTGTGTGAATAGCGACTCTGAAAGTCGCCTAGAGGGGGGTGAATAGGGCGAAAATGAAATTTACAAAGTTAATCACAACTACAAGCCGGGTTAGCGTTAGAAATATAAGCGAGTCCGAGAGAGAGGGTGAAAAACAAATCGCAAGCAAATAAGGAGTGAGACACCCGAATTTGTTTTACCGAGGTTCGATTCTTGCAAACCTACTCCCCGTTGAGGTGGTCACAAAGACCGGGTCTCTTTCAACCCTTTCCCTCTCTCAAACGGTCACTTAGACCGAGTGAGCTTCTCTTCTCAATCACACGGGACACAAAGTCCCCGCAAGGACCACCACACAATTGGTGTCTCTTGCCTTGGTTACAATTGAGTTTGATCACAAGAAGAATGAGAAAGAAAAGAAGCAATCCATGCGCAAGAGCTCAAATGAACACAACAAATCACTCTCTCTAATCACTAAAGCTTTGTGTGGAGTTGGGAGAGGATTTAATCTCTTTGGTGTGTCTTGTAATGAATGCTATAGCTCTTGTAAGGTGTAGAAGTGTAGAAACTTGGATACAATTGAATGTGGGGTGGTTGGGGTATTTATAGCCCCAACCACCAAAATGTGGCCGTTGGAAGCTTGTTGTCGCATGGCGCACCGGACAGTCCGGTGCGCCACCGGACACTGTCCGGTGCGCCAGCCACGTCAGCCAGCCGTTGGGGTTCGATCGTTGGAGCTCTGACTTGTGGGGCCTCTGGGCTGTCCGGTGGCGCACCGGACATCTCCTGTAGACTGTCCGGTGCGCCAACTACGCGTGCTCTGACCTCTGCACGCGCTGGTGCGCATTTAATGTGTTGCAGTCGACCGTTGCGCTTGAAGTAGCCGTTGCTCCGCTGGCACACCGGACAGTCCGGTGCGCCACCGGACACTGTCCGGTACATCACCGGACGGTCCGGTGAATTATAGCGGAGCGCCCTCTAATTTTCCCGAATGTGAGGAGTTCAGCGTCATGTTCCCTGGTGCACTGGACACTGTCCGGTGCGCTAGACCAGGGTGCCTTTGGGATTTCTTTAGCTCTCTTTGTTTGAACCCTTTCTTGGTCTTTTTATTGGTCTATTGTGAACCTTTGGCACCTGTGAAACTTATAGACTAGAGCAAAACTAGTTAGTCCAATTATTTGTGTTGGGCAATTCAACCACCAAAATCTATTTAGGAAAAGGTGTAAGCCTATTTCCCTTTCAATCTCCCCCTTTTTGGTGATTGATGCCAACACAAACCAAAGCAAATATGGAAGTGCAGAATTGAACTAGTTTGCATAATGTAAGTGCAAAGGTTGCTTGGAATGAGACCAATAATACTTACTAGATGCGCATGGATGTCTTTTCTTTTTATTAACATTTTGGACCACGCTTCCACCACATGTTTTGTTTTTGCAAAATGTTTTAGAAATTCTTTTCAAAGTTCTTTTGCAAATAGTCAAAGGTAAATGAATAAGATTTTTGAGAGGCATTTTCAAGTTTTGAAATTTTCTCCCCCTGTTTCAAATGCTTTTCCTTTGACTAAACAAAACTCCCCCTTAATGAAATCCTCCTCTTAGTATTCAAGAGGGTTTTAGATATTAATTTTGAAGAGGGTGTACGAAATTGAAATTGTATCAAAATAAGATGCCAATTGAAAAATCTTCACCAATTAATAGACTCTATACCAAATAAATTTTTTAAATTGGTGGTGGTGCGGTCCTTTTGCTTTGGGCTAATACTCTCTCCCCCTTTGGCATGAATCGCCAAAACGGATATTTGAGTGAAATATAAGCCCTTGTTAAACTACTTTCTCCCCCTTTGGACAAAAATAAAGGAGTGAAGATTATACCAAAGTTGGAGAGGTGGAGCGATGGCGAAGGATGAATGAGTCGATGAAGCAGAGTGGAAGCCTTGTCTTCGCTGAAGACTCCTTTTCCCTTTCAATCTATGACTTATCATGAAATGGACTTGAAAGAACACATTAGTCATAGCATATGATCAAAGGTATATATATGAGCTATGCATGCAAGACATCAATAAAAATTCCTAGAATCAATAATATTTAGCTCATGCCTAAGTTTGGTAAAAGTTTGTTCATCCAATGGTTTGGTAAAGATATCGGCTAATTGTTCTTTGGTGCTAACATATGCAATCTCGATATCCCCCTTTTGTTGGTGATCCCTTAGAAAATGATACCGAATGGCTATGTGTTTAGTGCGGCTATGCTCAACGGGATTATCCGCCATGCGGATTGCACTCTCATTATCACATAGAAGAGGAACTTTGGTTAATTTATAACCATAGTCCCTAAGGGTTTGCCTCATCCAAAGCAATTGTGCGCAACAATGACCTGCGGCAATATACTCGGCTTCGGCGGTTGAAAGAGCCACAGAGCTTTGCTTCTTTGAAGCCCAAGACACCAAAGATCTTCCCAAGAACTGGCAAGTCCCTGATGTGCTCTTTCTATTAATTTTGCACCCTGCCCAATCGGCATCGGAATAACCAATTAAATCAAATGTAGATCCCCTGGGGTACCAAAGACCAAACTTAGGAGTATAAACTAAATATCTCAAGATTCGTTTTACGGCCCTAAGGTGAGCTTCCTTAGGATCGGCTTGGAATCTTGCACACATGCATACAGAAAGCATAATATTCGGTCGTGAAGCACATAAATAGAGTAAAGAACCTATCATCGACCGGTATACCTTTTGATCTACGGATTTACCTCCCGTGTCGAGGTCGAGATGCCCATTAGTTCCCATGGGTGTCTTGATGGGCTTGGCGTCCTTCATCCCAAACTTGTTTAGAATGTCTTGAATGTACTTGGTTTGGCTAATGAAGGTGCCCTCTTGGAGTTGCTTGACTTGGAATCCTAGAAAAAACCTCAACTCCCCCATCATAGACATCTCGAATTTTTGTGTCATGATCCTACTAAATTCCTCACATGTAGATTCGTTAGTAGACCCAAATATAATATCATCAACATAAATTTGGCATACGAACAAATCATTTGCAAGAGTTTTAGTAAATAAAGTAGGATCGGCCTTGCCGACTTTGAAGCCATTAGTAATAAGGAAATCTCTTAGGCATTCATACCATGCTCTTGGGGCTTGCTTGAGCCCATAAAGCGCCTTAGAGAGCCTATAGACATGGTTAGGATACTCACTATCTTCAAAGTCGGGAGATTGCTCAACATAGACCTCTTCCTTGATTGGTCCGTTGAGGAAGGCACTTTTCACGTCCATTTGATAAAGCTTGAAGCCATGGTAAGTAGCATAGGATAATAATATACGAATGGACTCAAGCCTAGCTATGGGTGCATAGGTTTCACCAAAATCCAAACCTTCGACTTGTGAGTATCCCTTGGCCACAAGTCGGGCTTTGTTCCTAGTCACCACACCATGCTCGTCTTGTTTGTTGCGGAAGACCCACTTGGTTCCTACAACATTTTGGTTAGGACGTGGAACTAAATGCCATACCTCATTCCTCGTGAAGTTGTTGAGCTCCTCTTGCATCGCCATCACCCAATCCGAATATTGAAGTGCTTCCTCCACCCTGTGTGGCTCAATAGAGGAAACAAAAGAGTAATGTTCACAAAAATGTGCAACATGAGATCTAGTGGTTACCCCCTTATTAATGTCGCCGAGGATGGTGTTCACGGGGTGATCTCATTGGATTGCTTGGTGGACTCTTGGGTGTGGCGGCCTTGCAACTTGCTCATCCTCCTTGTATTGATCATTTGCATCTCCCCCTTGATCATTGATGTCGTCTTGAGGTGGCTCATCTTCTTCATCTTCATCTTCATCATCTTGAGCCTCATCCTCATCTTGGGTTGGTGGAGATGCTTGCATGGAGGAGGATGGTTGATCTTGTGCTTGAATGGGCTCATCGGATTCCTTAGGACACACATCCCCAATGGACATGTTCCTTAGCGCGACGCACGGAGCCTCTTCATCATCTAATTCATCAAGATCAACTGGCTCTACTTGAGAGCCGTTAGTCTCATCAAACACAATGTCACAAGAAACTTCAACTAGTCTAGTGGACTTGTTAAAGACTCTATATGCCCTTATGTTTGAATCATATCCTAGTAAAAAGCCTTCTACAGACTTAGGAGCAAATTTTGATTTTCTACATCTTTTAACAAGAATAAAACATTTGCTACCAAAGACTCTAAAATATGAAACATTGGGCTTTTTACCGGTGAGGAGTTCATAAGATGTCTTCTTGAGGATTCAGTGTAGATACAACCGGTTGATGGCGTAGCAAGCGGTGTTGACCGCCTCGGCCCAAAATCGATCCGAAGTCTTGTATTCATCAAGCATGGTCCTTGCCATGTCCAATAGAGTTCTATTCTTCCTCTCCACTACACCATTTTGTTGTGGTGTGTAGGGAGAAGAGAACTCATGCTTGATGCCCTCCTCCTCAAGGAAGCCTTCAATTTGAGAATTCTTGAACTCCGTCCCATTATCGCTTCTTATTTTCTTGATCCTTAAGCCGAACTCATTTTGAGCTCGTCTCAAGAATCCCTTTAAAGTCTCTTGGGTTTGAGATTTTTCCTATAAAAAGAACACCCAAGTGAAGCGAGAATAGTCATCCACAATAACAAGACAGTACTTACTCCCGCTGATGCTTATGTAAGCGATCGGGCCGAATAGGTCCATGTGGAGGAGCTCGAGTGGCCTGTCAGTCGTTAAGATGTTCTTTTGTGGATGATGAGCGCCAACTTGCTTCCCGGTTTGGCATGCGCTACAAATCCTGTCTATCTCAAAATGAACATTGGTTAGTCCTAAAATGTGTTCTCCCTTTAGAAGCTTGTGAAGATTCTTCATCCCAACATGTGCTAGTCGGCGATGCCAGAGCCAGCCCATGTTAGTCTTAGCAATTAAGCAAGTGTCGAGTTCAGCTCTATTGAAATTAACTAAGTATAGCTGACCCTCCAACACTCCCTTAAATGCTATTGAATCATCACTTCTTCTAAAGACAGTGACACCTACATCAGTAAATAGACAGTTGTACCCATTTGGCATAATTGAGATATGGAAAGCAAATTGTAATCTAATGAATCAACTAGAAAAACATTGGAAATGGAATGGTCAGGAGATATAGCTATTTTACCCAAACCTTTGACCAAACCTTGGTTTCCATCCCCGAATGTGATAGCTCGTTGGGGATCTTGGTTTTTCTCATAAGAGGAGAACATTTTCTTCTCCCCTGTCATGTGGTTCGTGCACCCGCTATCGATGATCCAACTTGAGCCCCCGAATGCATAAACCTACAAAACAAGTTTAGTTCTTGATTTTAGGTACCCAAACAGTTTTGGGTCCTTTGACATTAGAGACAAGAACTTTGGGTACCCAAACACAAGTCTTTGCTCCCTTGTGTTTGCCCCCAACATATTTGGCAACTACCTTGTCGGATTTGTTAGTTAAAACATAAGATGCATCAATGGTTTTAAATGAAATATTATGATCATTTGATGCATTAGGAGTTTCCTTTCTAGGCAATTTAGCACGGGTTGATTGCCTAGAGCTAGATGTCTCACCCTTATACATAAAAGCATGATTAGGGCCAGAGTGAGATTTCCTAGAATGAATTCTCCTAATTTTGCTCTCGGGATAACCGGCAGGGTACAAAATGTAACCCTCGTTATCCTGAGGCATGGGAGCCTTGCCCTTAACAAAGTTAGACAATTTCTTAGGAGGAGCATTAAGTTTGACATTGTCTCCCTTTTGGAAGCCAATGTCATCCTTGATGCCAGGGCGTCTCCCAGTCTCCCACTATAAAGCATACTGCGAGCAAATTTAAATTTTTCATTTTCAAGTTCGTGCTCGGCAATTTTAGCATCCAATTTTGCTATATGATCATTTTGTTGTTTAATTAAGGTCATATGATCATGAATAGCATCAATATCAACATCTCTACATCTAGTACAAATAGACACATGCTCAACGGTAGATGTAGAGGGTTTGCAAGTTTTTAGTTCAACAATCTTAGCATGTAAAATATCATTTTCACTTCTAAGATCGGAAATGGAAGCATTGCAAACATCTAATTCTTTAGCCTTAGCAATCAAATATTCATTTTCATTTCTAAGGCTAGCAAGAGAAACATTTAATTCTTCAATCTTAGCAAGTAATTCAACATTATCATCTCTAAGATTGGAAATTGAAGCATCACAAACATTTGAATCAACCTTAGCAATTAAATTAGCATTCTCATTTCTAAGGTTGGTGATAATATCATGGCATGTGCTTAGCTCACTAGATAATTTTTCACACTTTTCTACTTCTAGAGCATAAGCATTTTTAACCTTAACATGCTTCTTATTTTCTTTAATTAGGAAGTCCTCTTGGGAGTCCAAGAGATCATCCTTCTCATGAATAGCACTAATTAGTTCATTTAGTTTTTTCTTTTGTTGCATGTTTAGGTTGGCAAAAAGGATGCGCAAATTGTTCTCCTCATCACTAGCATTATCCTCATCACTAGAGGTTTCATATTTAGTGGAGGGTTTTGATTTTACCTTCTTCCTTTTGTCGTCCTTTGCCATGAGGCACTTGTGGCCGACGTTGGGGAAGAGGAGTCCCTTGGTGACGGCGATGTTGGCGGCGTCCTCGTCGGAGGAGGAGTCGGAGGAGCTCTCGTCGGAGTCCCATTCGCGGCACACATGGGCATCGCCGTCCTTCTTCTTGTAGTACCTCTTCTTTTCTCTCCTCTTGCCCTTCTTGTCGTTATCCCTGTCACTGTCACTAGATAGTGGACATTTTGCAATAAAGTGACCAGGCTTACCACACTTGTAGCAAACCTTCTTGGAGCGGGGCTTGTAATCCTTCCCCCTCCTTTGCTTGGGGATTTGGCGGAAACTCTTGATGATGAGCGACATTTCCTCGTTGTCGAGCTTGGAGGCGTCGATGGGTTGTCTACTTGATGTAGACTCCTCCTTTTTCTCCTCTATTGCCTTGAATGCGACCGGTTGTGCTTCGGACGTGGAGGGGCCATCTAGCTCGATAATTTTCTTTGAGCCTTTGATCATCAACTCAAAGCTCACAAAATTACCTATTACTTCCTCGGGAGACATTTGTGTATATCTAGGATTTCCTCGAATTAATTGAACTTGCGTAGGGTTAAGAAAAATGAGGGATCTTAAAATAACCTTGACCATCTCATGGTCATCCCATTTGGTGCTCCCGAGGTTGCGCACTTGGTTCACCAAGGTCTTCAAGCGGTTGTACATGGCTTGAGGGTCCTCGCCTTGGTTGAGTCGGAACCGATCGAGCTCCCCCTCGATCGTCTCCCGCTTAGTGATTTTGGTCACCTCGTCTCCTTTGTGCGCGGTCTTGAGTACGTCCCAAATTTCCTTCGCACTCTTTAACCCTTGCACCTTATTATACTCCTCTCGACTTAGAGAGGCGAGGAGTATAGTGGTGGCTTGGGAGTTAAAGTGGTGGATTTGGGCTACTTCGTCGGAGTCGTAGTCTTCATCCCCTACGGATGGTACCTGTACACCAAACTCAACAACATTCCAAATGCTTGTGTGGAGTGAGGTTAGATGATGCCTCATTTTGTCACTCCACATATTATAATCTTCACCGTCAAAAACCGGTGGTTTGCCTAATGGAACGGAGAGTAAAGGAGTATGCTTTGAAATACGGGGGTAGCGTAGGGGAATCTTACTATACTTCTTGCGCTCATGGCGCTTAGAAGTAATGGACGGCGCGTCGGAGTCGAAGGTGGAAGGCGATGAAGAATCGGTCTCGTAGTAGACCACCTTCCTCATCTTCTTTTTCTTGTCGCCACTCTGATGCGACTTGTGGGAAGAGGATTTCTTCTCCTTCCCCTTCCCCTTGTTGCGAGACTCTTCCGATGAACCCTTCCCGTGGCTTGTAGTGGGCTTGTCGCCGGTCTCCATCTCCTTCTTGGCGTGATCTCCCGACATCACTTCGAGCGGTTAGGCTCTAATGAAGCACCGGGCTCTGATACCAATTGAAAGTCGCCTAGAGGGGGTGAATAGGGTGAAACTGAAATTTACAAAGTTAATCACAACTACAAGTCGGGTTAGCGTTAGAAATATAAGCGAGTCCGAGAGAGAGGGTGAAAAACAAATCGCAAGCAAATAAGGAGTGAGACACGCGGATTTGTTTTACCGAGGTTCGGTTCTTGCAAACCTACTCCCCGTTGAGGTGGTCACAAAGACCGGGTCTCTTTCAACCCTTTCCCTCTCTCAAACGGTCACTTAGACCGAGTGAGCTTCTCTTCTCAATCACACGGGACACAAAGTCCCCGCAAGGACCACCACACAATTGGTGTCTCTTGCCATGGTTACAATTGAGTTTGATCACAAGAAGAATGAGAAAGAAAAGAAGCAATCCAAGCGCAAGAGATCAAATGAACACAACAAATCACTCTCTCTAATCACTAAAGCTTTGTGTGGAGTTGGGAGAGGATTTGATCTCTTTGGTGTGTCTTGTAATGAATGCTATAGCTCTTGTAAGGTGTAGAAGTGTAGAAACTTGGATACAATTGAATGTGGGGTGGTTGGGGTATTTATAGCCCCAACCACCAAAATGTGGCCGTTGGAAGCTTGTTGTCGCATGGCGCACCGGACTGTCCGGTTTGCCACGGGACACTGTCCGGTGCGCCAGCCACGTTAGCCAGCCGTTGGGGTTCGACCGTTGGAGCTCTGACTTGTGAGGCCTCTGGGTTGTCCGGTGGCGCACCAGACATCTCCTGTAGACTGTCCGATGCGCCAACTGCGCGTGCTCTGACCTCTGCGCGCGCTGGCGCGCATTTAATGCGTTGCAGTCGACCGTTGCGCTTGAAGTAGCCGTTGTTCCGCTGGCACACCGGACAGTCCGGTGCGCCACCGGACACTATCCGGTGCATCACCGGACGGTCCGGTGAATTATAGCGGAGCGCCCTCTAATTTTCCCGAAGGTGAGGAGTTCAGCGTCGTGTTCCCTGGTGCACCGGACACTATCCGGTGGTGCACCAGACACTGTCTGGTGGCACACCGGACAGTCCGGTGCGCCAGACCAGGGTGCCTTTGGGATTTCTTTAGCTCTCTTTGTTTGAACCCTTTCTTGGTCTTTTTATTGGTCTATTGTGAACCTTTGGCACCTGTGAAACTTATAGACTAAAGCAAAACTAGTTAGTCCAATTATTTGTGTTGGGCAATTCAACCACCAAAATCTATTTAGGAAAAGGTGTAAGCCTATTTCCCTTTTAGACTCGCGCTAACAACGTGACGATATGCTAGAATCGCTAATCGATACCGCATTCCTACTAAGAAAGTGTTAATTACAACATTTGCATCGACATAATCACATTTAACGGGTATTTATAAAAGGGCAAGTTAAAGCTACACCTAAAATAGAGTGTCATTTTATTAACCATTAGACAAACAAACAATACATTAGATAGCCAAAACCTGTCATTTTATTAATGTGCATTCAACATGATTACGAAGTTATCACAATTAGAACAGGATCAGATGTATCTGCTATGCTTCATAGACATTGAATACGTACTCATTACAATTCGATACGATGGGATCTCATGTGGCCACAACCACCTCACCCACGAACCAGTCCTGCGCGACACGCAAGGGCGCGAGTAGCTGCACCGAGGCTGCTCAAGCCGCGCTGGCCGCGCGAGGGCGCCGCGAGCCATGCCGGGGCCGCTCCTGGGCGAGCTGTGGGCACGCAGGCCACGCCGAGCACGAGGGGAGCTCGGCCACGCTGCGCACCAGGGGAGAATCAATCGGGGAGGCCGTGGCTGGGCCACGCGAGGGCGCGCCGGGCCGCCACGCAGGCTGGCCGCGAGCCGCCACGCTGGCCGCCGCGTCCCCCCGCGCCGGGACGCTACGCCCGGGGACGAGGGAGAGAAGGTCGGCGCTGGCGGTTTGGGAGAGGAGAGGATGAACGCATCTTGGTGCCGGTGTGGGAGATCGTGGGGAAGTAAGGAGAGAGGATGGGCAAGGGAGAGAGATGGGCGGGCGACGACTGGGTGGCTGGGGGCACGTTGGCTAGGGTTTAGGGGAGGGTGTGCCAGCGTCGAGTGGGCCAGGTGGGCCGCGCGCGGCAATGGGCTGGGGGGGAAGGCACGTTGCGCTAGGTGGGCCACGGGGGGGGGGGGGGGGTTGGGGTGGTTGTTCCCCCTTTTTATTTATTCTTCTTTTCTTTATCCATTTCTTTCCAACTTGAGCACAACTCAAATTCTCAATGAATGCACAACAAAATCACTTTTCAAACAAAATACTCATGTGTTCCAGCATGATACAACAATTAAAACTCCTTTAGGATCTTATTTTACTATGCTAAAAACTGATATACTATATAATAAAACAACCCTCCAATATTCAAGAAAAAAAGAAAAGCAAGTAAAAGAGAGGGTAACACTTGAATTTGGTGGATATTAGAAAAGAATTTTTATACCCCCAAATTCAAGGTGTTACACCCACGACCGCGCGTTCTCCGGCCACGTAATGAAATAAATAAAAGGAGAATCCTAGGAGTTAAAGTATATTTAATCTTGTGAGATTAATAATATCTACTATGAATTCACCTCTGGTTTAACTTTTAGGTCTCAATGAAATGAATAGAATTAGGTTATGTAATTATGGATAACACTTAAAGGATAATCAAATTCCTAAATGAGAGGAGTTCATCTTATAATTTAATCTTTTGTTTGTTTAATTACTACTTTACCTTTTTGAGCTGTGTTCCAACACTTAGAGAGTAATCAATCCCCAATTAAGATTTGTCCATTTTATAACTTGATCTTATTCTCCTTTATTTAGTACTACATCTTTTGAGTTGTGTTCCAATGTTTGTACATGTTTGATGTGATGTTCATTTGTACTTTCCAAATGTATTGAATGTATGATCGCTTTATTTAGACAACGAGCAGCCCGTGGTTTCTGAGTGTGTTGCCGAAGATCCCTCTGAGCAACAACCTGGTGAAGGCAAGTGTCCTCAGACCTATAATGTCCTACTTTACTTTATAATTCACTGTATCGCATTACATTATTGGAACTTAAAGAATTGACTAGTCTGTATTTACCTTACCCTTGTTTCCCTTTTTGGGTTAATCATGGTTAGCTTATGCTACTGCTTTAACTTAATCAATGAACATGATATGATCATTTATGATACGATGATGTTATCCCGATAAGGTTCTTGTGATTACTTTAGGGGGCTTAGGTTGTTTCCTGAGTACCTCTCCGTAAAGACCTGTTTGGGGAGTGACAACCCGGGATAACAGTGCAACCATGAGGGTGGAATGGGATGCCCTTAGCTGATTAATTAGAGAATCCAGAGGAGTAGTTGGCTTTGCAGCAGGGCCATCAATGGGGTCCGGGCACAATACTTGCTCTGTCGAGGCTGGTTGCAGATGTTCTTTGATTTGGTTTTGTTAGTCACCCTTCCTCTGGGGAGATGTACTGTGTTTATCAAACTGGAGAAACCTAACGGGCGGCTATGTCCTATGGGAAATCTTTGTAAAGGCTACGTAGTGAGACCCTGCTAGGTCACCTTGGTAGTGATCAATGGGGAGGCTAGAACTCCAATGTCACACCCGGTTTTGGAAGGTAAACCGAATGCGAACCATGTACGTGCCAGGATCAGAACTCACGTACATAGCGATTACATAAATGACTCATCACAGCACAATGCCTCGGATAACAATAAAGAGTAAGTAGTAATATTAGAGACTAGAGTCATTTACATGATATAAATCAAAGTACACAGAACCGAAACATAGACAACGTAAATAAACCCACCACAGGCAGCTGACTAGGGGAGGTCGCTAGCCTAATCCTCGAACTCGTCGAAGTCCTGGAACTCCTGGAGATCCGCCTCGACGCCTTCTTCTTTACCTGAGCATAGATTGCACCAAAGGCAACATGGTGTTTTGTGAAAGCAAGAGTGAGTACACATCAACGTACTCAGCAAATGTCCCGTTTGGCTGAAGTGGACTAGCTTTATATGAGGTTAAGCTCAAGCAGTTGCTTTTAGTTGGTCAGGTATTTATTATTAGTGGAAGCCAAGTTTTATTATACAACCAACCCATGGACCATTTCCTCATCGAGGAACATCATTATCATCATCGAACCAAAATAATAAATAGAACCATTGTATCTCAGATAATCTGTATCTCTAATCAAAGAGGACCCCAAGGTCGCTCTTAAACGTGAGCACGACTGATATACCAGTTTCTAACCCTCTGCAGAGGTCGCACACTTTACCCACAAGCCGTGATTCCCATTCTGCCCGGAGATCATGACTCTCCATTGATCACTACCAAGGTGACCTAGCAGGGTCTCACTACGTAGCCTTTACAAAGATTTCCTAGAGGTCATAGCTACCTGTTAGGTTTCTCCAGTTTGATAAACAGAATACCTCTCCCCAAAGGAAGGGTGACTAACAAAACCAAATCAAGAACCTCTACAACGAGCCTCGGCAGAGCAAGTACTGTGCCCGGACCCCATTGACGGCCCTACGGCGAAGCCAACTACTCCTCTGGTTCCTCTAATTAATCAGCTAAGAGCGTCCCATTCCACCCTCATGGTTGCACTGTTATCCCGGGTTGTCACTCCCCAAACAGGTCCTTACGGAGAGGTACTCAGGAAACAGCCTGAATCCCCTAAAGTATCACAGGAACATCATCGGGATAACATCATCGTACCATAATATTCACATCATGTTCATTGATTAAGTTAAAGCAATAGCGTAAAGCTAACCATGATAACCCAAAAGGTAAACAAGGATAAGTAAATAGAAAGCTAGTCAATCCTTAGGTTTCAATTAAGTAATGCGAGACAGTGAATTATAAATAGATAGGACATAATGGGTCAGAGGACACTTGCCTTCACCAAACAGATGTTCAGGATCTTTAACCTCATAGAACTTAGAGAGCTTGATCACTTGGTCGCCAACGCTTCATTGTCGATTCCTCGAAGCGCGGAAGCGCGGAAACAAATCGCGATCTAATCGCAACACGAAGCGAAAACGAACAAGCACAAGCAAACAAACATATATATGCATAAGAACATTACACCATACAAGAAAAAATGTTATAAAAACATACAACATAAAATAGAGCTTGATTCTATGGTCACGCGAGAGAAATAAACGTCGAACTCGAAGCTACAATTGAGAAGTTAGCGCGTTAACGCTAGACAAGTATTAACTATAACTTTTAGTTTGACATTATCAAATATAAATACTATACACTGTTTAGTTCGATTAATCTGCTACACTAACAAATGTTAGTTAATTAAATAATTTAATTAAAACGAGAGATTCTAAGCGAGATAAATTTATGACGCGTGAAACAGCATGACACCGTGTAAACGACGCACGGACACGCGCGACATAGCACGCGAATAACACACAAGACAGCGCGCACCACCAGCGCGAACGACGCGCGAACCAGCACATCACCGCGTGCTGAACAACACGCGCGATAGGCGAGGAAGCTAAATCGGTGACGTGTTTATACTAAACAAGTCTTAATTAGAGTATTAGTTCGACATAATTATAATTACATGGATTGACATTATCATATCAAATATACATTAAAACTACTACTTAGTTTTGACTAACTTACTATTTTAATAGTGGACGATTAAACAAATAGTTAACTAATTGACCTTAGTGATTATAATCAAACTGCTTTAATATCGTGTGCGGACAGCGCGCGACACGCGCAAGCAGCGCGCGACATGCGAAACAGCACGCGTGAACGAACAACGGCGACGCGCAAACAGCGCATGAACGACACGCGACGACGCAACAAGTGGGAGATTGACTTTCCGTGTTTGTATTCAACAAATATTAATTCAACACATTTGAGTAGACATAATCGCATTAACATAAATTTGTAAAAGAGTGAATTAAAACTATAAATTAGTCTTAATCGAATTGCTATTTAATATCCGTGAGATAAACAAATAATTATTAATTACTTAACTAAAATATGTGTCAAGGCAAAATAATATGTTTATCACGAACATGACGTTATTACGGAGCTAACACAACAGGAACGAAGTCTAACGCAACAGGAACAAATTTATAACGCAACTCATATTGAATAAATAAAGCGTCACATAACGTATTGAATAATTAACAATTCGCGGCTAAACACGACGCGGCATACGAATATCACCAGACTATAATTAAATGCACAAAACTATATTTCTAAGTTGATTTTAGTTAATATAAATTATTTGTGTAAGACATTTTAGATAAATTGAATTGTCAATTAGTTCATGATTATAGCGAAGTGATTAATTAATGTACGCGGATCGCGCGCGCGACACACGTGAGACATCGTGAATGGATGGTGACGTACGCGGACCGCGCACGCGATCGACAACAACGGACACGTGTGAACAGTGCGAAGGCGTGCACGTGCAGGGGGAGGTAGACGAGGTAGACGGGGGTAGACGGATGTCGTCTACACGTAGACGAACGCCGTCAAAACCCCTACGACGCGCTGCGAGGGCGCAGAAACGCGTCGCACGAAGGCGCGGGTTGTGTGGGGTGCTGCGCAAACCGCGCGGAACGCACGCAGGACTGCGAGGGACAGCGATAAAGCTTCTCTCCGAGGCACGAGTGCGCTAACGGCGGGGGCGAGGCTCGGCTATGGGAGGCCTCATTGGTGGCCTATCGAAGTCGAGGATGGGCACAACGCGTAGGGGCGAGCGACAGCCACGGCCAGCAGCGACATGGTTGGGGAACGCGGCTAGGGCCACAGACTACGCGCTGGAGAAATGACGGCGTGCACAGAGGACCAGACGCAACGGCACACACGACGAGTCGATGAGGAGGGTATGGCGAAGCTTACCAACCGAGACGGCAGCGGCGGGCTCCGGCGAGGACGGTGGGCGACGATAGGGCGAGGCAAGCAATGCACGGCCATGGTGAAGGTCGAATGCGCAGGATCGGGCACGACAAACAGCGCAGTGGCGAGGGCATAGCGGGCGCGGTAGTACGGGGAAGCGGGGGACACGCCTGAGCGCGCGCTTGCGTGGGCCGACCGGGCTGCTGCCGGCAAGCCGCGCTGGCTGGCCACGTCGGCGAGCCGCGGGCCGCCGCGCTGCCGCGGGCACGCCACGCCTGGCGAGGGAGAGGGGGAGGAAGAGGGGATGGAGGGAGAAGCGAGAGGGGATCATCATGGGTGGACGGAGACGAACGGCATGGGTTTGACGCGGCCTCCGGCGGACGGCAGGTTTGGGCGAGAGAAAGACGACGTGGGTGAGGTGGCTGCTGCGCGCGCTGGGGAAATAGGGAGAGAGAGGTGGGCGAGTGGGCAGCGGCGCCGGGCAACGGTTGGGACGCGCGCTGGGCTGCGCAGGCGCGTCGGCCAAGCGGGGCCACGGGCAGGGCTGGGAAGATGAGCAGGGGACCGGCTGACCGGTGGGCCCGGCGGCTGGGCGGTCGTGCAGGGGGAGCGGCTTGCGCGCTGCGCGCGTTAGGGCGCGGGGTCAGGAAGGGTCGCGCGCGCGTTTGTTAGGCCGGGGAGGGGGCAGCGTGGCTGGGCCGCTGGCGCTGCTGGTGGGCTGCGGGGGAGCTGGCCGCGCGCGCTGGGCCGAGACAGGGGAGCTCGGCCACAGGAGGGGAGGCCAGCGCTGGGCCGCGGGGCGCAGGGGGGAAGGGGAGGCCGAGGGTTGGTGGGCTAGGCCACACGAGGAGAGTGGGGGAAGAAGGCAGGCCAATTTCCTTTTTATTTATTCATTTTCTTTTCCCTCTTTTGGTTTATTTCTTTTTCCTATTTCTAGTTCTTTCCTATTTTCTTCACGATGTCAAATCGATTTCCTTATTAAACCCATGCTCCACAAAATCACTCATCAAACAAAGTGAAAGTATGCTCCAGCATGATGCGATAATCAAAGCACTTAAAGGGTTCCAATTTACTAGGCTTACATGCAGATATAAAACAAAATAATTCCCCACTATTTAGGGAAAAGAAAAGAAAAATCAAGGAAAAGATAGGGTAACACCTGAATTTGGTGGATATTAGAAAAGAAATTTTATACCCCCAAATTTAGGGTGTTACATCCGAGCAGAAAGGGAATCACGACTTGTGGGTAAAGTGTGTGACCTCTGCAAAGTGTTAGAAACTGGTATATCAGTCGTGCTCACGGTTAAGAGCAGCTTTGGGATCCTCTTTGATTAGAAGAACTTTGGTTACTTTTATGATGATGAATAACAATGATGGTTATAAATCTGATCTCTGGTATTTCCTCTTGGAGGGAGTGCCTCTCGGTAATAACTGGGTTATTACTAAAACTTGGCTCTACTTATAGTAATAAAACTTGACCAACTAAAAACAACTGCTTAACCTTAACTCCACATACAACTAGTCCACTTTAGCCAAACGGGATATTTGCTGAGTACGTTGATGTGTACTCACCCTTGCTTTACAAACCACCCCACCCCAGGTTGTCCCCACTGTACTCAGTGCTCAGGAGGAGATGTTGGCAACATGGAGGACTTTGAGGAGTTCCAGGACTACGACGAATTCTAGTTTACTTTAGTGGCAAACCCCCAGTCAGCTGCTTGTGTAGGCTTATCTTCTACGTTTCGTTTCTCCGCACTTTGATATTATTGTTGAACTCTATGGATATGTATTAGACTCTATGGATGTCTTGGACATCTTGATGTAATTAAAGTACCCTTCTGTTATTTAATTCGAGCATTGTGTGATGATGTCCAATTATGTAATCGCTGTGTACGTGAGTTCTGATCCTGGCACGTACATGGTTCGTATTCGGTTTACCTTCCAAAACCGGGTGTGACACTCTAAATCTATAAAACTGTTTCCCAAACACCACTAGGATGCTAAATTTGAATATCAACCAAGTTTAAGGAATCATTAGACTTGGAACTAGAGCACGACTTCGTATCATCAATATAACCTCTCTTCTGGAACGCAATAGAAACAGCTTCAGCATCAACTGTTGAACATTGCAATTAATAGAGATTATTCAAACGGTTGCCCTTCAAGATAATATGATTGCCACGAGAAACCTTAAGAACACCATCAATACTAGCAAAATTGAATCCCATTGCTTCTAAAGTGCTCAAAGAAATAATATTTTTCTTCAATTTTGGAATAAAACGGGCATCGATAAGTTTCTTAATACTGCCATCACGAACTTGGATATAAATAGAGTCGATTCCAATAATCTCACATGTGGATCCATCTCCAATAACAACCTCACCAACATGAGACTGGACATAATCAGAAAATCAATCTCTATGTGAACTGTAACACCCCGTCCAATCCCTAGACCGGAGGTACTTACTCCTGGCAGCTTTCTAGGATCATATATTGTCCCCATAGACCAACACGAGTCTTTTATGTGTACTTTGTCCTCACTCATGCGCACCCGAGAAAACTTCCCGAACGGTCACCTATCTCAAATTGCTCCAAGCCAAGCATGCTTAACTTGGAGGTTCTTTCAAGATATGCTTCCGAAAAAGAAGATGCACCTTGTTTTATGGATAATCTATTAATTCTATTAAGCCTTGGGCCAGGATGTCACCGTCCCAGAGGCCAGGATATCACACGAACAAATATGAAAAGTACAAGCGAAATCCAGAACCTAGGAAGAGCACTTTTCAACAGAGGTAACAAACATAGCTTCTCCACTATCCAAAGTTTCAACAAAACTGGCTTCATCAGAAGACTTATCCGATTCTTTTTTATTTCTCTCCTCTTTATTTCTCACTTTGGGGCACTGGGAAATATGATGAGTATTTTTTTGTAATAACGACAATAAAGGTTGGATTTATGATTCTAGATCTCCGAACAACTAAAGCTTCACCTTTGGGTTCAGAACGAGAATCAACATCAAATTTTTCACTAGACAACAATTTTGACCTAACATTCTCAAATGGCAGTGAAGTATGATTACCATAAAGCATATTTTTCTTAAAATGCTTAAAAGAAGGGGCAATGAGACTACCAACAAAATTGCCTTATTTTCATCATCCATCTTCACATCAAGACTCTTAAGGTCCACATTAATTGAATTCAATTCATTAAGATGTGATTGCATAGATGTACCTTCTGACATGCGAATAGTGTAAAGACGCTCCTTAAGACGTAGCTTGTAAAGACATAGCTTGTGACTGCATAGACGTAGCTTGTATGGATAAGCCTTCTTGGCAAGGTCACTAGTGTGTCCCGGGTGGTAACCAACGGAGCAGTGGTGTAGTGATTGTGAGGATTTGTTCGCTCGGAGCCTTGGATCATCAATGTCGAGATCTCCACCCAATCAAGTTATCCTACCTCATGGAAGATCGTCCCTTGCCCTCTATCAACTAAGGTCCTTAAAGAAAGCATGCATATCCTCCTCATCACTAGATCGTCGTTTGATTCATTGTAAGAGGTAGTACACTTAGGAGAAGATATTTGGTATACCTTCTTCTTGCTTTCTTTGGGCACGAGGCACTTGTGGTCGATGTTGGGAATAGAATGTCTGAAGCATCCTCAATCCTCTAGGACTCAAATGTGATACAATTACTAGTCCCAGGAGGCTAGTAAACACATTTATACATCAGATGATTACAGATCTGCTTAAACAAGACAAACCTATAAAGGTGGCGAACAACTTTAAGAGTTGGTCCACAACTCGGGACATATCATCAGAGTGGGGTTGAAGCAGCCTGATATACGCAGCGAAGCAAATCAGCAGTCCAACAGCCACAGGCAAGGTTGGGAACAGGCGTAACTCTTACCCGATCTCCTTTTTCTGAAAAACAACAAATAAGCAAGGGTGAGTACAAACGTACTCAGCAGCCCACCTTCACTCGCGGAATGGGAAAATCAGATATAATGCATGGAATATGTGGAGCTCAGGGTATTTTGCAGAAACAACAATATTTTATGCAGGATTGTTTTGTAAAATATTTTGTATTTTGCAAAGCGCATCCTCTCCCAAAGGAGCAGGAAGTTTTTCAATATTAGAACAAAATCCCCTGGACTAAACCATCCAGGTATCTCAGCAGTTTCCCACTGGTTTTCATTTTCAAAAACATTTACTGGACTTCCCGTCCACCATAGCTCACGGCTCAACCGCTGGACCTTTTAAAAACCACTTTTCTCAAAATCATCTCTCTTTTTTTTGGAAAACAAAACTCTAATTGTCATACCACACCAGACTCGTCCATTCCTGTGGACACAGACTATTCGAATAGGTTTTCAAACTCTGCGCAGAGGTGTACACTTCACCCACTAGTCCGGCTCTGCGATCTCACTGCCATGAGATCCGACACTGAATCTCTTTCTTTCCTCACACGTCCCTACCTTAACGGTTATACCGGAAGGAGTCAGGCCACCGCCATGTCCAAACCGGACAAAACATTCCCCCTCCTTATCCTCCCGGTGCTCCCCAGCCTTCATAACCTTGGGGTTGGACCGTACGAGTTCAGATTGAGTGACTGCCCACACAGTCTCGAGTGGTTGTACTTATCATGAGTACAGGTAGTGAAGGATGACAAACCAGTCCTTATATGAGGGGACAATCCTTCTGCTCACGCCTAAACCAGCTGAGCCATCACCTTAGGCCCTCCCCTAAACCAGGGAGTCCCTGATCATCCCTACTCAAAGGTGATAAGGGTGAAAACCCCTCATCATACCCATTTTGAAAAGCATTTTCTTTTGAAAACTCACACCTTTTCTCAAATCATTTGTAACAAATATATCAAGGATTGATTGCGGCAAGCGGCTGGGTGGCCATAATAACTTGTCTCAAAATCATATCATGCATAAAATAACAGGCTGAGGGTTGTGGTTGAAAAATCATAGGTAATGTATGCATCAAAGGGATCCAGTGAGCTTGCCGTGCTTATTCGGCGAAGGGGGAAGGGGAGCTCGCGGAACTGGCTTCTAGCTCCACTGCCTGGCGTAGACTTGCAGATCTGGCCTCCACGAGACGGCACGAACGCTTCGATAACTATGCAACATGAATAAGCAAATATATAAACAAGCAAGTATACCAACAAATATTTAGTATAGTGGTCAGAATAGCGATATATGGATGGGTAGAGTCTTGAGTAGAATCTGTGTCATGTGGTGTTGTGATATTACTGGTGGTGGAGCGGAGATGCTTACCAGGAGGGTGGACTGGAGGCGAAGCGACACTATGTGTGTAGCCGGAAGAGCGGAGTAACTGAGTGGGTAGGGTGTTTTCCTTGGCTGAGGGTGTTGAGTGTGTGTGGAGAGGGAGAGGGTAGCTAGGTGTATTTATAGCTGGGTGTATGTGGTGTAGCACAGTGAAGTTCACTGTTGGTGAGAATAGTGACGAATGAATCGTATGACTTAGTATGAGCAGGAGAGTTATAGACAGAATATGGGACAAGAGTATTTTGGGAGTTTTCTGGAATATGGACCATGCTTAAGGGATGACATGGTTGGATAGGGAATAGTTTGATAAGAGTTTAGAAACAATAATTATTGGAATCTGAGTTTGGGAGCCTGGTTCGAAGGAATCTCAAAGTTAAGCATGCTCAACTTGGAGAAACCTGGGATGGGTGACCAGATGGGAAATTCCCTACTGGAAGGAAAATCACAGTCACCGGAGTTCGTATGACTGGAATATGGGTCTGGCTGGTCTTAGGTGGACTGGACAGCATGATGGATGAGTAGTTGAAATTTGGGGTGATCGGATGACCGATAAATAGTAACGATAAATAGTAACGATGGTGAATAGTGTCGATAAATAGTAACGATGATAAATAGTAACGGTGAATAGTAACGATGAATAGTAATGGTGCATAGTGATGGTGAATAGTCCGTATGAACGAACGATGAATGATGAATAGTGACGATGAATAGGAACTATGAACGAATGGACGAACCACGAACGAACGATCGGAATTTCGGCAGCATAACGGCAGGGCAAAGATTATCTGGAAGAACGATGAATAGGAACTATGAACGAACGATGAACGATGAATAGGAACTATGAACGAACGATGAACGATCGAATGATCGAACGAACGAACGATCGGGATTTCGGCAGCATAACGGCAGGAAAAAGATTATTTGGATGAACGAACGGACGAACGATCGAACGATCGGACGAACGAACGATCGAACGATCGGACGAACGAACGATCGAACGATCGGACGAACGAACCATGAACGATCGGACGAACGATCGGACGAACGAACGAACAAACTAAGAACAGGGGGACGAACGACCGAACGATCCTTGTGCTAGTGTGTGCTTGTGTGGAACATGGAGTGGGTGTGTGTGGGGGAGAGAGTTGCCATGAAATGGCTTGGGGTGGGATGAGAGGAGGCCCTTGCCCCTCTATTTATAGCCATGGTGGGGGGATTAGGGGGAGGGATGAGAGGATTAGTGGGAGGTTAGCATGGATTTATCTTATATGAGTGTAATTAGCTTGTAGAGCTCAACGTATGACACCGGAGGCATACGTATACGTATGAGCATGAGAAAAGTTATGAAGAAAATATTTGTAGGGACTTGAAAAATGATTATGAAGGTATTTCTTAGGAAGAAAATACTTGGAGATATATTGGTGGAATATTTGGGCAATATTTCTGGAAAGAATTTGAGGGGGATCACTGGGGAAATATCTGGACAGTATTTCTGGAAAGAATTTGAGGGGGATCACTGGGGAAATATTTGTAGGATATTTGGAGGAGGATTTTGGAGAGAATATAGACCACTATATTTTATTTGCTGATATCAACTCGCAACAAACATTTTGAAATGAAATTTGAAAATCATTTTGAATTTAGACCGAGTTTGAGAAAATTTCAGGATTTGAATTTTTGGGATGCTACAATGTCCTTGTTGGTGGCGAGGGTGACGATGTCCTCATCGTCATCGTTGGAGGAATTCTCGTCTGAGTCCCGCTCCTTGCCGGCGTGGGCTTTGCCTCCCTTCTTTTTGTAGAAGAACTTCTGCTCTCTGTCTCTTTCTCTCCCTTCTTGTCCTCTTCCCTATTATCATCACTATCATAAGGATATTTAGCGATATAATGATCAATTTTACCACAACGGTAGCAAATCCTCTTTGTTGTGGGGTTTGTAGTCCTTTCCCTTCCGGCTCTTTAAGATTTGCCATAAGCTATTGATGATGAGGACCAGCTCCTCGTCGTTGAGCTTGGAGGGGTCGATTGGGAGCTCCTTCCTCCTTTTCGCTTGTTGTCTTCAAGGCAACAACTCGAGGCTCGGTGTTGGGGACATTCCCTTGATGCAAGTCCTCAACATGCTTGTAGTCCTTAATCTTCATCTCATGGCTAAGGAAGTTTTGAAGCACTTCCTCAGGGGTCATCACTTAATACATAGGATTTTCACGCAATAGTGTAATAAGAGTAGCATTGCACGATATGAGTGACTTTAGCATGGGTTTAGCGACTTCATGGTCAGTCCATTTGGTGCTCCTAAGGTTACAGATTTGGTTCACCAATGCCTTGAGCTAGTTGTACATATCTTGTTGTCCTTCTCCTTTGTTGATGGCAAACCTTCCGAGCTCTTATTCGTTGAGCTATATCCTTGTGATAGTCCTAATGTGCCAAAGATTGAAAAAGTGCAAATCAAGGCATGAGGTATGTTTCTAGACATAGTACAATTGTTTTTGTATACTAATATATTTGTCTAAGTGTTAGAAACAGAGAAAAGAAGAAAAGAAAAGAATTGCAAAAGACTTGGCTAGGTGCAGCCGAAGTCCAGCTCGGCCTGCCACACCGGACAGTGTCCGGTGCGCCAGGCTGTCTCCAGTGAAAAGGCCGCTCTCGAGAAATGTTTGGCGACGTACGGCTATAATTCACCAGACTGTCCGGTGGTGCACCGGACTGTCCGGTGAGCCAACGGTCGCCAGCGCAACGGTCGGCAGGGGGCACCGGACTATCCGGTGCGCCATCGGGCCCGAAACTGCAACGGTCAGATGCGCCAGAAAAGGAAGGAGATCGCGCACCGGACAGCTACAGTGGCTGTCCGATGGTGCACCGGACTGTCTGGTGCACCACCCGACAGAAGGCAAGTTTGGCCTTCCTAGTTGGCCTCCAACGGCTCCTAGCTGCCTTGGGGCTATAAAAGGGACCCCTAGGCGCATGGAGGAGCTACACAAGCATTCATTAAGCATCCTAAGGCATCCAGACTCCATTCCCGCGCATTCGTTTCGTTGTGTTAGAGATTTGAGCTCTATTCGAGTCGAGGACTCACTGTGTTGTCATTTGAGCTCAAGTCTTCTCTTGTGTGTGTGGGTGTGCTGCGATTTGTGTCTTGTGTGTGTTGCTCATCCCAACCTTACTCTGTGCTTTCTTTGTGATCAATATTGTAAGGGCGAGAGGCTCCAACTTGTGGAGATTCCTCGCAAACGGGAAAAGACTATAAGGAAGAAAAGTCGTGGTATTCAAGTTGATCATTGGATCACTTGAAAGGGGTTTAGTGCAACCCTCGTCCATAGGGACACCACAACGTGGAAGTAGGCAAGTGTTACATGGCCGAACCACGGGATAAAATCGCGTGTCTCTTGTGTTGCTTTCTCTGTGATTGGTCTGTTCACAAGAACTCGTGTCAAAGCCACTTAATCATACTAACTCTCTCATAATTAAGTTTTGTGGCTATTTAGTCTTTAATTTTCCAGGATCACCTATTCACCCCCCCTCTAGGTGCTCTCAATTGGTATCGGAGCCGTGCTCTTCATCTAAGGGACTAATCGCCCGAAGAGATGGATCCTAAGGGAAAGGGGATGGTGGTCAATGACAAGGAGAAGGAGTCCCTCTTCAACGAGCCAAGGGACGACAAGCCCACTGACTCAGGATCGAGTCACAAGAAGAGGGACGGGAAGAAGAAGAGGTGCATCAAGAAGATCATTTACTACGACAGCGACGCCTCCTCTTCTTCACCAAGAGAAAACGACGATGATGACTTGTCTAAAAAGAAACCGGTTAATCAAAACTATTCGTTTGATCATTCTCGTATTCCATTCAATTCTAATGCTCATTTGCTATCTGAAAGTCGCCTAGGGGGGGTGAATAGGGCGAAACTGAAATTCTCAAAAATAATCACAACTACAAGCCGGGTTAGCGTTAGAAATATAATAGAGTCCGCGAGAGAGGGTGCAAAACAAATCGCAAGCGAATAATGGAGTGAGACACGCGGATTTGTTTTACCGAGGTTCGGTTCTCTCAAACCTACTCCCCGTTGAGGAGGCCACAAAGGCCGGGTCTCTTTCAACCCTTACCCTCTCTCAAACGGTCCCTCGGACTGAGTGAGCTTTCTCTTCTCAATTACTTGGAACACAAAGTTCCTACAAGGACCACCACAAGTTTGGTGTCTCTTGCCTCAATTACAAGTGAGTTTTGATCGCAAGAAAGAAATCAAGAAAGAAGAAAGCAATCCAAGCGCAAGAGCTCGAAAGAACACAAGCAAATCTCTCTCTCTAATCACTAGGGCGTTGTGTGGAATTTGGAGAGGATTTGATCTCTCTGGTGTGTCTAGAATTAAATGCTAGAGCTCTTGTAAGTAGTTGGGAAGTGGAAAACTTGGATGCAATGAATGGTGGGTGGTTGAGGGTATTTATAGCCCCAACCACCAAACTAGCCGTTTGGTGAGGCTGTCTGTTCGATGGCGCACCGGACAGTCCGGTGCACACCGAACATGTCCGGTGCGACAGCCACGTCACCAAAGCCGTTGGGTTCCGACCGTTGGAGTTCTGACTTCTGGGCCCGCCTGGATGTCCGGTGGCGCACCGGACATGAACTGTAGATTGTCTGGTGCGCCAGCATGGGCGTGTCTGACCTCTGCGCGCGCAGCGCGCGCATTAAATGCGTCGCAGGTAGCCGTTGGCGCCGAAATAGCCGTTGCCCCGCTGTTACACCGGACAGTCCGGTGTACACTGGACAGTCCGGTGAATTTTAGCGGAGCAGCTGGAATGAATTCCCGAGGCTGGCGAGTTCCGGAGGCCGCTCTTCCTTGGAGCACCGGACATGTCCGGTGTACACCGGACAGTCCGGTGAATTATAGCGGAGTTGCCTCTGGAATTTCCCGAAGGTGACGAGTTCGAAGTTTGAGTCCTCTGGTGCACCGGACATGTCCGGTGGCACACCGGACAGTCCGGTGCGCCCACCAGAGGTGCCTTCGGTTGTCCCTTGCTCCTTTGTTTGAACCCAATACTTGGTCTTTTTATTGGCTAAGTGTGAACCTTTTGCACCTGTATAACTTATACACTAGAGCAAACTAGTTAGTCCATTTATTTGTGTTGGGCAATTCAACCACCAAAATTAATTAGGGACTAGGTGTAAGCCTAATTCCCTTTCAATCTCCCCCTTTTTGGTGATTGATGCCAACACAAACCAAAACAAATATAAAAGTGCATAATTGAACTAGTTTGCATAATGTAAGTGCAAAGGTTGCTTGGAGTTGAGCCAATATAAATACTTACATGATGTGCATGGATTGTTTCTTTGTTTTTAACATATTGGACCACACTTGCACCACAAGTTTTGTTTTGCAAATTCTTTTGTAAATTCTTTTCAAGGACTTTTTGCAAGATAGTCAAAGGTAAATGAGTAAGATTTTTGTGAAGCATTTTCAAGATTGAAATTTTCTCCCTTTGTTTCAAATGCTTTTCCTTTGACTAAACAAAACTCCCCCTCAAATAAATTCTCCTCTTAGTGTTCAAGAGGGTTTTAAGATATCAAGTTTTGAAAATACTACTTGCTCCCCCTTTAGAACACAAAGAGATACCAATTTGAAATTTACCAATTGAAAGTCATTAATTGTTAAAAATTAGGGTGGTGCGGTCCTTTTGCTTTGGGCCAATACTTTCTCCCCCTTTGGCATGAATCGCCAAAAACAGATACTTTGAGTGAGATATAAGCCCTTTTTTAACTACTTTCTCCCCTTTGGCAAATAAAACATATGAGTGAAGATTATACCAAAGACGGAGAGTGATGCGGATCGACGGCGAAGGGTGAGTATTAGAGTGGAGTGGAAGCCTTTGTCTTCGCCGAAGACTCCAATTCCCTTTCAATATACCTATGACTTGGTTTGAAATACACTTGAAAACACATTAGTCATAGCATATATAAAAGATACATGATCAAAGGTATACTTTAAGAGCTATGTGTGCAATTTAGCAAAAGAAATTCCTAGAATCAAGAATATTAAGCTCATGCCTAAGTTTGGTAAAAGATTGTTCATCAAGTGGCTTGGTAAAGATATCGGCTAATTGATCTTTAGTATTAATATATGAAATCTCGATATCCCCCTTTTGTTGGTGATCCCTAAGAAAATGATACCGAATGGCTATGTGTTTAGTGCGGCTATGCTCAACGGGATTATCCGCCATGCGGATTGCACTCTCATTATCACATAGAAGGGGAACTTTGGTTAGTTTGTAACCGTAGTCCCGCAGGGTTTGCCTCATCCAAAGCAATTGCGCGCAACAATGGCCTGCGGCAATGTACTCGGCTTCGATGGTAGAAAGAGCGACCGAATTTTGCTTCTTTGAAGCCCAAGACACCAAGGATCTTCCCAAGAACTGGCAAGTCCCCGATGTGCTCTTCCTATTAATCTTACACCCCGCCCAATCGGCATCCGAATAACCAATCAAATCAAATGTGGATCCCCGAGGGTACCAAAGCCCAAACTTAGGAGTATAAGCCAAATATCTCAAGATTCGTTTTACGGTCGTAAGGTGGGATTCCTTAGGGTCGGATTGGAATCTTGCACACATGCAAACGGAAAGCATAATGTCCGGTCGAGATGCACATAAATAAAGCAATGAACCAATCATCGACCGGTATACCTTTTGATCCACGGACTTACCTCCCGTGTCGAGGTCGAGATGCCCATTGGTTCCCATGGGAGTCTTGATGGGCTTGGCATCCTTCATTCCAAACTTACTTAGAATGTCTTGAGTATACTTCGTTTGGCTAATGAAGGTGCCCTCTTGGAGTTGCTTGACTTGGAATCCTAGAAAATACTTCAACTCCCCCATCATAGACATCTCGAATTTCTGTGTCATGATCCTACTAAATTCTTCACATGTAGATTCGTTAGTAGACCCAAATATAATATCATCAACATAAATTTGGCATACGAACAAATCATTGTCAAGGGTTTTAGTGAACAAAGTAGGATCGGCCTTGCCGACTTTGAAGCCATTAGCAATAAGGAAATCTCTAAGGCATTCATACCATGCTCTTGGGGCTTGCTTGAGCCCATAAAGCGCCTTAGAGAGCCTATAGACATGGTTAGGGTACTCACTATCTTCAAAGTCGGGAGGTTGCTCAACATAGACCTCCTCCTTGATTGGTCCATTGAGGAAGGCACTCTTCACGTCCATTTGATAAAGCTTGAAGCCATGGTAAGTAGCATAGGCTAATAATATTCGAATTGACTCAAGCCTAGCTACGGGTGCATAGGTTTCACCAAAATCCAAACCTTCGACTTGTGAATACCCCTTGGCCACGAGTCGAGCTTTGTTCCTTGTCACCACACCATGCTCGTCTTGTTTGTTGCGGAAGACCCACTTGGTTCCTACAACATTTTGGTTAGGACGTGGAACTAAGTGTCATACCTCATTCCTAGTGAAGTTGTTGAGCTCCTCTTGCATCGCCATCACCCAATCCGAATCTTGTAGCGCTTCCTCTACCCTGTGTGGCTCAATAAAGGAAATAAAAGAGTAATGCTCACAAAAATGTGCAACACGAGATCGAGTGGTTACCCCCTTATGAATGTCGCCGAGGATGGTGTCGACGGGGTGATCTCGTTGGATTGCTTGGTGGACTCTTGGGTGTGGCAGCCTTGGTTCTTCATCCTCCTTGTCCTCAACATTTGTATCTCCCCCTTGATCATTGCCATCATCTTGAGGTGGCTCATCTCTTTGATCTTCTCCTTCATCAACTTGAGCCTCGTCCTCATTTTGGGTTGGCGGAGATGCTTGCGTGGAGGAGGATGGTTGATCTTGTGCATGTGGAGGCTCTTCGGATTCCTTAGGACACACATCCCCAATGGACATGTTCCTTAGCGCTATGCATGGAGCTTGTTCTTCACCCATCTCATCAAGATCAACTTGCTCTACTTGAGAGCTGTTAGTCTCATCAAACACAACGTCACAAGAAACTTCAACAAGTCCTGAGGACTTGTTATAGACTCTATATGCCCTTGTGTTTGAGTCATATCCTAGTAAAAAGCCTTCTACAGTTTTAGGAGCAAATTTAGATTTTCTACCTCTTTTGACAAGAATAAAACATTTGCTACCAAAAACTCTAAAATATGAAATATTGGGCTTTTTACCGGTTAGGAGTTCATAGGATGTCTTCTTGAGGATTCGGTGTAGATATAATCGGTTGATGGCGTAGCAAGCGGTGTTGACCGCCTCGGCCCAAAACCGATCCGGTGTCTTGTACTCATCAAGCATGGTTCTTGCCATGTCCAATAGAGTTCGATTCTTCCTCTCCACTACACCATTTTGTTGTGGAGTGTAGGGAGAAGAGAACTCATGCTTGATGCCCTCCTCCTCAAGGAAGCCTTCTATTTGTGAGTTCTTGAACTTCGTCCCGTTGTCGCTTCTAATTTTCTTGATCCTTAAGCCGAACTCATTTTGAGCCCGTCTCAAGAATCCTTTTAAGGTTTCTTGGGTATGAGATTTTTCCTGCAAAAAGAACACCCAAGTGAAGCGAGAATAATCATCCACAATAACTAGACAGTACTTACTCCCGCCGATGCTTATGTAAGAAATCGGGCCGAATAAATCCATGTGTAGGAGCTCCAGTGGCCTGTCACTCGTCATGATGTTCTTGTGTGGATGATGAGTGCCAACTTGCTTCCCGGCTTGGCATGCGCTACAAATCCTGTCTTTCTCAAAATGAACATTTGTTAGTCCTAAAATGTGCTCTCCCTTTAGAAGCTTATGAAGATTCTTCATTCCAACATGGGCTAGTCGGCGGTGCCAGAGCCAACCCAAGTTAGTCTTAGCAACCAAGCAAGTGTCGAGTTCAGCTCTATCAAAATCTACCAAGTATAGCTGACCCTCTAACACTCCCTTAAATGCTATTGAATCATCACTCCTTCTAAAGACAGTGACACCTACATCAGTAAATAGACAGTTGTAGCCCATTTGACATAATTGGGATACGGAAAGCAAATTGTAATCTAAAGAATCTACAAGAAAAACATTGGAAATAGTGTGGTCAGGTGATATAGCAATTTTACCCAATCCTTTGACCAAACCTTGATTTCCATCCCCAAATGTGATAGCTCGTTGGGGATCTTGGTTTTTCTCATATGAGGAGAACATTTTCTTCTCCCCTGTCATGTGGTTTGTGCACCCGCTGTCGAGTATCCAACTTGAGCCCCCGAATGCATAAACCTACAAAACAATTTTAGTTTTCTTGACTTTAGGTACCCAAACGGTTTTGGGTCCTTTGGCATTAGAAACAAGAACTTTGGGTACCCAAACACAAGTCTTGGAGCCCTTGTGTTTGCCCCCAACAAACTTGGCAACTACCTTGCCGGATTTGTTAGTCAGCACATAAGATGCATCAAAAGTTTTAAATGAAATACTATGATCATTTGATGCAATAGGAGTTTTCTTCTTAGGCAACTTGGCACAGGTTGGTTGCCTAGAGCTAGATGTCTCACCCTTATACATAAAAGCATGATTAGGGCCAGAGTGAGACTTCCTAGAATGAATTTTCCTAATTTTGCTCTCAGGATAGCCGGCAGGGTATAAAATGTAACCCTCGTTATCTTGAGGCATGGGAGCCTTGCCCTTAACAAAGTTAGATAAATTCTTTGGAGGGGCATTAAGTTTGGCATTGTCTCCCCTTTGGAAGCCAATGCCATCCTTGATGCCAGGGCGTCTCCCATTGTAGAGCATACTTCTAGCAAATTTAAACTTTTCATTCTCTAAGTTATGCTCGGCAATTTTAGCATCTAATAATGCTATATGATCATTTTGTTGTTTAATTAAAGCCATGTGATCATGAATAGCATTGATATCAACATCTCTACATCTAGTACAAATAGAAGTGTGCTCAACGGTAGATGTAGAGGGTTTGCAAGATTTTAATTCTACAACCTTAGCATGCAACATATCATTCTTAGTGCTAAGGTCGGAAATAATAGTATTGCAAACATCAAAATCTTTAGCCTCAGCAATCAAATTTTCATTTTCTACTCTAAGGCTAGCAAGAGAATCATTCAATTCCTTAATCTTAGCAAGCAAATCATCATTATCATTTCTAAGATTGGGAATTGAAGCATCACAAACATGAGAATCAACCTTAGCAATTAATCTAGCATTTTCATTTCTAAGGTTGTCTATAGTCTCATGGCAAGCGCTTAGCTCACTAGACAATTTTTCACATTTTTCAACTTGTTGAGCATAAGCATTTTTAACCTTAACATGCTTTTTATTTTCCTTGATTAGGAAGTCCTCTTGGGAGTCCAAGAGATCATCCTTCTCATGGATGGCACTAATTAATTCATTTAATTTTTCTTTTTGTTGCATGTTTAGGTCGGCAAAAAGGGTTCGCAAATTATTTTCCTCATCACTATCATTATCATCACTAGAGGATTCATATTTAGTGGAGGATTTAGATTTAACCTTCTTCCTTTTGTCGTCCTTTGCCATGAGGCACTTGTGGACGACGTTGGGGAAGAGGAGTCCCTTGGTGACGGCGATGTTGGCGGCGTCCTCATCGGAGGTGGACTCGGTGGAGCTCTCGTCGGAGTCCCACTCCCGGCAAACATGGGCATCGCCGCCCTTCTTCTTGTAGTACTTCTTCTTTTCTCTCCTCTTTCCCTTCTTGTCGTCGCCCCTGTCACTGTCACTAGACATAGGACATTTTGCAATAAAATGACCGGGCTTACCACATTTGTAGCACACTTTCTTGGAGCGGGGTTTGTAGTCCTTCCCCCTCCGTTGCTTGAGGATTTGGCGAAAGCTTTTGATTATTAAAGCCATCTCCTCATTGTCGAGCTTGGAGGCGTCAATTGGTTGTCTACTTGATGTAGACTCCTCCTTCTTCTCCTCCGTCGCCTTAAATGCCACCGGTTGTGCTTCAGACGTGGAGGGTTCATCAAGCTCATTGATCTTCTTTGAGCCTTTAATCATGCATTCAAAGCTCACAAAATTCCCGATTACTTCCTCGAAAGTCATTAGTGTGTATCTAGGATTACCACGAATTAATTGAACTTGAGTGGGGTTAAGGAAAATAAGTGATCTCAAAATAACCTTAACCACCTCGTGGTCATCCCATTTCTTGCTCCCGAGGTTGCGCACTTGGTTCACCAAGGTTTTGAGCCGGTTGTACATATCTTGTGGCTCCTCCCCTTGGCGAAGACGGAAGCGACCGAGCTCCCCCTCGATCGTTTCCCGCTTGGTGATCTTGGTGAGTTCATCACCCTCGTGCGTGGTCTTGAGTAGGTCCCAAATCTCCTTTGCATTCTTCAACCCTTGCACCTTGTTGTATTCCTCCTTGCTTAGAGAGGCGAGGAGTATGGTTGTAGCTTGAGAGTTGAAGTGCTCGATTTGGGCCACTTCATCCGTATCGTAGTCTTCATCCCCTACGGATGGTACCTGTGCTCCAAACTCAACAACATTCCATATACTTTTGTGGAGTGAGGTTAGATGAAATTTTATTAAATCACTCCACCTAGCATAATCTTCGCCATCAAAGGTTGGCAGTTTGCCTAATGGAACGGAAAGCAATGGAGTAGGTCTAGATGTACGAGGATAGTGTAAGGGGATCTTACTAAACTTCTTGCGCTCTTGGCGCTTAGAAGTTACGGACGGCGCATCGGAGTCGGAGGTCGATGTTGATGAAGTGTCGGTCTCGTAGTAGACCACTTTCCTCATCCTCTTGTGCTTGTCGCCTTTCCGATGCGACTTGTGAGAAGAAGATTTTTCCTTCTTCTCTTTGTGGTGAGAAGAGGAAGATCTTTTCTCCTTCCGTTTGGAGGATTCCTTCTTCTTCTCCTTCCTCTTGGTGCGGGACTCTTCCGATGAAGTGCTCCCTTGGCTCGTAGTGGGCTTGTCGTCGGTCTCCATCTCCCTCTTGGTGTGATCTCCCGACATCACTTCGAGCGGTTAGGCTCTAATGAAGCACCGGGCTCTGATACCAATTGAAAGTCGCCTAGAGGGGGGGTGAATAGGGCGAAACTGAAATTCTCAAAAATAATCACAACTACAAGTCGGGTTAGCGTTAGAAATATAATAGAGTCCACGAGAGAGGTTGCAAAACAAATCGCAAGCGAATAATAGAGTGAGACACGCGGATTTGTTTTACCGAGGTTCGGTTCTCTCAAACCTACTCCCCGTTGAGGAGGCCACAAAGGTCGGGTCTCTTTCAACCCTTACCCTCTCTCAAACGGTCCCTTGGACCGAGTGAGCTTTCTCTTCTAAATTACTTGGAACACAAAGTTCCTACAAGGACCACCACAAGTTTGGTGTCTCTTGCCTCAATTACAAGTGAGTTTTGATCGCAAGAAAGAAATCAAGAAAGAAGAAAGCAATCCAAGCGCAAGAGCTCGAAAGAACACAAGCAAATCTCTCTCTCTAATCACTAGGGCGTTGTGTGGAATTTGGAGAGGATTTGATCTCTTTGGTGTGTCTAGAATTAAATGCTAGAGCTCTTGTAAGTAGTTGGGAAGTGGAAAACTTGGATGCAATGAATGGTGGGTGGTTGGGGGTATTTATAGCCCCAACCACCAAACTAGCCGTTTGGTGAGGTTGTCTGTTCGATGGCGCACCGGACAGTCCGGTGCACACCGGACATGTCCGGTGCGACAGCCACGTCACCAAAGCCGTTGGGTTCCGACCGTTGGAGTTCTGACTTCTGGGCCCGCCTGGATGTCCGGTGGCGCACCGGACATGAACTGTAGATTGTCCGGTGCGCCAGCATGGGCGTGCCTGACCTCTGCGCGCGCAGCGCGCGCATTAAATGCGTCGCAGGTAGCCGTTGGCGCCGAAATAGTCATTGCCCCGCTGTTACACCGGACAGTCCAGTGAATTTTAGCGGAGCAGCTGGAATGAATTCTCGAGGCTGGCGAGTTCCGGAGGCCGCTCTTCCTTGGAGCACCGGACATGTCCGGTGTACACCGGACAGTCCGGTGAATTATAGCGGAGTTGCCTCTGGAATTTCCCGAAGGTGACGAGTTCGAAGTTTGAGTCCTCTGGTGCACCAGACATGTCCGGTGGCACACTGGACAGTCCGGTGCGCCCACCAGAGGTGCCTTCGGTTGTCCCTTGCTCCTTTGTTTGAACCCAATACTTGGTCTTTTTATTGGCTAAGTGTGAACCTTTTGCACCTGTATAACTTATACACTAGAGCAAACTAGTTAGTCCATTTATTTGTGTTGGGCAATTCAACCACCAAAATTAATTAGGGACTAGGTGTAAGCCTAATTCCCTTTCACTATTAATTCCACTTGGTAAACCTCCACACTTTGATGGAGAAGACTACTCTTTTTGGAGTCACAAAATGCGTAGTCACTTATTTTCTCTCCATCCTAATATTTAGAAGATAGTTGAAAATGGAATGCATTTCGAAAGTACGGATAACCCTATGTTTATTAATGAGCAAATTCATAAGAATGCACAAGATACCACTGTTTTGCTAGCATCCTTGTGCAGGGATGAATATAACAAGGTGAGCGGCTTGGACAACGCCAAGCAAATCTGGGACACCCTCAAGATATCTCATGAGGGAAACGACGCCACCATGATCACCAAAATGGAGTTGGTGGAAGGCGAGCTGGGGAGAGTTGCGATGATTAGGGGAGAGGAGCCAACGCAGACCTACAACAGGCTCAAGACCCTCATCAACAAAATTAGAAGCTATGGAAGCACAAGATGGACGGACCACGACGTCGTCCGACTTATGCTAAGGTCATTCACGGTAATTGACCCCCATCTTGTAAACCTTATTCATGAAAATCCCAGGTACATCAAAATGACGCCCGAGGAGATACTCGGAAAATTTGTAGCGGGTGTATGATGGTAAAGGAAGCGCGATACGTGGATGATGCTCTTAATGGCCCTCTAGTCGTCTACGAGCCTCAACCCGTTGCTCTCAAAGCAACAAGCAGCAGGGAGGCGCTACCAAGCAAGGTGGCACAAGTTGAGGCTGCCAGGCTAAACAAAGATGAGATGACCCTAATCATCAAGCGCTTCAAGACTGCACTACAAGGATGCAAGGAGTACCCCAACAAGAACAAAGCAAGGGGAAAGTGCTCCTGTTTCTAATGCGGTAAGACTGGTCATTTCATAGCACAATGCCCTGATAATGATAATGAAAAGGAACAAGAAAAGCATGGGAAGAGGGAGAAGAAGAAGGTTTACAAGAAGACGAAGGGCGAGGCGCACCTTGGCAAAGAATGGGATTCGGACTGCTCTTCATCCGACTCCGACGATGAAGGACTGGCAGCCTCGGCCTTCAACAAGTCTTCGCTCTTCCCCAACGAACGTTGCCTCATGGCCAAGGAGAAGAAGGTAAGTGTTCGAGATTCCCCTAAGTACTCTACTTCTAGTGATGATGATTCCTCCGATGATGAAGTAGATTACTCTAGTTTATTTAAAGAATTAGATAGAGCTAAAGTAGAAAAGATTAATGAATTAATTGATGCTCTAAATGAAAAGGATAGACTTTTAGAAAAGCAAGAGGATATTTTGTATGAAGAGCATGATAAATTTGTTAGTGTTCAAAAATCTCTTGCTCTGGAAATTAAGAGAAATGAAATGTTATCCTCTGAATTGTCTGTTTGTCATGAATCTGTCTCTAGTTTAAAGATTTTGAATGATGGTTTAAATACTAAGCTAGAGGAAGCTAATAAATCTAGTTCATGCGTAGGCATGTTAGTATTTGTAATAGATGTAAGGACTTTGATGTTGATACATGTAATGAACACCTTATTTCTATTGCTAAACTAAATGATGAGGTGGCAAGTCTTAATGCTCAACTTAAGACTTGCAAAATTAATTTTGATAAATTAAAATTTGCTAGGGATGTCTACAAATTGGTAGACACCCCTCTATTAAGGATGGACTTGGTTTTCGAAAGGAAACCAAGAACTTAACAAGCCAAAAGGCTCCCGTTCTCAACAAGGAGAAAGGGAAGGCTCCTATGGCTAGTAGTTCTCAAAAGTGTCATGCCTACATTTATGATAGAAAATATTCTAGGAATGTTCATAAGAGTTATGATCATAATGCTTTTGATTCACATGCTATGTTTGCCTCTAACTCTACTTTTGTGCATGGTAGAAGTAGGCCTAGGAGAAATCATGTTGTGCATCATGTGCCTAGAAGAGTATGTAATGAACCTTATACCATTTACCATGTTTGCAATACTTCATTTGCGCTCTTATGTAAGAATGAAAAAGTAGTTGCTAGAAAGTTGGGATCCAAATGCAAGGGAGACAAGACTTGTATTTGGGTTCCAAAGGCTATTGTGACTAACCTTATAGGACCCAACAAGAGTTGGGTACCTAAACCCCAAGCGTAAATTGCCTTGCAGGTTTATGCATCCGGGGGCTCAAGCTGGATTATCGACAGCGGATGCACAAACCACATGACGGGGGAGAAGAAGATGTTCACCTCCTACGTCAAGAACAAGGATTTCCAGGATTTAATCATCTTTGGAGTTGGGAACCAAGGCAAGGTTAAAGGATTGGGAAAGATAGCCATTACATCCGAGCATTCTATCTCCAATGTGTTCTTAGTTGAATCGCTCGGATACAACTTATTGTCTGTGAGTCAATTATGTAACATGGGTTATAATTGTCTATTTACCAATATAGATGTATCTGTCTTTAGAAGGAGTGATGGTTCATTAGCTTTTAAGGGTGTATTAGACGACAAACTCTACTTAGTTGATTTTTCGAAAGAGGAGGCCGATCTAGATGCATGCTTAATAGCTAAGACTAGTATGGGCTGGCTGTGGCATCGCCGTCTAGCACACATTGGGATGAAGAACCTTCATAAACTTCTAAAGGGAGAACATGTGATAGGACTAACTAATGTTTGCTTCGAGAAAGATAGACCTTGTGTAGCTTGTCAGGCAGGGAAACAGGTGGGAAGCACTCATCACCGCAAGAATGTGATGACAACATCAAGACCACTGGAGCTTCTTCACATGGACCTCTTCGGACCCATCGCCTACCTTAGCATCGAGGGAAGTAAGTATGGTCTTGTAATTGTTGATGACTTTTCCCGCTTCACTTGGGTGTTCTTTTGTAGGATAAATCAGAAACCCAAGGGACCCTAAAGCGCTTTCTAAGGAGGGCTCAAAACGAATTTGAGCTAAAAGTGAAAAGGATAAGGAGCGACAACGGGTCCGAGTTCAAGAACCTACAAGTTGAGGAGTATCTTGAGGAAGAAGGTGTCATGCACGAGTTCTCCGCTCCCTACACACCATAGCAAAATGGTGTGGTAGAGAGGAAGAACAGGACGCTTATCGACATGGCAAGGACGATGCTTGGGGAGTTCAAGACGCCCGAGCGGTTTTGGTCGGAAGCTATGAACACAGCTTGCCACGCCATAAACCGGCTCTATCCACATCGCCTCCTCAAGAAGACCTTGTACGAACTTCTTACCGATAACAAACCCAACGTCTCTTACTTTCGTGTATTTGGGAGCAAATGTTACATTCTAGTGAAGAAAGGTAGAAATTCTAAATTTGCTCCCAAGGCGGTAGAAGGGTTTTTACTAGGGTATGACTCAAATACAAAGGCATATAGGGTCTTCAAAAAATCATCGGGTTTGGTTGAAGTCTCTAGCGACGTTGTATTTGATGAGACTAATGGCTCTCCATGAGAGCAAGTTGATCTTGATGACATAGATGAAGATGATGTTCCGACGGCCGCAATGCGCACGATGGCGATAGGTGATGTACGACCTCAGGAACAACAAGAGCAAGATCAGTCATCTTCCTCTACAATGGTGTATCCCCCAACTCAAGATGATGGACAGGTTCATCAAGAAGAGGCGCGTGATCAAGGGGGAGCACAAGAAGAACAAGTTATGGCGGAAGAAGCACCACGGGACCCTCCAACTCAAGTCCAAGCAACGATCCAAAGAAATCACCCCGTCGATCAGATTCTGGGTGACATAAGCAAGGGAGTAACGACTCGCTCAAGATTAGCTAATTTTTGTGAGCATTACTCGTTTGTCTCTTCTATTGAGCCTTTCAGGGTAGAAGAGGCCTTGCAGGATCCGGATTGGGTGTTGGCCATGCAGGAAGAGCTCAACAACTTCAAGAGGAATGAAGTTTGGAGCCTGATGCCACGTCCAAAGCAAAATGTTGTGGGAACCAAGTGGGTGTTCCGCAACAAGCAAGATGAGCACGGGGTGGTGACAAGTAGGGATGGCATTACCCGTGGGTTCGGATATCCGCGGATATCCGACCCGTTGGGTTCAGTTTTGGGTACAATATTTTACCCACGGGTTTTACCCATACCCGACCCGAGGTAACATCGGATCGGGTTCGGATATTGTACTTTACCCATGGGTACCCGCGGATATCCGAAAATATGTAGATAGGAGAGAAGTAGCCAACTGTGGCCCAATTGCAGGCCCAACTTGTGACCGGCTGGGCTAACCCTAGGCTCCAAGTGACCAAGTCCCACCCAGCCGTCAGCAGTAGGCATCAAGCCGAGCAAGAGCGACCCTGCATCCCTGGCATCTAGGCATAAGGCATCCTCCATCGAAATCAAGGAAGAAAGAAGGAAAGCAACCATGGCGGCAATCGCAATGTCCCCCTCCCCCTCGGCCGCGCAATAACTCGCCACATCCATGCTCGTCGCTCCTGTGCTGCTGCTTCCTTGTACCTTCACCGCTTGGGCTTCCTGGGGCGCGTCGTGCTGGCCACGGTGCTGGTGGCCGTGGACGCCACCCGCCGCCGCCGCGTCTCCTTGTTGGTGCGGATGGCCTGGGACGGTCCGCTCTTGTCGGTGGCTCGGTCATCATGCAGAGCAGGAACGTGAAGCTGAGCGAGAAGGTCAAGGAGGTGGGTCGGGCGGTGTCCTGCCCAGCCAGTACTGAAGTAGGCCCCAGCCAGTCCCTAGTGTCCTGCCCCACCCGGCCGCCAGCAGTACTGTAGTAGGCATCAAGCCGAGCAGAGGTACTGAGCAAAGCTAACCATGTGTTTTTTGTTTGCTTCTGTAACAGTAATTAGATTAATTATGTCTTGTTTTTTTTGTTCTACCTTGTCATTTGTGAACCATGTGTTTTATTTGTGTGGAGTGTAATTATATCCATGGGTATCCAATACCCGCCTGATACCCGACGGGTACGGGCACGGGTACAAAATCCTACCCGCGGGTATAGTCACGGGTGGGTATGAGTAATACCCGCGGGTATTGTCGCGGGCGGATATTTACCATACCCGATCTGAACCCGACCCATTGCCATCCCTAGTGACAAGAAACAAGGCTCGACTTGTGGCAAAAGGTTATGCCCAAGTCGCAGGTTTGGATTTCGAGGAGACTTTTGCTCCTGTGGCTAGGCTAGAGTTTATTCGAATATTATTAGCCTATGCCGCTCACCACTTTTTCAGGTTGTTTCAAATGGATGTGAAGAGCGCTTTCCTCAACGGGCCAATCAAGGAGGAGGTGTACGTGGAACAACCCCCTGGCTTTGAGGATGACAGGTACCCCGACCATGTGTTTAAGCTCTCTAAGGCGCTCTATGGACTTAAGCGAGCCCCAAGAGCATGGTATGAATGCCTTAGAGATTTCTTAATTGCTAATGCTTTCAAGGTTGGGAAAGCCGATCCCACTCTTTTTACTAAGACTTGTGATGGTGATCTTTTTGTGTGCCAAATTTATGTAGATGACATAATATTTGGTTCTACTAACCAAAAGTCTTGTGAAGAGTTTAGCATGGTGATGACTCAAAAATTTGAGATGTCAATGATGGGCGAGTTGAACTACTTCCTTGGGTTCCAAGTGAAGCAACTCAAGGACGACACCTTCCTCTCCCAAACAAAGTACACTCAAGATCTTCTCAAAAGGTTTGGGATGAAGGACGCCAAGCCCGCGAAGACACCTATGGGAACCGATGGACATGTCGACCTCAACAAAGGAGGTAAGTTCATTGATCAAAAGGCATACCGGTCTATGATAGGGTCATTACTTTATTTATGTGCTAGTAGACCGAATATTATGCTTAGCGTATGCATGTGTGCTAGATATCAATCTGACCCCAGGGAATGTCACCTTGTGGCCGTTAAGCGAATTCTTAGATATTTAGTTTCTATGCCTTGCTTTGGGATCTGGTATCCAAAGGGGTCTACCTTTGACATGATTGGATATTCAGACTCCGATTATGTTGGATGCAAGGTTGATAGAAAGAGTACATCAGGGACGTGCCAATTCCTAGGAAGGTCCTTGATGTCTTGGAGTTCAAAGAAACAAACCTCTGTTGCCCTATCCACTGCTGAGACCGAGTATGTTGTCGCAGGACAGTGTTGCGCGCAACTACTTTGGATGAGGCAAACCCTCTAGGACTTTGGCTACAATCTGAGCAAAGTCCCACTCCTATGTGACAATGAGAGTGCAATCCACATGGCGGATAATCCTGTTGAACACAGCCGCACTAAGCACATAGACATCCGACGTCACTTTCTAAGAGACCACCAGCAAAAGGGAGATATCGAGGTGTACCACATTAGCACCGAGAACCAGCTAGCCGATATCTTTACCAAGCCGTTAGATGAGAAAACCTTTTGCAGGTTGCGTAGTGAGCTCAATGTCATAGATTTGCGTAACTTGGATTGATCTATAACATACATGTGTTCTATGCCTTTGATCATGTTACTTTATGTATTTAAGTCCATTGTTGTTCAGTTATGGTGCTCAAGTTGTGCAAGGGATCCCCAGACCTCACAAGTCCATGTGTGAATGATGCACATATTTAGGGGGAGATGTGCCACAACTTGACCCTTTGAGACTAACCTTTGTGTTTGAGTATACTTGATTTAGTCTCAAAGGTGAATTGAAACGGAAAGGTGAACTTGGACCATGCAAAGACTTCCACTGCACTCCGGTATTCGTGTACTTAATTATATGGTTCATTCTTATGCTCTTATTGCCTTTTTTGGCTCTTAATTGACATTTTTGGTGAGGCAATGGGGTTATAGGGCCAAGAATGATCCCGTTTTGGTGCTTAATGCCAGGGGGGAATTAAGGCCAAAGCAAATGGATCAGCTAACATTTGTGAATTTTGAAAACAATAGAGTTAGAATTTTTGATTTGTCCAAAATACTCTTATTGCAAAATTTGGTCTCTTGTGGGGGAGAATTTATGATTATGGGAAAAGGGGGGAGTTTTTGACACTTGATCAATTTCACTCTTGAATTATCTCTCTTTATGCCCAAACAAGCGAGTTTGACTTAGAGATAGGAAAATGAATTTGATTTGCAAAAACAAACCAAGTTGTGGCAAAGAGCGATCCAAATATACCAAATTATAGCTAAAACAATTTAGTCTTCAATTTGAATCGATGTTGCATGTTTTGTGTTGCTTTTTGATGTGTTGGCATAAATCACCAAAAATGGGGAGATTGAAAGGAAAATATGCCCTTGGGCCATTTCTATAATGTTTTGGTGATTAAGTGCCCAACACATATTCTTTTAAGTCCTAATGTGCCAAAGATTTAAAAAGTGCAAATCAACGCATGAGGTATGTTTCTAGACATAGTACAATTGTTTTTGTATACTAATATATTTGTCTAAGTGTTAGAAACAGAGAAAATAAGAAAAGAAAAGAATTGCAAAAGACTTGGCTGGGTGCAGCCGAAGTCCAGCTCGGCCTGGCACACCGAACTGTCCGGTGGTGCACCGGACAGTGTCCAGTGTGCCAGGCTGTCTCCGGTGAAAAGGCCGCTCTCGGGAAATGTTTGGCGACGTACGACTATAATTCACCGGACTGTCCGGTGGTGCACCGGACTGTCCAGTGAGCCAACGGTCGCTAGCGCAACGATCAGCCGTGCAATCCGCGGACGACACGTGGCCAGCACCAACGGTCGGCAAGGGGCACCGGACTGTCCGGTGTGCACCAGACAGTGTCCGGTGCGCCATCGGGCCCGAAACTGCAATGGTCAGATGCGCCAGAAAAGGAAGGAGATCGCGCACCAGACAGCTACAATGACTGTCCGGTGGTGCACCGGACTGTCCGGTGCACCACCCGATAGAAGGCAAGTTTGGCCTTCCTTGTTGGCCTCCAACGACTCCTAGCTGCCTTGGGACTATAGAAGGGACCCTAGGCGAATGGAGGAGCTACACAAGCATTCACTAAGCATCCTAAGGCATCCAGACTCTATTCCCGTGCATTCGTTTTATTGTGTTAGAGATTTGAGCTCTATTCGAGTCGAGGACTCACTGTGTTGTCATTTGAGCTCAAGTCTTCTCTTGTGTGTGTGGGTGTGCTGTGATTTGTGTCTTGTGTGTGTTGCTCATCCCAACCTTACTCTATGCTTTCTTTGGGATCAATATTGTAAGGGTGAGAGGCTCCAACTTGTGGAGATTCCTCGCAAATGGGAAAAGACTATAAGGAAGAAAAGCCGTGGTATTCAAGTTGATCATTGGATCACTTGAAAGGGGTTGAGTGCAACCCTCGTCCATTGGGACGCCACAACATGAAAGTAGGCAGGTGTTACTTGGCCGAACCACATGATAAAATCGCGTGTCTCTTGTGTTGATTTCTCTGTGATTGGTCTGTTCACAAGAACTCGCGTCAAAGCCACTTAATCATACTAACTCTCTCATAATTAAGTTTTGTGGCTATTTAGTCTTTGATTTTATAGGATCACCTATTCGCCCCTCTCTAGGTGCTCTCAATCTTGTCATCTTCATGTGCCATCTTGAGGGCCTTCTAAATCTCCTTGTCCATTTGTAGCCCGTTCACCTTGTTGAACTCCTCCCTACACAAAAGGCGAGTAGTACTGTGGTGGCTTGCGAGTTGCAGTGAATGGTTTGGGGCGACTCGTTGGAGTCGGAGCCCTAATCATCCTTTCCCGATAGGTTCATTCCTAAATCAACAACATCCCAAAATACTTGGGTGGAGTGAGTATAGATGACTTTTTATTTTAATACTCCATCACGAATAATCATCACCATCAAATTGTGGTGGTCTTCCTAATGGTAATGAAAGTAGAGGAGTATGTTCAGAAATGCGAGGATATTGAAAAGGAATTTGGTTAGATTTAGCCGTCTTGCGCTCATTGCGCTTTGAGTAAGTCGATTCGGCTAGATGTCGAAGGCGAGGATGTTATGTGAAAGGGAAATATGGTTAACCATTTCCTATAAAGTAATTTTGGTGGTTGATGGTCAACGCAAACAAATGGACTAACTAGTTTGTCTAGATTTCATGTATTATAGGTGCATAAGGTTCAACACAAACCAAGAAAGAAATCAAGTCAGAGACACAATATTATTGGAGCAAAAGGAATTGAGTGTGCTAAAAAATGGCGCACCAGACAGTGTCCGGTGCACCAGGCCGTACGATTTCAAACCAGCCACTCTCGGGAATTCCAGGGCGCGTTCCGCTATAATTCACCGGACTGTCCGGTGAGCCAGCAGAGCAACGACTCCCTACGCGCCAACGATCGACTGACAGGATGAACAGTGCAGCACAGTGTCGCACAGAAGTCGGAGCAGCGAAGTTAGAGGGGCACCGGACTGTCCGGTGCTGCAAGAAGACAAAGCCTCCAACGGTCGACCAGCTCCGAACCCTAACGGTTGGGTGATGTGGTGGCGCACCGGATAAGGAACAGTGCCTGTCCGGTGGCGCACCGGACTGTCCGATGCACCCATCGCCAACAGCCTTCCCAACGGCTATGGAAGTGGTTGGGGGCTATAAATACCCCCAACCACCTCATTCATAACCATCCAAGCATTCCAAACATCGCATTCAATTCAAGAGCAAAAGAATCCACTGCAAGACACATCAAATAGATTGAATCCTCTCTAAGCCTCCAAATCAACTCAATTCCATTAGGGACTTGAGAGAGAGTGTTTTTGTGTTCTTTGTTGCTCTTGTTGCCTGGCTTGGCCTTTTTCTTTCCCCATTCTTATTCTCAAATGCTTTGTAGGCAAAGCAAGAGACATCAAGTGTGTGGTGGTCCTTGCGGGGTCTTAGTGACCCGTGAGATTAAGGAAGAAGGCTCACTCAATCTAAGTGATCGTTTGAGATAGGGAAAGGGTTGAAATAGACCCGATCTTTGTGACCTCCTCAACGGGGACTATGTTCTTTGGAACCGAACCTCGGTAAAACAAATCACCGTGTTCACTCGCCTTGATTCTTGTTTGATTTGTTCTCCTCTCTCTTTTCGGACTTGAATTTAATTCTACCGCTAACCCCCGGCTTTAGTGTGTGCTTAAGTTTATAAATTTCAGATTTCGTCTATTCACCCTCCTCTATGCAACTTTCATTATGCTATACTCCCTCCATCCCAAAAAATAAGGCATATTTTTTTTGGAGAAGTCTTTAAAGTGAAATTTTGACCATGAATTTCTTTTGAAATATGACATCAACAAATACAAAGTAAGCATCATATTAAAGTATTTTTGAATATAAATTCAAGTATATAACATGCGTATACTAAAAATATATGATTTTTTATTGAATTGTTGGTCAAAGTTTTAAAATATTGGCTTTACTAAAAACATGCGGGCCTTATTTTCTTTGATGGAGGGTGTAATATATAAAAATCGCAACAATGCATAAACAACTAACTAGTATAGTTAGAATGTACAAACGAGAGGATGTGGGAGGAGGAACAATTAGAGTTAGCCTAGGATGTTTGATTACCCAAACTAAATTTAGATCATGTAACATTAAATATTTAAATAGTAATTATGAGTATTAAATATAGGCTTAATAATTTCATGTCATCTTTTAGTCTCCATCTGCATAATTAGTTTTAGAATTAAACTATATGTAATATCTATAATTATTATTTAAATATTTGATGTGGCATACACTAAACTTTAAAGTTATTTTTAGAAGAAAGTTACTAGAGGAGATTATAGTCTAGAGACTAAAATTAAATACTAGTAACAACAAGCTTTTAGCTCATCCAAGCTCCTCCGATAACCTTTCCTCCTCCAAATAAGTAGGTGGAATCAAATATTGAGAACTACGTTACCACGGATCACCAGATCCGCTCCCATCCCTCCTGTCAGCAGTAGAGGCGCAAGAAGATGTAGAGAACTCGTCTCCCTTCCCATAAGCACGACAGAGGAAACACACGAGACACTGGATATAGGGTTGGGCCTCTGGCCTCTTTCTGATCTCTATTCCATATGAGGGGGTACATGTTCTATATATAGAGACGTGATTGCCCTCAGGGGCATATTCGGTATTTGCCCACATAACCCTTCATTAGGGTTTCTCAACACTCCCCCTTGGGCGAATACCGCGACCAACACATGTCTCATTAAAACTCCCAAAAAACCCAGTGGGAAAATATGGAGAAAGAGCGCATGGTGATGCATATTGCATTTGCACTTTGTTGCCTCGTTAAAAACCTCATGTGAGAAACTTCAGGAAAACTCACCAAGGAAAAAGAGTACAACAACTGTCATCAGGACATATTTCGATCTTGTATATCTAGATTCAATTGAATCTTCTATAAAGGCTAACTTTAGAAATGTGCTCCCCCTGATCCTTGCAAAACCGTATCAATAAGGCAAAACATCTTCTTCTGGAAGTATATGCATATAAAGATTTAGCAAACGGATTGCATATCCTTGCAAGGACTATTTCAGGAACTTTACCTCTACTCACTTCTAGGATATACGAGGTAAGTGCACGTATCAATATAAATAAGCCACCTTGATTGATGGTGTTCGATCGACTGGATCTATATATTTGATAGAAAGTTCCATAAAGGTTCACATATTGATCATCAAGCTCACGCCTTCAGGGCATAGAATATGACATTTATTGTCTCACGATTGTGATCAATATAAGCATTCGCTCCCCCTGACGATGACATCTGTCAAAGTCGTTATCCCTCATAACTCAAGCATATTCTTCAAGATATATGTCTCATTGTTCATCTGGAACAACGAGAATGGATGAGGTTGGGGTGCTATCATTTTCTATCTTACACCACAATTTATACATAGTTGTGCAAAGCAAATAACATGTCCTTCAATAGGACTTAGGGGATAATATAGTTGCAATAGTACATATTCTAAATATGACACATCGCTCGAGGCGTTCATCCATTGCAACATCTATGATGGTGTAACAAAAGTCCATATAAGATCGTAATCCATCAGGGATTTTTCATCGATCAGATACATCGTTACATTCTGTCATTCTGGCACAATGGGGATATTTTGCCAGTAAAACCTAAACCTTATAGGTTTCTGCCATCGGGGCTTTAGAGGATACCGTAATTCCACATCTAGTGGAAAATACCATGAGTAAGATCGTGGAATGCATGTGTGCTTATTCGGTGAACTTCAAGTCCTTTGGTACCTCATCTTATTCCTTTCCGGGTCTATATGGGTCTTTATCCCTTTATAGGGGTTATCAAACTTCGGTGTTCAACACAGACTTTGTTTCTTCTGGATAGGTTCCATCTGGGAACGATGATCTCAACTAGGAGATATTCTCCCTACATAGGAGAGTGATCATTCATCAGGAATGTATTATTCGGTATGAGATTTATATGTTGCATATTTATAATTCAAGAATATGAGTCCTCCTTGGATCTCATGACGGATCTTCTGAATCCTATTAACTGCATAGTTTAATTCATGTCATTTGCCAGATTATATCATATAGTGGAACATTGTTTACTCAACACATATGTGGGATGGGTCTCTCACAAGACCACTTGAACCATCGCATTCACCACACATTATTTCGATAGTGCCCATAAATATCCGAATTTCAAGCTCGCGACTTCCATTTTGCGATTATTGGTTCAGCCTCGATTGCATTTATCATTGACCCGATAAGAGAGCTTCAAGCACTCATGCCTAGGACTTTGTTTTGGATCCCTTTGCAATCTATAGGGGCAAGATAGGTGTCGACATATTTGTCTCTCACATTTAATAATGATCTCCGTTATTTCCCAAAACGAAAGATTCATTGTTTTGTATTCCCAGCACAATGATATTGCGCGCATTGCTAGGAATTTCATCATCAAGATGAACCTCTTCGTGAGGCAAATCACCATCAGGGTGAATTAATCGGATGAGAGTTATCACAGACCACGTGAATCTGCAATCAGAACGTATGCTTTGACTAAGGCTAATGGACCATATTCGCAGGCGTCCCCGAGAATAGATCAAATACCAATAAGTCAAATGTGGATATGATATTAATCCCGGGTATATCCACATCTACATCAGGTAGAAGCATTCAGACCAATATGGTTACTCCTCAACGATTTCTGGCAAACTTCATATACATAGGAGTACACACTGAACGACAGGTTCAGTTTGGCTTTTGTGCGTTTAATAGAATATTGAGGCATTACATTATATGGGCATTCCTCCCCCTAATGCCGAGATGTTCTAAAAGCACACAGATAAAATCCCCAACCACAATCATCTAGTTGTGGCCAATGTATGCTATTGTGGTGATTTATTTGGGAAATCTTACGCACATTACAGATAGGGGTTTTATGCAGTGAGCATTGGACTTAGATTAATGTAGTGGCATGAATACTACATCTTTTTCCTTCAACATGAAGGGTTAGTCTCAACATCCAGCGAGACACGCAACAACAAGTTGCTTCATAGTTACAATTCTGCAAACTTATTGTTATTATTACCAAATGCACAGTCAATCATTAAGATTTAGACTGATATACGCAACACTATTTTATGCATAAGGGTCCCTCAAAGGCTCATGCACACCATTCGTCGTTTGGAGCTAGTAGTTGACTTCAGATCAACAACTAAAATGACCATCAGGGTCTAGCGCTCACAAGGACATTCACTAGTTGCATTGTGCTTTCAAGCATATAGGAGAATATGTGCGTATATAATGGTGGTAAAGTGCACGGCATCAGGCCAATGCTGCCAAGCAGAGATTTTCATATGCAGAGATGTATAGTCCAGCTCGTTTTATTATTGCCCATGGTTTACCCAATTACTCATACCGATATGAAATTGGGTATCAATTTATGCAACATTTTTAGGTATTATAATTTTGAGAGAGAATTTATAACAACAGTTAATAATTTGTGGTGCTGCCAACAGGGCAAATATTTCTCCTCATATGATATACCAATTTGTTCTATAAAGCATTATTTCGATCTCTTCGTTGTTCGGCAAAAAGAGAAGATTTGGAATAGAACAGGCAAGGCCAAGAATTCATTTTATCTGAGAAAAATCACATGATTGCTAAGTTTTTGATTAAGAAAATGGTGATAACTGCTTGGCAAGAGGGAAACAAGACCGATATCCACCTAGGATCCGTCTTCAACAACAGATAGTACTGCTTTCATACGAAGAAATCATCAGAGGTAGAGAGGATACAACAGGTCTCTACAGGATCTTCATATTTCCATCACAAATTATCATCACTAGTAGTCTAGTAGTCAAGACATATGACTCTTCTAGCTCCGAGGACCAAGGACATGTTAATGTCTAATTTAGCTTCAAGCTTTGTGGTGATGTGGGATTTCATAGTTATTTGTACTCTTCTTACTTCTGGTAGATCAGATATAGATGATGGTAAGCATGCCAAGGGGTGGAATACAATATAGTTCTGCTACATAAACCCCAGATATATATCTATTCAGAATCGACCTTTACCATTTGGTTTATAGTATATACCATACCAGTCAAAGGACTATCCCAAGTCAATTCAGTGGCTATAAGTATTTAAATTCTGAGAGATGTATGCAACAAGCATAGAGGTCCTAGATAGGCTGAGTAAAGTGGTTCGACGAGAACACGCAATGTTTTTTCACACCAACGCCGTGAAAAAATTCTCAGAATTACCTTTCGATGTACTCGCAACTTCGTGTTGCTAAGGTACTAGCCATTTATCTCAAAGTTCGCTTCATGTCGTTCAGCGACAAATAGCAATGTGCCAACATCTGGTTGAGCAATGTATGACTGAGATTCTAGCATTTATTCATCTGACAAAGTCTTATTGCTTACTAATAAAATCCCAATTTGTGATGTTTTCTGTGCCAAAAGGCTTTCATGCATTAATATTGAATTTCTTCAGGTTACTTCGGGTAAAACTTTTATGCATGAGGAGAGAGAGCAAAAAATAACTTATCTGTGTTTTATTGTATTTCAATTTAATTTTCCAGATTTCCAAGCATTATAGAGCTTGATATAGTTGTTATGTCCACTTGGCGATATATAAATATATAATGCCACACAACACAGTCAAATAAAATATATGGTCAAACAAATTTGTTTACAAAGGTTGCAAAATAATGTGACTTAAGGGGCTCGAATAACCCACCACAATCCACGCGAGTACAAGCTCTAGCGTATCTGACGTCAAAGCGTGTGCGGCCATCAGGGCTACGACAATATAGCAAGCCTTCGTAATAAGCGCAACAGGCACAATTATGGCTCGGTAATTGGGGTACACAATAAATCCACGCAACGTGTGCAACAGGCACAATTGTGGGTCGCGACAGACAGACAGTGCCTACAGAACATGCAAAAAATACGTGACTCAGCGATGGCGGTCTGACTCAACGGGAGCGATTCGATTAATGAAGAGCGCGACATAGCAATCACATGACGCATCCAAGTTCGAATGGCACAAATATTGCGTCGTGTTGCCAGAGCGCAGTCAATATTCAGCTAATGTCATAATTCAGCCAATTAACAACGCAGCCTGATCGGCGTGTCTGAGTACCCATTGTACAATTTAATCACTCGACGTGAGTCCAAAAGCTCAACTCATCATAAATATTTAGAGCGATCCGAGTCTACGCGGTATAGTCTGCACACACGTTTTAATAATTTTCTGCTAATTATTTACTATGAGAAATAAAGCAGAAAAATAATAATAGAATTAATGTATGAGCATAAGCAGATCAAATACATGAAAACATTTTCCCATGCTTAAACATGCATTCTTTAACTAATTATTTGCGACAGGAAAAAAATTAAATAGAAATTACAACAGAAAAACACACGTAATTATATTTCTTTTGTCCTAAACACATAGCCTTATCCAATCCCTTTCACATCAAGGACGTGCAACCACTTGCATGCACGGCAACCAGCCAACCGCTTTGACGGGGCACTTTTTTTTCTTGCGCAAGGATCACATCAAGGACGTGCAACCACTTGCATGCAAGACTCGGTCGCCGCAGGGCAGCTGCGCCGTCGGCTCAGGCGCCGCGGAGCGGTGGCTGCTGTACGCGCGGCTGGGCTCCGTGCGCAGGGACGACCCAACACCGCCACTTATTTTCTTGCCAGGGCTTAGGCGCAGTGCATCATGACAGCGATGGCAAGATCATCGTACACAATTCCTAGCCCGTGCACAGCAACAGTCAAGAACAGTAAACATACCGTTCGATTGCGTAGAGGGAGAATCGAAGCCTGTCGCGTAGGACAGTTCGGCTAGGCCGAGGGACCTACCGGCTTGATGTAGAGTTGGTGCCGATCGGATCCGCAGCAACGTTGAGGTAGAGCATGCTGATAACGTATTGAGAACTACGTTACCACGGATCACCAGATCCGCTCCCATCCCTCCCGTCAGCAGTAGAGGCGCAAGAAGATGTAGAGAACCCGTCTCCCTTCCCATAAGCACGACAGAGGAAACACACGAGACACTGGATATAGGGTTGGGCCTCTGGCCTCTTTCTGATCTCTATTCCATATGTGTCGGGGACCATAATTAGGGGTACCCTCAAGGCTCCTAATTCTCAGCTGGTAACCCCCATCAGCATAAAGCTGCAAAGGCCTGATGGGTGCGATTAAGTCAGGGATCGGTCCATACGAGGGACCCGATCACGCCTCGCCCGAGCCTAGCCTCGGACAAGGGCAGCCGACCCCGGAGGGTCTCCGTCTCGCCCGAGGCCCCCCTCCAACGGCAAATGTGTCCCTGGCTCGCCCGAGGCCCTGTCTTCGCTAAGAAGCAACCCTGACCAAATCGCCGCACCGACCGACCAAGTTGCAGGAGCATTTAATGCAAAGGTGGCCTGACACCTTTGTCCTGACGCGCGCCCCCCAGAGCCGAAGTGACCGCCGTCACTTCGCCGCTCCACTGACCAGCCTGACAGAAAGACAGCGCCGCCTGCGCCGCTCCGACTGCGGTGCCACTCAACAGAGTGAGGCTGACAGGCAGTCAGGCCTGGTCGAAGGCACCATAGGAAGCTCCGCTTCGCCCGACCCAGGGCTCGAACACGGGCTAAAGTCCCGGAAGACGGCGAACTCCGCTCCGCCCGACCCAGGGCTCGGACACGGGCTAAGTCCCGGAAGACGATGAACTCTGCTCCGCCCGACCCAGGGCTCGGACACGGGCTAAGTCCCGGAAGACGGCGAACTCCGCTCCGCCCGACCCAGGGCTCGGACACGGGCTAAGTCCCGGAAGACGGCGAACTCCGCTCCGCCCGACCTAGGGCTCGGACTCGGGCTAAGTCCCGGAAGACGGCGAACTCCGCTCCGCCCGACCCAGGGCTCGGACTTGGGCTCAGCCCCAGAAGACGACGAACTCCGCTTCGCCCGACCCCAGGGCTCGGACTCCGCCCCGGCATCAGCCGGCGATCTCCGCCTCGCCCGACCCGGGGGCTCGGACTCAACCTCGGCCACGGAAGACAGACTCGACCTCGGCTTCGGAGGAGCTTCCACATCGCCCAACCTAGGGCGCAGACCAGCCACGTCAACAGGAGGCGCCATCATCACCCTACCCCGAGCTGACTCGGGCCGCAGGGAACAAGACCGGCGTCCCATCTGGCTCGCTCCGCCAGATCGACAATGATGGCGCCCTGCATACTCTGTGACGACGGCGGCTCTCAGCCCCCTTACGGAAGCAAGAGGACGTCAGCAAGGACTCAACCGCTCCGACAGCTGCCCCTCCGCCAGGCTCCATCGCTCCTCCGACGGCCACGACATCACACCAGCTGGGTGCCAAAATCTCTCCGGCTGTCACAATGGCATGTACTTAGGGCGCTAGCTCTCCTCCGCTAGACACGTAGCACTCTGCTACACCCCCCATTGTACACCTGGATCCTCTCCTTACGCCTATAAAAGGAAGGACCAGGGTCCTCTTAGAGAGGGTTGGCCGCGCGGGGACGAGGACGAGGTACGCGCTCGCTTGAAGCCGCTCGCTCCCTCTCCCGCGTGGACGCTTGTAACCCCCTACTGCAAGCGCACCCGACCTGGGCGCGGGACGAACACGAAGGCCGCGGGATTCCCACCTCTCTCACGCCGGTCTCCGGCCGCCTCGCTCTCCCCCCTTCGCGCTCGGCCTCGCGCTCGACCCATCTGGGCTGGGGCACGCGGCGACATTCACTCGTCGGCTCAGGGACCCCCCGGTCTCGGAACGCCGACAATATGAGGGGTACATGTTCTATATATAGAGACGTGATTGCCCTCAGGAGCATATTCGGTATTTGCCCACATAACCCTTCATTAGACTGAGTCCAACAAAGGACCTAAAACCTGACTTAAACTCAAAAAAGGTTATAAATAGACACTGTTTGCAATCTGTGTCCTCTCCAACAGGCTACCTAAAGTCAGAACCTATTCTGGGCTTCCACCCATACGTGACCCAGATATGGGGACCTTGTAAGGATAAATGGGTCGTGTGGAACGAACGGCGATACTCGGAACAAACGGAAAGAGAGAGCAAAGGAAAGAAAAAAAAGAAACAGCGGCAGCGGCGGCACCTGTTAGAAAGAAAAAGCAGACGGCGCCGTTGGACTGAAACCTATTTCAGGTCACCTGTTGGAGATTCAGTTTTTTTGCTTATCCACTTTAACAGATTGGGATACCTATAGAACGTTTTGGGTCTCAATATTTTAGGTCTATTGTTGGACTCAGTCTTAGGGTTTCTCAACATCAAACACCTAACAAAAGGCAGAGGCAGGCTTGCCCGGGTGGCGGTGGCGGCTGAAAGCCTGCAACCAAACAGGCCCCCTCGATTAGCGAAAAAAAGCCCAGCGAAAACTAAAACCCTCGCATCTTTCCTTTCCTCCCCAACTGCGGCCGCCTCCACCCGCTCCACCGCCGATGGCCGAGCCTGAGCCTCTGCCGCAGGTGTCGTCTGAACCTACCACTCCGCCGCAGGAAGGCAGCGGAAGGACTAAGACAAAGAACAAGAAGAATCGTTCCAAGAAGCAACCGAAGCGAGCCGGCGCTGACACCGACGGGTTATCCTCAGGCGCCAGCACCATGGTTGAGGACCCTTTCTTCGTCCTCGCCGGCGGAAAGGAAGGAGGTAATTAGTGCCAGGATTGCGCGTTCTTCTAATTGTATCTCCTTCTCTGGATTTCCCCTGTGGTCACTGATGCGGCGAGTTGGGGCTTTGGTTCAGGGTTTCTGGATTTGGAGGAGATCGATGAGGCAGACTTCGGCATCTTCGGAGGCGTCTTGGATGACGTAGGACAGAGCGTCGAGGAAGCTGGGAAGGATCATGGGAAGAAGAAGAAGAAAACAAAGAAGCGGAAGCGTGGGGGTGATGGCGAGGGCTTCAGTGGCGACGCTGCGTTGGTAGTTGAGAATGACCAGGTGGATGTCGAGAAAGTGGAGAAAAAGGTCGAGGATGGGGAGAAAGGGGATAAGAAGGGGAAGAGAAAGATGAACATGAAGAAGAGGAAGGTGAAGGATAATGAGATGAACAGGGAGAGTGATGAGGATGTTGCTAGTGACAAAGCAGAAGGTGATTATACACACTAGGTTGTTGTTTCGAGTCACTGTACTTGTAAAGCGTCACTGTGGTATTTATTTGGTTTTTGATATGTAGTACCTAGCGTTGCAAAATTGATCTGATCAGCACAGGAGTTTACTTCACACTGCAGTTCATATTTTACCTTGCAGACATGCAAGATGACACTGAGAATATGGAACAAAATGAGGACGATGAGCTGATTTTGGGCGAAGATGATGTCTCTGCATGGAGGGAGCTTAGGCTGCACCCTCTGCTTCTCAAGGCGATGCGCAGACTTGGATTCAAAGAGCCAACACCTATACAAAAGTCTTGCTTTCCTGCTGCAGCTCATCGAGGCAAGGTATGTCAAATTGTCCATTGGCGGAAGATTGGCCAACATATCAAGAATGAATGAATGTTGATGGATTACAGATTTATTTCAACTGTTTAACTTGATAACCTACTTTATTTAAACTTCGAACTTTCTATACATTTTTTTTTCTTTCAAAGTAAGTAATGTAAAATTTTGTGTTCTTTTAACATACTTCGCTAATTTGGTTCCTTGTCGAGTTTATGAAATCTAAGCTCTAAACTTCTGCTGTAAACCTTAAGAGTCCTCTGAGTCACTGAGTGTGCTAACACTCTGCAACAGGATGTTATCGGTGCTGCAGAGACAGGTTCCGGAAAGACACTTGCTTTTGGCCTCCCAGTTTTGCAACGTCTCCTTGAAGAGCGAGAAAAGGCCACAAGATTGCAGCAGGAAGATGAAAAAATGGAGGAACGTTCTTGTGGAAGCCCTCTTCGTGCTCTTATTCTGACACCCACTAGGGAGCTCGCCAAACAGGTAAAGGAATGACTGACCAAATTGTCCAGTGTACCCATCGACTGGTCCTTTAAACTTGGTAGGCAAAAGTGCTTCCTGGCTAGGGACTTGACTGTAATCCCTCTGCTGATGCCCTTAGTATCGTGAGTTTTGTTAGACTGCTTTTCAGTAGGTCGTCTTATTTATTATTAGTTCCTAGATGATCTTCTTTGTGAGTTGTGACATCCTTGCCTATTTTGAATTAGTCCCATACTCCCATATGTGTGTTGACTTGATATTGTGGTGGGGTTTGGTCCCACTCCCACCTTTGTTGTTGTGGGTCAGTTGGTGGGTTAAACCAACATATGGTAAGCAAGGACAAAAGTGTAAGTAGGTCGGTGTGTGTGTGTGTGGTCCACTCAACGTGTATTGTGTATCTGAGTTATTGATGCAATGTTATGTTCTGTAAAGCTGTTACCTAACTTCCTGTCAAAGGCTCAGAGCTCATGTTTGCATATATATAGTGAATGTCATACAACTTTGTATATACAGGTATGCGATCATCTAAAAGATGTGGCCAAGTTCTTAGGAATCCATGTTGTTCCAATTGTTGGTGGTCTATCAATGGAAAAACAAGAGAGACTTTTGAAAAAAAAGCCTGAAATTGTTGTTGGAACTCCTGGAAGATTGTGGGAACACATGTCGATGAACAATCAACACCTAGTTGAGGTCAGTATATCTGAATGTATAAGAACTTCTCACTCCTTTCTTGTCTGCCCTATTTGATGTATTTATTTATTGTAATTGTGCGAAAGGGCCTCTAGCTGAGTTGGTTAGGTGGTCTGATTAGCACTCCTTAGGTCCTGAGTTCGAATCCCAGTGGGAGCGAATTTCAGGATGAGGTTAAAAAAGGTCACTCGCTGGTTTCCTTGGTTGTGTGCATATGAGATGGACTGATCTATAGGCGGCAAATCCTCGTGTAGGGGCTAGGAGGGCTCAAAGTTACGAGTAAAGATTTGTCTTATAGGGGGTGGACCCTCATGTTGCACAGGGGACCAACTTTCGTGACCTTTTTCGGTCGGGGCTTTGATTGATCTTCTCCTTAATATAATACCGCAGGGATGGTCTTTCCCCTATCGTTCGAGTTTTTATTTATTTATTGAAACTGTGATATCCGTTTTTAGATGCATTTTCCACAGATTTTTCAATTTAGTTTTGCACAGAAAACTAACTTAAAGCCACATGCCATTTTTAGTATAGTCTTCTGGTCTCTGGTGAAAGGGTCTCTACCTGAGTTGGTTAGATGGTCTGAGTAGCTCCCCTCAGGTCCTGAGTTCGAATCACAGTGGGAGCGAATTTCAGGCTGAGTTAAAAAAGGTCACTCGTTGGTTCCCTTGATTGTGTGCACATGAGGTGGACTGATCTATGGGGAGCAGATCCTTGTGTAGGGGCTGGGAGGGCTCAAAGCACGAGTAAAGATCTGGCCCAAAGGGGGCGGACCCTCATGCTGCACGGGGGGCCAACTTTCGTGACCTTTCTCGGCCGGAGCTCCGATTGAGCTTCTTTTTAAATATAATACCGTGGGGGCGGTCTTTCCCCTACCTGTTGATTTTTTAGTCTTCTGGTCTCTGATTGAACATAAAACATATCCATTTGTAGTTCGTTTTAGTACATACCTTGCTTCTTATATTGGGAATTTGAGCTCTAAGCAGTGTATCATAGATTGAAGGAAAATAAATGAGGACATACTTTTTCTATATAAATTTAATTTACTATTGTAGTTTATGACTGCCATGTTCTGGTTATCTATGTTGGCGTGTTACATTGCTTTTCATATTACAGCTGCACTCATTGTCATTCTTCATCTTGGATGAGGCTGATAGAATGATCGAACGAGGCCATTTCCGTGAATTACAATCTATCATTGAGATGCTTCCACTGACCAATGGTTCTGATGAACAAGCTGCAAGAACAATGCCAAACTGTGAGACTGTACCAATTTTGCAAATAAAGAAGCGGCAAACCTTTGTGTTCTCAGCCACACTTGCACTCTCATCTAATTTTCGGAAGAAGTTGAAGCGTGGCCTATCTACTTCGAAGGCATCGACGCCTGATGATGTCAGCTCTATTGAAGCATTGTCAAAACAAGCTGGAATGAAATCTAATGCTGAAATAGTTGATTTGACAAAGGCTTCAATCTTGCCTGAGAAGCTTGAAGAATCTTTTATTGAGTATGGCTTCTGTCTTACAAATTCCTTTATCTTGGCTATAAACTTGGCTCTACTTTGTTTACTTTCCATGCAAACGCTATACTGGATATCTTTTACACACTGAACTATTATTTTGTTTGTATTTTACAGGTGCAGTGAAGAGGATAAGGATGCCTATCTGTATTATATATTGAGTGTTCATGGTCAAGGTCGCACAATAATATTTTGTACATCAATCGCCGCATTACGTCACATTTCTTCCATACTGCGCATTCTTGGAATTAATGTATTGACAAACCATGCTCAAATGCAACAAAGAGCTCGCATGAAGGTGATTTTTATGCTTGCACTTCATTGTTTTTCTCATACGGGCAAATTTCTATTCTATTGATACTTGCTAAGCAGTGAAGTTGTCTAGTTTTTACAGAATCTGAATGTTTCGAGATTTGGTCCTATTGCATATTTACACTATATACTTGAATTTAAAGTTTATAGGAGTGCATTTCATGTAACTGTCCTATACTTCTATGTAAATTATGCCTCTTATTATGGGAGGAACAATCCATTGTTTTTTGGATCACACGGTTTTGGCAATGGCATTCCATCGTTTGATTTCTTTTGTGGACAATTAGGCTGTGGATCGCTTCCGTGAAAGTGAAAATTCCATTTTGGTCGCAACTGATGGTTTTGCAAGGGGTATGGATTTTGATGATGTGCGAACAGTTATCCATTATCAGTTGCCACATTCAACTGATGTAGGTGATTTTTTTTTTCTCTTGAGCCTGTACTTCTGTGGGACATACGAGTTTTTGAATTAATTTTTTCTTCCTCTTAAGGTCTATATCCACAGAAGTGGAAGGACAGCACGCAAGTCATTGGCTGGCTGCAGCATTGCGTTAATCTCTCCTACTGACAAGTCCAGGTTTTATTCTCTTTGCAAATCTTTGTCAAAGGTAAGGTTTCTTTCGAGCTGCTGCTTTATATCTCAATAGCTTTCATTTCCTCCTTAGGCGTTTTTTTTTTGCTTTTTGGTTGTATTGTCATCACTGATCAAGCTGCAATGAACCACTGCTGGGTCTGAAGTCAACTATTTGTGTAGTACATGGTGTTCAAAGATTATCATGACTTGGCATAAGATGCTTGTGGATACTATCTTCATTTTTAGTTTCATGACAGCTACACATCTATTTTACTCCTAATCACATACTAAACTACCAATGCACTTAAACTTTTTCTAGCATGGTCCATCCTTCAGACATGTCACTGCTTTTTATCATTTTTGTTGCTAATTTGGGGAGTTCATAACCGTTGATTGAACATCACAGGAGAATCTCCAGCAGTTTCCTGTAGATCATACTTACATGTCTGGAGTGATGAACAGACTCTCACTTGCTCGGCAGATTGACAAGATTGCCCGTAAAACTTCACAGGCAAGCCCTCATGTTTGCTTTTCTTAAATCAATTGATATTGCTGATTCTGGATTAATTTAAACTATACTTGTTTATCCTCTAACCTTTTGTTTTTTAGGAAAATGCTAACAAATCCTGGCTTCAAAGGAATGCTGAATCTATGGGATTGATTTTGGATACTAGTGACAGTGAAGAAGACCATGTGCAGGGACACAAGAAACGAAAGGCTACTTCTGCACATCTCCAAAAGCTTCAACAGGTTTGAATACTTCAAAAGAAATTAATGGGGTTATAAATTTTAGGGGAAGTGTTCATGATTTTTTAAATATTCATCCTTTGGGCCCTTATTTGAGTTTATGTTCCTTTGAACTGTAGGAGTTGAGTGATCTCTTGCAATGCCCATTGCAGCCTAAGACTTTCTCTCGCCGCTATTTGGCTGGGGTTAGTTCCCTGACAGAGTACAAATTTATGTAAACATCATTGTACCAAAAAACGGGTACTATAATCCTTTTTTTTGTCTCCTTCACTTGACCAGGCTGGTGTCTCACCCTTACTTCAGAAGCAACTAGAAGAGTTGGCCAAGAGAAATGCAAGCAACAATAGCAGCAAGAGTAAGAATAAAGGATCTGGGTTTGTTGTTATTGGTCAGGATCGTGTCGAGCCCTTGCAAGCACTTCAAAATTCTGGGCAAGAGGTATGTTCAAATGAAATTTCTCCAGGGATATGTAACTTCTGTTTGTGGCGATTGAATCTTCATTTTTATCAAAAACAGAAAGCATAAATGCATTAATCTTCCTGCACAATCATTGTAGTGTGAGGAAAGATGTTATTGTTAGACTACCCGTCTAGGGTTTGTGCTATTCCCTGTGTAATGACCGTTATACCCCTGTGTAATGGGCCTTGGCCCAGTTACTCTCCCTATTTAATACCACTCCCAACCCCTGATTAGGGTATGGGTTCCTATTCTAACATGGTATCTTCAGTCTAGGTTAGGTCTCTGTTCTCCTCCCAGCCGCCAGGGGGCTTCCACTGCCGCCGCCAGGGGTTTCCCCCTCCCTGCAGCCGCCGCCGGCCAGCCCCCACCCTCCTCCCGCCGCCGGCCCCTCCCCCCTCTCAGCCGCCGGCCCCTCCCCTCCCCTCGCTCTCTCTCCCAGGAACTCGGCCGCCCGACGTCCGACTCGCCCTGCCCAGGAGCCCCGCCAGGACGCCGCTCGCCCTCCCCGTCCGAGCTTCCGCGCCCCGCCCGCAGCGCCTCGTGCGCCCCTGCTCCGCCGGCCGTTCGGCGCCACCCACGGCGCTGCTGCTCCCATGGCCGCCGGCCGCCTCCCCTTCACGGACGCCGCCGCGGTCGCTCCCGGCTCGGACCCGGCCGCCGCTGCTGCGCCTGGAGCAGGCCTGGACGCAGGAGCCGCGAGCAGGGCCGCCGCCACGCCTGGAGCGGGCCTGGCCGCAGGAACCGCCCGCCTGGGCTTCACCACCGCCCCCCTGAGCGCGGCCTCCACCCTGCACGCCGGCCTCGCCTCTCCCTCGGCCGTCGGACCTCCCCTGCCCAGTCTCACTGCCCCCCGCAGCGAGCACGCTGGTGGCAGTGCCCCGTACATCGACGGCCTCGGGCCCCTCCGTGATGCCACTCCCATGGCCCTGCGCCGTGGCTCTCCGCCGGGGTTTCCCACCATACCGGCACCCGCCGAGCGCAACCCCGCACTCGTCGCCGCCCTCGCTACGATCCAGGCCGCTGTGGCTGCCTCGCGGGAGCGTGAGCGTGCCACGTCCCTCGCCCTGGAGCACGAACGTGCCCTGGGCGCCGCTCTGACCACCCAGATGGCCACCACGCAGCGCCTCCTCCTCGGCCGGCGATTCCTGAGGCCATCCCCGCCACTGGCCTCGACGTCGACCACATCGGTGCTCTCCACGCTCAAGCCGCCGGACTTCACAACATCCGGGCCCTCGTGTCCGTGGTGTTGGACCCGGCGTCCTCCCACTACCCCCGTTGGCGAGGACAGGTCCTCCTCACTCTGCGGCGGTATGCCCTCGCCGATCACGTCCTCGACGACCTCGCCGCTCCGCCGACTCCCTCCTGGTGCCTCATGGACAGTGTCGTCCTCTCGTGGCTCCACGGCACCATCACCGTTGAGCTACAGGACATCATCCGCGACCAGGCGGACACGGCTCGTCAGGCGTGGCTCGCTCTCGAGGACCAGTTCCTCGGGAACCGGGACGCGCGGGCACTCCACCTCGACGCCCAGTTTCACCTGTTCTCTCAGGGGGACCTCTCCGTGGGAGAGTACTGCCGCCAGATGAAGGGCCTGGCTGACTCTCTCCGCGATCTCGGCGAGCCCGTTGCCGATCGTACCCTGGTGCTGAACCTCCTGCGTGGCCTCAGCCCCCGCTACGGCCACCTGAAGGCTCTCATCAAGAGGAGCGTGCCCTTCCCCACCTTCCACGCCGTGCGTAACGAGCTTCTCCTCGAGGAGCTCACCATGGCGAATGAGGCACCCACTCCTGCCTCGGCCCTCTACAGCGCTCCCACCAGTGGTCAGCCGCCTTCAGGGGGCCAGGCCACCCGTCCTCCGTCGACCGGGGCTCCCACCCGCCCCCCACCTGCCGTCCCGGCGGCCCCTCGTCCGACTTCCACGACCGACGGGGGTCGTCGCTCCCGCAAGGGCGGCCATGGGAGCGGCGGCTCCTCTCGTGGTGGTCCCTCCGGCCGGGGTGGCGGCCACGCGTGGCCGTCCTTCTACAACCCCTGGACCGGGACCATCGCCATGTGGCCGGGCCAGACACCGAGTACCCCCCGTCCTCCGGCGCCCGCCCTCCTGACTACACCTCACTACGGCGCACCTCCTTATGGTGTTCCCGTCGTGCCCCAGGCTCCGCCCGCGCTCCTGCCCCCGGGGACCCACACCTCGACGCCTTGGTCCCCGCCGGCTGGTGGTTGGGACAGCACCTCCCTCGCTGCTGCCTTCAGCACCATGGCGATGACCCCACCCCCCTCCGACTGGGTGATCGACTCCGGTGCCTCGTACCACACCACCCCCACGGCAGGCACGCTCTCTCGCTCTCATCCCCCACTCCCCTCTCACCCATCCTCGATCGTCGTTGGAAACGGTTCCACTCTGCCAGTCACCTCAGTAGGTGCCTCGGTTCTCCCTGGGCCGTTTTACCTCAACGATGTTCTCGTAGCTCCCCACATCACCCACAATCTTCTTTCTGTTCGTCGATTCACTACTGACAACTCCTGTTCCATTGAGTTTGACCCCTCTGGTTTTTCTGTGAAGGATCTGGCCACCAGGACCCTTCTCGCCCGCTGTGACAGCTCGGGGCCTCTCTACACGCTCCAGCCCTCCACCGCCGGCGTGTCTCCACCTCCTGCCTTGGTCGCCACCACCTCCTCCACCACATGGCATCGACGTCTCGGCCATCCTGGACCCGACGTCATGACCAAGATTACCAGTAGTCTCGATCTTTCATGTAGTAGGGGACATTTTGAGGGTCTCTGTCATGCTTGTCAGTTAGGCCGACATACTCGTCTCCCATTTACTACTTCTTCTTCTCGGGCTGAGCAGGCTTTTGATCTGGTTCATTGTGACCTTTGGACCTCCCCTGTACTCAGTCTTTCTGGTTATAAATATTATCTGGTGATTTTGGATGATTTTTCCCATTTTCTCTGGACCTTCCCGCTTCGGTTGAAGTCGGACACATTCACCACCCTCACACACTTCTTCACCTGGGTATCCACTCAGTTTCGTCGCCCGGTCCGTGCTCTGCAGTGTGACAATGGCCGCGAGTTCGATAACAACGCCTCTCGCTCCTTCTTCCTCACTCATGGCGTCCAGTTGCGTCTCTCGTGCCCCTACACTTCTGCCCAGAACGGCCGAGCCGAACGCATGATCCGCACCACCACTAATATGCTCCGCTGTCTCCTCTTCCAGGCGTCTCTCCCTGCCAGCTACTGGGCAGAGGCCCTGCATACTGCCACCCACCTCCTCAACCGTCTTCCCTCGAAGGCGGTACGCCACCCTACCCCCCACTTCGCCCTTTACGGCACAGCCCCTTCCTATGACCACCTTCGCGTGTTCGGCTGTGCCTGCTACCCTAACACTTCCGCTACCGCTCCACATAAGCTTTCTCCTCGCTCCACCCGCTGTCTATTCCTTGGCTACTCCCCTGACCACAAGGGGTACCGGTGTCTGGACCTCACCTCCCACCGCATCATCATCTCTCGTCATGTCGTCTTTGACGAAGATGTGTTTCCCCTTGCTGGCTCCACCCCACCCACCGATCTTGACTCCCTCCTCGAGTCCGATCCGATTCCTCCCCCACCTTCGGCTCCCCGTCTTGCGCCGTTACCTGCTCCTCGTGCGGCCCCCACGACCTCTTCCGCGCCACGCGCGGCCCCGTCGACCCCGCCTGCGCCACGCGCGGCCCCGTCGACCCCGCCTGCGCCACGCGCGGCCCCGTCGACCCCGCCTGCGCCACGCGCGGCCCCGTCGACTCCGGCTCGATTCGCCAACCCCGCCCTCGTCTACCATCGCCGCGGCCACGCCACTACCTCGGCACCCCCCGACGCGTGCCCATCGACGAGCGCGGCCCGCTTCGCCGACCCCGCCGTCGTCTATCACCGCCGTGAGCCGGCCCCTCCTGCCGCTCCCGACGTTCCGGTGGCTCACTCCGAGTCATCCGTATACCACCCGGTCGCCATCCATCGCGACCCCGGGCACGTCCACCCGATGGTGACTCGACGCGCTGCTGGCGTTCTCCGCCCCGTCGACCGGCTCATCCTGGCAGCCGCTACCACCAGCACTCCACCCGACGCTTCCCCGGTACCCTCCTCCGTTCGCACTGCCCTCGCCGACCCACACTGGCGTCGCGCTATGGAGGAGGAGTACGCGGCCCTCTTGGCCAACCACACTTGGGACCTGGTGCCGCGTCCACCAGGCACCAACGTGGTCACCGGCAAGTGGCTATTTCGCCACAAGCTAACCTCAGACGGCTCCCTCGACCGCTACAAGGCCCGTTGGGTCCTTCGGGGCTTCACCCAGCGCCCCGGAGTGGACTACGACGAGACCTTCAGCCCTGTCGTCAAGTTCGCCACTGTTCGCGCCGTCCTCTCCCTCGCCCTCTCCCGCGACTGGGCGATCCATCAGCTCGATGTCAAGAATGCCTTCCTCCATGGCACTCTGACGGAGACTGTCTACTGCAGCCAGCCCACCGGCTTCGTCGACGCTGACCGTCCGGACCTGGTTTGCCGGCTGAACCGATCCCTGTACGGCCTCAAGCAGGCGCCACGGGCTTGGTACAGCCGCTTCGCCTCCTACCTGGCTTCTGTCGGCTTCGTCGAGGCCAAGTCGGACACGTCCCTGTTCATCTACCGGCGCGGCGACGACACCGTCTACCTCCTGCTCTACGTCGACGACATTGTGCTCACGGCATCCACCGCCGACCTCCTTCAGCGCACGATCGTCGCCCTTCAGCGGGAGTTCGCGATGAAGGACCTGGGGCCCCTCCACCACTTCCTCGGCGTCACCGCCGAACGTCGGCCCCAGGGTCTCTTCCTCCACCAGCGCCAGTACGCCATCGACATCCTGGAGCGGGCTGGCATGTCTGACTGCAAGCCCTGCTCCACGCCTGTCGACACTCAGGCGAAGCTCTCTGAGGACGACGGGCCTCCGGTCGCCGACGCGACGTCCTACCGGAGCCTCACCGGCGCGCTCCAGTACCTCACGTTCTCCAGGCCCGACATCGCTTACGCCGTCCAGCAGGTGTGCCTGCATATGCACACTCCGCGGGAGCCCCATCTCACTGCGCTCAAGCGGATTCTACGCTACCTCCGCGGCTCCCTCGACTACGGTCTCCTACTCCGCCCATCCCCGACGTCGGAGCTCGTGGTCTACACCGACGCTGACTGGGCTGGCTGTCCCGACACGCGCCGGTCCACCTCCGGCTACGCCGTCTTCCTGGGCGCCAACCTCGTCTCTTGGGCCGCCAAGAGGCAGCCCGTCGTCTCTCGCTCCAGCGCTGAGGCCGAGTACCGCAGTCCCCTCCACGAGCTCCACAGTCCCCTCCAGCGCGCCACCCTCGTCTACTGCGACAACGTCAGCGCGGTCTACCTCTCCACCAACCCCGTGCAGCATCAGCGCACGAAGCATGTGGAGATCGACCTGCACTTCGTCCGCGAGCGTGTCGCTGCCGGTGACGTCCGCGTTCTCAGCGTCCCCACCACGCTTCAGTTCGCCGACATCTTCACCAAGGGGTTACCGTCGAGTGTCTTTTTAGACTTCCGATCCAGTCTCAACATCTGTACAGGATAGAGTTGTGACTGCGGGGGGGTGTTAGACTACCCGTCTAGGGTTTGTGCTATTCCCTGTGTAATGACCGTTATACCCCTGTGTAATGGGCCTTGGCCCAGTTACTCTCCCTATTTAATACCACTCCCAACCCCTGATTAGGGTATGGGTTCCTATTCTAACAGTTATCTATAGACATTTTTTGTTCTTTGCGGTTAAAAACTTAGTTTGAATTTTTGTGGATGTGTTTCTTTGATTAGTTGCTCTTTTCACATCTCTTAGTGTCCTGTTCTTATGTGCTATATATTTCTTTGCACTTTTCAGGTCTGTGTGAACATAGACAAAGAAAGGGAAAAGCGAAGAGTCGCTGAGAACTGGAGGCGGAAGAAGCATGAAGAAAAGAAACGTACAATTCTTTGTTCCTTCTCTTTCTTTTGCTTCACTTGCAGTCTGGCCTCATCTTTGATCGAGGATGCCCAGCTGCTGAATTCCATTAAAAAACAAGAAATGGGCACCTACCCTGAATAGAGCTGAACTTGTTACCATATTTATATTGATGTCAAAACCATTTTGTTTGCTTTACCTGTATGGTTGCATCTCATGTTATTTGGAAGCAATAGATGTCAACTTGCTTTGTGCCTGCAGCTATACTGAGAAAATGGCCAAAACCTGTATAAACAACAGTCCCCGGTGTCCTAAAATCTTTTGTTGTGTTTTTTCAGGTACACAAGAGCAGAAGCGAAAGGATAAGAGAAAAGCTAAAGAGATGGCTTGATGACACATGAGATAGCTAGGGGCCTTCAAGGGGTTTACGGAAGCTCTTTAAGCTCGCGTCAATCCTTTCAGAAAGGAAAGGAATGCATTCATCAATGTTTTGCTGTAATACAATGCGTGCGCTAAGTTAGCGCTTGCCTTTAACAGATTGGAGGTGGTAGTTTGATTTTGTTTTGCGGCTGAAGAAAATAAACTTAGAATGCACGAGCACTGGCTCTGGATGAGAAAAGAAATTAAGCAGATAGCTCACGTATAACCTCATTGGATCTGTAATATGTACGCCTATCAGATTTAAGGTACAAATTAATTTTATTAGGGATGGGAATCGACTGACCTGGCCTATCTTTGGACTTGGACCTGGCCCATTGCCTTAAGGCCAATTTTAGGAGTGATGGAGATTATGATCTTGCTGGCTATCATGGGTTTGGCCTAGATATTTTTCTGCTATAATGCATGGACATGAATCCTATCAATATTTCTATAAAGTATTGTGATAACAGATTAAAATTATTAACAATGCAGCAATTTTCATAAAATTTTGAGTGAACGATAATTTAAATTTTATCAATTTTTACTTCCAAAATATGTTATTTCTATACCTAATCTAAAGGGCAAGCCTGTACAATGGTAATAGCTGTCCCATTAAATCACGAGATCTCAGGTTTGAAACATCAAAGGAAAATCGGAACATCGGATATACTAGGCCTATTCCTCTTTAGATGTATTTGAAAGTATTTGGATCAATTGTTTAGCCTTCAAGGGGTTACGGATCCTACGCATGCACGTCGATCGATCAATCCCTGAGCGCTAGCGTTGCGTGCCTCGATCTGTTCTCAGTCCTCAAGCGCCTCCGTCTCCCAACTCTCCATCTCGACGGGAGACATGGCTCGGGCGTGAAAACAGCCCATAATTTTGGCGGCGGCCCACGCCGATGAGGCCTTGGACGCGCCGGGAGCCGTCTGTTATATCTAGTTGTGAAGAGTCTGTTATTTATCCAGAGAGAAAGTTTAGGAAGCGGGTTTGTTTCCTAGATGGATATATTAGATGGAGAAAACATCGTGTTTGTTTAGATTAGATGGAGAAAGCACTGGGTGTATATATACCCAGGATTTCCTCCTCCTGTTTCCCTCTTTTTTCATCTGAACTGAACGTTCCTGTTCATCTTCAAGCCCTCGCCGGCTTGTTGAACTCAGTCGATCCTGCATCTTTCTCCAACACCGTCGCACGCGAAAAATGGCAGAATCCGTCCTCCGACCCCGACACACGGAGGCGGCGGACGCCGATGAGGATATGTTGGACGCGCTGGAAGCCTTGTCACGCCGAATGGCAGAATTCGTCCTCCAGGACACGGAGGACGATGAGGCTGCCCTGGACGCACCGGAAGCCGTCGCACGCAGAGCGGCGGAATACGTCCTCCAGGACACGGACGCGGCGGATACCCAAGCATCGGAGGACAACTTCTTCTTCGAACTCGCGGAAACCTTCATGCAGGAGACGGAGGCGGAGGAAGCCGCCGTGGAAGCTATGGTGTTCAATGCGGCGGAGGAAGCGGGTGAAGCCGCCTCGGAAGCACTGAAAGCCGCCGTGGAAGCTAATAAGCTATAGTGTTCAATGCGGCGGAGGAAGCGGTTGAAGCCGCCCGTGGCGACACCCTCCTCGACGCCGCCGTGCTCAGCTAGAAGGGGACTGAGCTGCAGTACCGAGGAAGGGCTCGTTCGGTTACGAGTGAATTGAAGGGGATTAAATCCCTTCCTAGTCAAAAATGAATAAAAGGGGTTTTAATCTCTCTCAGGGCTTATTCGTTTACGTCGGATTGCACCTGAAATCGTTCCAGCTAATCAAAGTTTATATAAATTAGAGAAACAATCCGGTTAAGAATCGTTCCGACCTATCAATTCGGTACAAACGAACAAGACCTCAATCCCCTTCGATCCAAATGCAACCGACCAAGACCGAAATGGATAAGTTAACACGCCGTTGCTGAACTCAACTGTTTGGAAGTCTGCTACCCGATCAATAGTTTTTCCTCCTTTTTTCTTTGTTTTTTTTGGCAAGGTGAGGGGTTGTTGAGAGGCTAGAAGTTCATCCCTTCCATGTCTACCTGTATTGCAGTTTACATGGGAAGTTGTTTAAATTCGGTTTTCAGTAAAAAAAAATGACGAGCTAAAGTCTCCATCTCCTCTGAAATGCTGATCTGCTCGAAAAAAATGACGAGCTAAAGAAGCCTATAAACTGTAAAGGGCGTGTGCGAAAGGCTGATCCGCTCGAGGTCGCACTGGGACATAGTACAAATGTACAATGCAATAGTGTCTCGCATGCTGCCATGGCGGAAGCCACCACGCCGCCGTCGTCTTTGAAAGCCGCCGCCTCCAGGCCGCCATGCCGTCGTCTCGTCGTCTCTGAAAGTCTCTCATACAGGCAATGGCGGTGCTGAGGCTTCGATTTTGGCCCGACTCCGCCACCGAGTTTAATGTACTTTTGTGTGTTCATCATTTTTTTTCTTTGTTGCTGCAGTTGAGATCAGGAATGCGGGGCTCGCTTAGAGCAACTCCTACAGGTTGCTAAAATATTGTTGCCAAAAACGTCATTATTTTGGTGGATGCTAATTTTTTTTAAAACCTCCAAAGCCACAGCAGAACGCTAAATGATCACCTTTTAAATTTTCAAATAGCCTACGTGGGCCTGTGCACACACACGGGCCTGGTTTGCAGTCCATTTTCTGTTCGTGCCATTATTTTTTTTTTTGCCGTGCGCCTACACCGGTATGTCAAGCGCCACCATACTTCAGCGGCCAGCGGGGCAATTCCCTATGTGCCACCAGAAAATATACTCATTCTCACTGGTCTCACATATTATGCACACAAAAAATTACCTATATATCACTCAGTGGCACACAAAGAATGCATATAAAATTTGGTGGCATACAGGGTTTCCTACTTCAGCACCTTGGAGATACGAAGAGAGTAGTTGTGCATCTGTAGTTTTTTTACTTTTCCAAGTATTTCAACGGCCTGTTAGTCATATCGTAATGAGCCGACGAAGCCTGTCAATGCAATTGGTGCTATATTCACCGTCAGATGGTGATGACTATGAATTCGTTCTCTCTAATACTCATGTGACTATGAATGTGAATGCGTCAAATAGCGAAACAAAACATCGTGACTACTTTAGCGAGATAGACAAGCAGGACATTGGAGGTACGTGTGGGCATTATTATTTTCGACCGTATGTCACACTATTGATTTTATTTTTATCCGTATTTTGAAATATTAATAGTACATGTATGCTTTATTATTTTTCACATGCAGGTTTCGAATGAGACATTCACTATTTGTACGTATTTGGAAAGCCATAGAACAACATGATCATTACTTTGTTCAGAAAAAGAACTCAGCTAGAACTCTAGACCTTTTTAGTCTGCAAAAAATTATTGCAACATTTTGGATGTTATCTTATGGAGTAGTTGCTGATGCTATTGATGATTATGTTCGTATAGGTGAGAGTACTACAATTGAGAGTCTACAGAGATTTGTTCGTGCTGTTGTCGAGGCCGAAAAGATCTTTGGATTTGGCATGTTTTCTTTGGAATGCCTGATTCACACAATGATATCAACATGTTGTATCGAATGTCTTTATTTGCACGCCTAGCAGATGGTCAAGCTCTAATGGTGAATTATACTATAAATAACAACGAGTACACAATGAGTTAGTATCTTGCCGATGGTATATATCCCTCTTGGGCTACTTTTGTGAAGACAATTCCGTTACCACAAGGTAACGAGAAGAAATATTTTTGCTATTGTACAAGAAGCTTGTAGAAAAGGGTGTCGAACGAGCGTTTGGAGTTCTACAATCAAGATTTGCAATTGTTAGGGGTCCAACATGTTTTTGGGATGAAGACACACTCAGACAAATCATGAGGGCTTGTGTAATTATGCACAATATGATCGTGGAGGATGAACGTGATGATGAAAATGACATACATTATGAGGGTGTGGAGGAAGAAGTTACTGCTTCTCATGAAGGAACACCAGAACTCAAGGAGTTTATACAAAACTACAGGAATACAAAAGATAAAGTTATTCATACTCAGCTTCAAGATGACCTCATTGAGCAGCTATGACAACATCATCTAGATCTCTACAAATAATTATGTGTAGTCTCTATTTTTTTGTTACGTGTAATAATTGAACCGTGGTACTATTTCTTACTAAATCATTACTGAATTGTTGTTTCTTATGCAACCACTTGTGTGCATTCTGAAGTCACCTATGGCCGACACATACATGGTTCTTAAAATGAACTGAGCAGGAAACTCATATCTGCATCCACTCTTAGCAAGGCATCTATAGAAATCCTGTACATGATGTCAAAATGAACACTGGTGGACACTTGTTTGATACCAACAACAAGTGTGTTTCAGCTAGAGCCATACATGCAGTTGTAACTGAAGAACTTCAGTTCTAACTCTCTGATTCAGCTAAACCACTTGACTGGTTCACAGGTGGTGCTCCTTCAACCCTGTTTTTGAACGAAAACGACAGGAGCTCTGCCCATCATTTAAGGGGAAAGAGTTTAGAGAGTACAAACAACGGTCTGAGACCGGACAAGCCACACCCGAGCACACTCAAAGGGAGGCTAAGCCCCACACCCTAAATCCTCCAGGCTAGAAGGAAGCAGCAATATGAAAATTACATGGGAAGCAAAGCCCGCCTAAATTGTGAAACATCTTCTTTAATTCTTAAGGCGACTTGGACCGGGGGAAGGGCGACACTTTCGAAAATCCTGCGATTCCTCTCCTTCCAGAGGTTCCACATTGTGTAAATCATGATTCCATTGAAAGCGTGTTTCTAATTTTTTGGTAGTGGGGGAGTCGCAGCTTCCCACCACTCCCGAATGTTGGTGGCGGAAGCAAGGTCAGACTGTGCAGGGAGGATTACACCTTCCCAAGCCAGGATTTGTCTCCACACCGCACGGGCGAAAGGACAATGTAGACACATGTGAATACTAGTCTCAAGGGTTCCGTTGCAGAAGGCACAAGACGACTGATGAGGCCACCCACGGGTGGCGAGATTGTTGGCCGTGAGTAGTTTTTCCTGCAGGAGAATCCAAGCAAAAATTTTGCATTTTGGTTCTGCGCGTGCCTTCCAGACAAGGTTAGCATTAAGGTGACTGTACGAGCCAATGAATTGTGCTATGTAGGCCGATTTAACTGAGAAGATACCATCAGGAGACCGATTCCAGGCAATGGTGTCGGGGACCATAATTAGGGGTACCCTCAAGTCTCCTAATTCTCAGCTGGTAACCCCCATCAGCACAAAGCTGCAAAGGCCTGATGGGTGCGATTAAGTCAGGGATCGGTCCATTCGAGGGACTCGATCACGCCTCGCCCGAGCCTAGCCTCGGGCAAGGGCAGCCGACCCCGGAGGATCTCCGTCTCGCCCGAGGCCCCCTCCAGCGACGAACATACTTCCGGCTCGCCCGAGGCCCTGTCTTCGCCAAGAAGCAACCCTGACCAAATCGCCGTGCCAACCGACCAAATCGCAGGAGCATTTAATGCAAAGGTGGCCTGACACCTTTATCCTGATGCGCGCCCTTCAGTCGACAGAGCCGAAGTGACCGCAATCACTTCGCCGCTCCACTGACCGGCCTGACAGAAGGACAGCGCCGCCTGCGCCGCTCCGACTGCTGTGCCACTCGACAGAGTGAGGCCGACAGGCAGTCAGGCCCGGCCTCAGGCACCATAGGAAGCTCCGCTTTGCCCGACCCAGGGCTCGGACTCGGGCTCAGCCCCGGAAGACGGTGAACTCCGCTCCGCCCGACCCAGGGCTCGGACTTGGGCTCAGCCCCAGAAGACGGCGAACTCCGCCCGACCCAGGGCTCGGACTCAGGCTCAGCCCCGGAAGATGGCGAACTCCGCTCCGACCGACCCAGGGCTTGGACTCAGGCTCAGCCCCGGAAGACGGCGAACTCCGCTCCGCCCGACCCAGGGCTCGGACTCGGGCTCAGCTTCGGAAGACGACGAACTCCGCTTCGCCCGACCCCAGGGCTCGGACTCAGCCCTGGCCTCAGCCGACGGTCTCCGCCTCGCCCGACCCGGGGGCTCGGACTTGACCTCGTCCACGGAAGACAGACTCAACCTCGACCTCGGAGGAGCCTCCACATCGTCCAACCTAGGGCGCGGACCGACCACGTCAACGGGAGGCGCCATCATTTCCCTACCCCAAGCTGACTCAGGCTACGGGGAACAAGACCGGCGTCCCATCTGGCTCGCTCCGCCAGACAAGTAATGATGGCGCCCCGCACGCTCTATGACGATGGCGGCTCTCAGCCCCCTTACGGAAGCAAGAGGACGTCAGCAAGGACTCGACAGCCCCGACAGCTGTCCTTCCGCCAGGCTTCAGCGCTCCTTCGACGGCCACGACACCACACGAACCGGGTGCCAAAACCTCTCCGGCTGCCACGATGGCATGTACTTAGGGCACTAGCTCTCCTACGCTAGACACGTTATCACTCTGCTACACCCCCATTGTACACCTGGATCCTCTCCTTACGCCTATAAAAGGAAGGACCAGGGCCCTCTTACAGAGGGTTGGCCGCGCGGGGAAGAGGACGGGACAAGCGCTCGCGTGAGGCCGCTCGCTCCCTCTCCCGCGTGGACGCTTGTAACCCCCTACTGCAAGCGCACCCGACCTGGGCGCGGGACGAACACGAAGGCCGCGGGATTTCCACCTCTCTCACGCCCGTCTCCGGCCGCCTTCTCCCCCCTTCGCGCTCGACCTTGCGCCGATCCATCTGGGCTGGGGCACGCGGCGACATTTCACTCGTCGGCCCAGGGACCCCCCGGTCTCGAAACGCCGACAGTTGGCGCGCCAGGTAGGGGCCTGCTGCGTGTTGACGAACAGCTTCCCGTTAAGCTCCAGATGGGCAGTCTCCAGCAACCTCTCCAGCCCGGGACGGTGCTCCGTTTCGGGAGTCTTGAGTTCATGTCCCTCGACGGCAGCTACGACATGATACTCCTTCCCCCGCCGCGCGACAGCGACAATGGCGGCCGATAGCCCGCCCGCCGGCGGCAGAATCGACGACGTCTTCCCCGCGTGGTGGAAGAGCAACATTCGAGCTCACCCCGCCCTCTCCCCCGCCGACGGAGGAGGAGGCGGGGCAACCAAGGCCAAGCAGGAGGCGGCACCTCGTCGGCTGTCGAGCAAGTCGACGGCGCCGGTGCCCCAACGGGGGGCGCGTCGGGCATCGACCTCGCGTTTGAGACGAAGACGAGCGCCGTCTCCTCGCAACACGTCAATTCCGAGCAAACGGACGACGCCAGCACGCTCGTGAAAGGCTTGCTGGGCGTCACCCTCGTACCTGAGACGATGGTGCAGTCAGTCCCTGACGTGACTTCGTCACCGCCCGTCGACCAAGAGGTACCCACCGGTTCCCATCTCACGCCCTTTGGATTCAGCCTTGACCCGCCAAGCGACTTCGCTTTGGCGGACGCTCTCGTAGAGGCGAGTCCAAACCCTCTGGGGTTTCATATGCTGTCACCCTGGGACCGACTGACGGACGTCTCGACCTACGGGCCCTCGGGGTCCGAGGAAGATGACGAGCCCGACTTCTGTTGGGATTTCTCTGGACTTGGCAACCCCAGTGCCATGGGACTTCATGACCGCATGCGACTACTGCCTTTCCAACTGTTCCGACGGTAGCCGCAGCCTCGGCGACGAGGACTGCGGCCCAAGTCGTGAATGTTTCCACGTCGATCTAGGGGGTCCCTCCGAAGGCAACCATCTCGGTATGTCGGAGAATGGTGATCTCCCTAGGCCTGTGCCACACGTTGACATCCTATGGGAGCTAGCTGTGGTCCCCGTTCCGGCGGGGGGTCATGACCCACAGCTCGAGCAAATCCGCGGGGTGCCGGCCAGGCTCGACGAGGGAGCAGGAGCGCTTGAGCCGATCCGCCGGGACGTCGGGCAGGAATGGGCGGGCCAACCTCCGGCCGGAGAAGTGCGTCATCTACCCCAGGGCATCCAGCACCGCATCGCCGACGATGTCAGGGTAAGGCCGCCACCCGCTTCCAGCGGAGTCGGCTAGAACCTAGCCGCAGCGGCAATGCTTCTCCGCGCTATGCCGGAGCCATCAACCACCGAGGGGCGGCGAATCCAGGGAGAGCTCAAGAATCTCCTGGAGGGCGCCGCGGTCCGACGGGCCGAAAGCTCCACCTCCCGAAGGCAGGGGTACCCCTCGGAACATCGCGCCGCGACTTCCCGATTCATGCGGGAAGCCTCGGTCCACACCGGGCGCACGCGCAACACAGCGCCTGCAGCCCCGGGTCGCCTCGGCAACGAGCACCATCACCGCGACCGTCGGGCCCACCTCGACGAGAGGGTGCGTCGAGGCTACCACCCCAGGCGTGGAGGACGCTACGACAGCGGGGAGGATCGGAGTCCCTCGCCCGAGCCACCCGGTCCGCAGGCCTTCAGCCGTGCCATACGACGGGCGCCGTTCCCGACCCGGTTCCGACCCCCGACTACTATCACAAAGTACTCGGGGGAGACGAGACCGGAACTGTGGCTCGCGGACTACCGGCTGGCCTGCCAACTGGGTGGAACAGACGATGACAACCTCATCATCCGCAACCTCCCCCTGTTCCTCTCCGACACCGCTCGCGCCTGGTTGGAGCACCTGCCTCCGGGGCAGATCTCCAACTGGGACGACCTGGTCCAAGCCTTCGCCGGCAATTTCCAGGGCACGTACGTGCGCCCTGGGAACTCCTGGGACCTCCGAAGCTGCCGGCAGCAGCCGAGAGAGTCTCTCTGGGACTACATCCGGCGATTCTCGAAGCAGCCGAGCTGCCCAACATCACCGATTCGGATGTCATCGGCGCGTTCCTCGCCGGCACCACCTGCCGCGACCTGGTGAGCAAGCTGGGTCGCAAGACCCCCACCAGGGCGAGCGAGCTGATGGACATCGCCACCAAGTTCGCCTCTGGCCAGGAGGCGGTTGAGGCTATCTTCCGGAAGGACAAGCAGCCCCAGGGCCGCCCACCGGAAGATGCCCCCGAGGCGTCAACTCAGCGCGACGCCAAGAAGAAGGGCAAGAAGAAGTCGCAAGCAAAACGCGACGCCGCCGACGCGGACCTTGTCGCCGCCGCCGAGTACAAGAACCCTCGGAAACCCCCCGGAGGTGCCAACCTCTTTGATAAGATGCACAAGGAGCCGTGCCCCTATCATCAGGGGCCCGTCAAGCACACCCTTGAGGAGTGCGCTATGCTTCGGCGCCACTTCCACAGGGCCAGGCCGCCCGCGGAGGGTGGCAGGGCCCGCGACGACGACAAGAAGGAAGATCACCAGGCAGGAGAGTTCCCCGAGGTCCGCGACTGCTTCATGATCTACGACGGACAAGCAGCGAACGCCTCGGCTCAGCACCGCAAGCAAGAGCGTTGGGACGTCTGTTCGGTGAAGGTGGCGGCGCCAGTCTACCTAGACTGGTCCAACAAGCCCATCACCTTCGACCAAGCCGACCACCCCGACCACGTGCCGAGCCCGGGGAAATACTCGCTCGTTGTCGACCCCGTCATCGGCGACGTCAGGCTCACCAAGGTCCTCATGGACGGAGGCAGCAGCCTCAACATCATCTACACCGAGACCCTCGGGCTCCTGCGTGTTGATCTGTCCTCGGTCCGGGCAGGCGCTGCGCCTTTCCACGGGATCATCCCCGGGAAGCGCGTCCAGCCCCTCGGACAACTCGACCTTCCCGTCTGCTTCGGAACGCGCTCCAACTTCCGAATGGAGACCCTCACGTTCGAGGTGGTCGGGTTCCGAGGAACCTACCACGCGGTACTGGGGAGGCCATGCTACGCGAAGTTCATGGCCGTCCCCAACTACACCTACCTCAAGCTCAAGATGCCGGGCCCCAACGGGGTCATCTCCGTCGGCCCCACGTACAAACACGCGTTCGAATGCGACGTGGAGTGCATGGAGTACGCCGAGGCCCTCGCCGAATCCGAGGCCCTCATCGCCGAGCTGGAGAGCCTCTCTAAAGAAGTGCTAGACGTGAAGCGTCACGCCGGCAACTTCGAGCCAGCGGAGACGGTTAAGTCCGTCCCCCTCGACCCCAGCGACGACGCCTCCAAGCAGATCCGGAACGGCTCCGAGCTCGATCCCAAATAGGAAGCAGTGCTCGTCGACTTTCTCCGCGCGAACGCCGACATCTTCGCGTGGAGTCCCTCGGACATGCCCAGCATACCGAGGGATGTCGCCGAGCACTCGCTGGATATCCGAGCTGGAGCCCGACCCGTCAAGCAGGCTCTGCGCCGATTCGACGAAGAAAAGCGCAGAGCCATAGGCGAGGAGATCCACAAGCTAATGGCGGCAGGGTTCATCAAAGAGGTATTCCATCCCGAATGGCTTGCCAACCCTGTGCTTGTGAGAAAGAAAGGAGGGAAATGGCGGATGTGTGTAGACTACACTGGTCTAAACAAAGCATGTCCGAAGGTTCCCTACCCTCTGCCTCGCATCGATCAAATCGTGGATTCCACTGCCGGGTGCGAAACCCTGTCTTTCCTCGATGCCTACTCAGGGTATCACCAAATCAGGATGAAGGAGTCTGACCAGCTCGCGACTTCTTTCATCACGCCCTTCGGCATGTACTGCTATGTCACCATGTCGTTCGGCTTGAGGAATGCGGGTGCGACGTACCAGCGGTGCATGAACCATGTGTTCGGCCAACACATTGGCCGGACGGTCGAGGCCTACGTCGATGACATCGTAGTCAAGACGAGGAAAGCCTCCGACCTCCTTTCCGACCTTGAAGTGACATTCCGATGTCTCAAGGCGAAAGGCGTGAAGCTCAATCCCGAAAAGTGTGTCTTCGGGGTGCCCCGAGGCATGCTCTTGGGGTTCATCGTCTCCGAGCAGGGCATCGAAGCCAACCCGGAGAAGATCGCAGCCATCACCAGCATGGGGCCCATCAAGGACTTGAAAGGCGTACAGAGAGTCATGGGATGTCTTGCGGCTCTGAGCCGCTTCATCTCACGGCTCGGCGAAAGAGGCCTGCCTCTGTACTGAGAGCACCTAGAGGGGGGGGGGGTGAATAGGTGATCCTGTAAAACTTAAAAACTTAAGCCACAAAACTTTGATTAAGCGTTAGCACAGTTAATGCCAAGTGGCTAGAGAGAAGGTCTTGCACAATACGATAACCACAAGGAGTTCAACACAGAGAAGACACAGTGGTTTATCCCGTGGTTCGGCCTAGTACAAAACTTGCTTACTCCACGTTGCGGCGTCCCAACGGACGAGAGTTGCACTCAACTCCTCTCAAGTGATCCAATGATCAACTTGAATACCACAGTGTTATGCTTTTCTTTTCTTATCGCGTTCGCGAGGAATCTCCACAACTTGGAGTCTCTCGCCCTTACACTTGAAGTTCACAAAGAAGCACGGAGTAAGGGAGGAAAGCAACACACACAAATCCACAGCAAAATGCGCACACACACGGCCAAGAATCGAGCTCAAAAGACTATCTCAAAGTTCTCACTAGAACGGAGCTCGAATCACTGAGAATGACAAACGAATGCGCAAAGACTGAGTGTGGATGATCAAGAATGCTCTAAGGTTGCTTGGTGTTCTCCTCCATGCGCCTAGGGGTCCCTTTTATAGCCCCAAGGCAGCTAGGAGCCGTTGAGAGCAAATCTGGAAGGCCAATCTTGCCTTCTGTCGTCGGGTGCACCGGACACTGTCCGGTGCCCGATTTCCTTCCTAAAATGGCGCAGCCGACCGTTGCAGATCAGGGAGCCGTTGGCGCACCGGACATGTCCGGTGCACACCGGACAGTCCGGTGCCCCCTTCCGACCGTTGGCCCGGCCACGTGTCGCGCGCAGATTCCGCGGCCGACCGTTGGCCCGACCGACCGTTGGCTCACCGGACAGTCCGGTGCACACCGGACAGTCCGGTGAATTATAGCCGTACGTCGCCGGTAAATTCCCGAGAGCGGCCAGTTCGCCCGAGTCAGTCTGGCGCACCGGACACTGTCCGGTGCACCACCGGACAGTCCGGTGCTCCAGACCGAACAGCCTTTTGGCTGTACACAGCCAACTTTTCTCTGACTCGATTTCTCCTGTTTCAAGCATTTAGACACAATACATTAGTCTTCAAAACAATGTACTAAGGCTTAGAAACATACCTTTACTCTTGATTTGCACTTTGTCCATCCATGGGTATAGATTCACATTTAAGCACTTGTGTTGGCACTCAATCACCAAAATACTTAGAAATGGCCCAAAGGCACATTTCCCTTTCAATCTCCCCCTTTTTGGTGATTTATGCCAACACAACATAAAGCAACTAGAACAAGTGCAATATCACTTCAAATAAAACTCAAATTTATTTTGATTCAATTTTGACATATATGGATCATCCTTTGCCACCACTTGGTTTGTTTTTGCAAATCAAAACTCAAATTTCTATCTCTAAGTCAAACACACATGTTAAGTCATAAAGAGAGTCATTTCAGGAGTATTTGATTCAGGATTCCAAAAACTCCCCCTTTTTCCCATAATCAACATTTCTCCCCGCAAGAAGCCAACTTTAGACAAGAGAGACAATAAAAGAGTTTTGACAAAACAAAAAACTCTATTCTACTATTTTCAAAATCTCTCAAGTGGTAGCTGATCCATTTATCACTTTGGCCTTTATTTTCTCCCCCTTTGGCATCAAGCACCAAAACGGGATCAATCTTGGCCCGTTAACCCCATTGCCTCACCAAAATCTTCAATTAAGAGCAAATAGGCAATAAGAGTTAAAAGATGAACTTGGAAAAGTTACTCTTTTCATCGGAGTGCAGTGGAAGTCTTGCATGGTCCAAGTCCACCTTTTCCCTTTTAATTCTCCTTCGAGGCTAAAACAAGCAAACTCAAGCATATGGTTAGTCTCAAAGGGTCAAGTTGTAACACATCTCCCCCTAAAACTGTGCATCACTTTGCAACGGACTTGTGAGGTCCAGGGAGTGTTTTTACAACTTGAGCACCATACTAAACAACAAAATGCAAAAAGGAACATGATCAAAAGCATAAATACATGTATGCTACAATTCAATCCAAGTTCCGCGAATCTAAGACATTTAGCTCACTACGCATCCTGCAAAAGGTCTTCTCATCTAGAGGCTTGGTAAAGATATCGGCTAGCTGGTTCTCGGTGCTAACATGAAACACTTCGATATCTCCCTTTTGCTGGTGGTCTCTCAAAAAGTGATGCCGGATGTCAATGTGCTTTGTGCGGCTGTGTTCAACAGGATTTTCCGCCATGCGGATAGCACTCTCATTGTCACATAGGAGTGGGACTTTGCTCAGATTGTAGCCAAAGTCCCGAAGGGTTTGCCTCATCCAAAGTAGTTGCGCGCAACACTGCCCTGCGGCAACATACTCGGCCTCAGCGGTGGATAGGGCAACGGAAGTTTGTTTCTTAGAGTTCCATGACACCAGGGACCTTCCTAAGAATTGGCACGTCCCCGATGTACTCTTCCTATCGACCTTGCATCCAGCATAGTCGGAATCTGAATATCCAATCAAGTCAAAGTTAGACCCCTTTGGATACCAGATCCCGAAGCAAGGCGTAGCGACTAAATATCTAAGAATTCGCTTCACCGCCACTAAGTGACACTCCTTAGGATCGGATTGAAATCTAGCACACATGCATACGCTAAGCATAATATCCGGTCTACTAGCACATAAGTAAAGCAAAGAACCTATCATGGACCGGTATGCTTTTTGATCAACGGACTTACCTCCTTTGTTGAGGTCGGTGTGTCCGTCAGTTCCCATCGGTGTCTTTGCGGGCTTGGCGTCCTTCATCCCAAACCGCTTTAGCAAATCTTGCGTATACTTCGTTTGGGAGATGAAGGTGCCGTCCTTGAGTTGCTTCACTTGGAACCCAAGGAAGTAGTTCAACTCGCCCATCATCGACATCTCGAATTTCTTCGTCATCACCCTGCTAAACTCTTCACAAGACTTTTGGTTAGTAGAACCAAATATTATGTCATCGACATAAATTTGGCACACAAAAAGATCACCGTCACAAGTCTTAGTGAAAAGAGTTGGATCGGCTTTCCCAACCTTGAAAGCATTAGCAATTAAGAAATCTCTAAGGCATTCATACCATGCTCTTGGGGCTTGCTTAAGTCCATAGAGCGCCTTAGAGAGCTTACACACGTGGTCGGGGTACCGTTCATCCTCGAAACCAGGGGGTTGCTCCACGTACACCTCCTCCTTGATTGGCCCGTTGAGGAAAGCGCTCTTCACATCCATTTGGTACAACCTGAAAGAATGGTGAGCGGCATATGCTAGCAAGATACGAATGGACTCTAGCCTAGCCACAGGAGCAAAAGTCTCCTCAAAGTCCAAACCTGCGACTTGGGCATAACCTTTTGCCACAAGTCGAGCCTTGTTTCTCGTCACCACCCCGTGCTCGTCCTGTTTGTTGCGGAACACCCACTTGGTTCCCACAACGTTTTGCTTGGGACGAGGCACCAGTGTCCAAACTTCATTGCGCTTGAAGTTGTTGAGCTCCTCTTGCATGGCCAACACCCAGTCCGAATCTAGCAAGGCCTCTTCTACCCTGAAAGGCTCAATAGAAGAGACAAAGGAGTAATGCTCACAAAAATTAACCAATCGAGATCGAGTGGTTACTCCCTTGCTGATATCACCCATAATTTGGTCGACGGGATGATCCCTTTGAATCATCACTCGAACTTGGGTTGGAGGTGCCGGTTGCGCTTCTTCCTCCATCACATGATCATCTTGTGCTTCCCCTTGATCACACGCCTCCTTTTGATGAACCTGTTCATCGTCTTGAGTTGGGGGACGCACCATAGTTGAGGAGAAAGGTTGGTCTTGCTCATGTTGTTCCTGTGGCCGCACATCTCCAATCGCCATGGTGCGTATTGCGGCCGTTGGAACGTCTTCTTCATCTACATCATCAAGATCAACTACTTGCTCTCTTGGAGAGCCATTAGTCTCATCAAATACAACGTCGCTAGAGACTTCAACCAAACCCGATGATTTGTTGAAGACCCTATACGCTTTTGTATTTGAATCATAACCTAATAAAAACCCTTCTATGGCTTTGGGAGCAAATTTGGAATTCCTACCCTTCTTCACTAGAATGTAGCATTTACTCCCAAATACACGAAAGTACGATACATTGGGTTTGTTACCAGTCAGCAGCTCATATGAAGTCTTCTTGAGGAGGCGGTGAAGGTAGACCCTGTTGATGGCGTGGCAAGCCGTGTTCACGGCTTCCGACCAAAAGCACTCGGGGGTCTTGAACTCTCCAAGCATAGTCCTCGCCATATCTATGAGCGTCCTGTTCTTCCTCTCTACCACACCATTTTGCTGAGGTGTGTAGGGAGCGGAGAACTCGTGCTTGATCCCCTCCTCCTCAAGGAACTCCTCCACTTGAAGATTCTTGAATTCGGACCCGTTGTCGCTCCTTATCTTCTTCACCTTGAGCTCAAACTCGTTTTGAGCTCTCCTTAGGAAGCGCTTGAGGGTTCCTTGGGTCTCAGACTTATCCTGTAAAAAGAATACCCAAGTGAAGCGGGAAAAATCATCCACAATGACTAAACCATACTTACTTCCCCCTATGCTTAGATAAGCGACGGGTCCGAAGAGGTCCATATGCAGCAGCTCCAGAGGTCTTGAGGTGGTCATCACATTCTTGCTGTGATGTGCTCCTCCCACTTGTTTACCTACTTGACAAGCTGCACAAGGTCTATCTTTTTCGAATTGCACGTTAGTCAAACCTATCACGTGTTCTCCCTTTAGAAGCTTGTGAAGGTTCTTCATCCCCACATGTGCTAAGCGGCGATGCCACAGCCAGCCCATGCTAGTCTTAGCGATTAAGCATGCATCTAGACCAGCCTCCTCTTTTGCAAAATCAACTAAATAAAGTTTGCCGTCTAGTACACCCTTAAAAGCTAGTGAACCATCACATCTTCTAAAGACAGACACATCTACATTTGTAAATAAACAGTTATATCCCATATTGCATAATTGACTAACAGATAGTAAATTATATCCAAGAGACTCAACTAAAAACACATTAGAGATAGAGTGCTCATTTGATATTGCAATCTTGCCTAAACCTTTCACCTTGCCTTGATTCCCATCACCGAATATGATTGAATCTTGGGAATCCTTATTCTTGACGTAGGAGGTGAACATCTTCTTCTCCCCCGTCATATGGTTTGTGCATCCGCTGTCGATAATCCAGCTTGATCCCCCGGATGCATAAACTTTCTTCTCCCTTGCCATGAGGCAAGTGTGACGCTCGTTTGGGAAGAGGGATGACTTGTTGAAGGCAGTGGCGGCGAGTCCTTCATTGTCGGAGTCGGAGGAGGAGCAATCCGAATCCCACTCCTTGCCTAGATGTGCCTCGCCCTTTACCTTCTTGTATGCCTTCTTCTTCTCCCTCTTGCTCCCTTGTTCCTGGTCACTTTCATTATCGGGACAGTTAGCAATAAAATGACCAAGCTTACCGCATTTGAAGCATGAGCGCTTCCCCTTGGCTTTGGTCTTGCTTTGCTGTCCCTTGCGACCTTTAAGCGCCGTCTTGAATCTCTTGATGATGAGGGCCATCTCTTCATCATTAAGTCCAGCCGCCTCGATTTGTGCCACCTTGCTAGGTAGCGCCTCCTTGCTTCTTGTTGCCTTGAGAGCAAGGGGTTGCGGCTCGTTGATCGGTCCATTCAAGGCGTCGTCCACGTACCTCGCTTCCTTGATCATCATTCGCCCGCTGACGAATTTTCCTAGGACTTCTTCGGGCGACATTTTGGTGTACCTGAGATTCTCACGAATATTATTCACCAAATGAGGATCAAGAACGGTAAAGGACCTTAGCATTAGTCGGACGACGTCGTGGTCCGTCCATCGCGTGCTTCCGTAGCTCCTTATTTTGTTGATAAGGGTCTTGAGCCGGTTGTATGTTTGAGTTGGCTCCTCGCCCCTTATCATCGCGAACCGTCCAAGCTCGCCCTCCACCAACTCCATTTTGGTGAGCAAGGTAATGTCATTTCCCTCATGAGAAATCTTGAGGGTGTCCCAGATCTGCTTGGCGTTATCCAAGCCGCTCACTTTGTTATATTCATCCCTGCACAATGAAGCTAGAAGAACAGTAGTAGCTTGTGCATTCTTATGGATTTGCTCATTAATGAATATAGGACTATCCGAACTATCAAAGTGCATTCCACTATCTACAATCTCCCATATACTAGGATGGAGAGAGAATAGGTGACTACGCATTTTGTGGCTCCAAAATCCGTAGTCCTCTCCATCAAAGTGTGGGGGCTTGCCGAGTGGAATGGAGAGCAAATGTGAATTTGAACTTTGCGAAATACGAGAGTAGTCAAAGGAAAAGTTCGAATTAACCAGTTTCCTTCTCTCGTAGTCGTTGTGGTCGTCGTCCTTTTGGGAAGAAGTAGACTCATCGCTGTCGTCGTAGTAGACGATCTCCTTGATGCGCCTTGTCTTCTTCTTCTTCCCTTCCTTTCGTCTATGACCTGAGCCGGAGTCGGTAGGCTTGTCATCTTTGGGCTCGTTGACGAAGGACTCCTTCTCCTTATCGTTGATCACTATCCCCTTGCCCTTAGGATCCATCTCTTCGGGCGGTTAGTCCCTCTTCTTGAAGAGAACGACTCCGATACCAATTGAGAGCACCTAGAGGGGGGGTGAATAGGTGATCCTGTAAAACTTAAAAACTTAAGCCACAAAACTTTGATTAAGCGTTAGCACAGTTAATGCCAACTGGCTAGAGAGAAGATCTTGCACAATACGATAACCACAAGGAGTTCAACACAGAGAAGACACAGTGGTTTATCCCGTGGTTCGGCCAAGTACAAAACTTGTCTACTCCACGTTGTGGCGTCCCAACGGACGAGAGTTGCACTCAACTCCTATCAAGTGATCCAATGATCAACTTGAATACCACAGTGTTATGCTTTTCTTTTCTTATCGCGTTCGCGAGGAATCTCCACAACTTGGAGTCTCTCGCCCTTACACTTGAAGTTCACAAAGAAGCACGGAGTAAGGGAGGAAAGCAACACACACAAATCCACAGCAAAATGCGCACACACACTGTGGCGGAACCGCCCGAATTATTCCAACTTAAGTGCCCAAGTCGCACTCTTAAGGGCAGCGACACACTTAAACAGGAATAACCCGTCAGTCCCTCGGATCTAGTCCGATAAAGCCACTTACCAGGATCGAATACCACTAGCTCACACGAAGGTGAGGCACAGAGAAATACAATAAAACATAATACCACAAATTTAATAAGTATCATTAGTGATTACATTATCGGAGTTTCGGAAATAATAAACATAAATTTTAATGCAGCGAAAATAACTAACGAAGAAGAACCGAGTAACATGGCGAAGCCTGGCCACACTACTCCTCCTGGTCCTCTCCCGCGGAAGCAATAACCCACTCGACCATCTTTCCCGGTGGCAGGGATGAAGGCCAAGTCACACCATCAACCAAATCAAGGAGTACCTGCAAAAATTGTGCCACAAGCAAGGCTGAGTATACTAATACTCAGCTAGACTTACCCGGTGTGAGGAGTCTACTCCTCTACCTCTAGACATGCAGCTGTTTGGCTGAGGGGTTTGGTTTGCCAAAAGCACTAGCTGAGTCTAAAAACAAATTTTAGCTTTTCAGTTTTAGTAGAATCCTTTAGACTAGATGTGTACCTAGCTAATCAGACATGGTATCAAACATTTTATCAATCAATATCTTTTTGCCAGTCACCTCATTTCCACTTATTACTCAATGCAGTACAATGGATCAAGCAGTCTCATTAGCTGCGAGAAGCAGACGATTCGAATCGAGTTTTTATCCTTGCAAGGTAAACCTAAACACACGACATGTAGGGGCACTCCGTCCCCACACACATCAACCGTCCCCATCGATTCCCTGGCAACAGATCAGGGCTCACCGCCTTGGCGTACAATGCCCCACTGACCCCGACTGGCCGTCGTGCAGTGACCGCACTTGTACCCACCATAACCGGAATGGGAGACCACGTCTCAGGTCGCGTGAGGGGTAAAGTCTGCGGGCAGGTTCACTCAGGTACTAGGCTTACCGATTTACCATATTTCTCGGTATGTGTTTAGTACGTTCAAACGCTTGACACAGGTATCCGCACGTTAATCCTTATTCCAATTTCATCTCGTAGACCACGCGTCCCCATGGACCCGTGTCCACAGACCATCACCATTCTGTTATCAAAGTGGATACAACCAATTCCTGACCTCGCGCGAGTGCTAGAAAAATCACTCGACTTCTACCGAGATCCCTAATTATTAAAGCAGCTACTCGACCTAGCATACTAGTATTCATCTCAATAGGATTCCTGAGATCATGCAACTAGGGTTTAAATCAACTCCTACACTTAAGTGCACAATACAAGCCTACAAACATTAAGTGTAGTAAAATAGCATATATAAACGGTTATGCATAAAACCGGGGCTTGCCTTTATTTTAACACTTAGATAGTGTTTGCTGGGGTGGCACTCGCTTGGCGAGCATCCACTGGTTATGTACATCCTTCAGGTCGTCCACCGCGGCATCTTGTGGTTGGCACCACACCACTTGCATGAGCGTCATCTCTCGGTCCTAAATGAGATGCAAGATGCATATGTATGAATATAATGACAGTAGCACAAAAGTAGCACAAGATATAAAAGGACGCAGTGGCGAACTAAACAATAAAATGGAAGACACCGTAACAATCACATGTTCGCTTTAGTTATCTACACATTATCGACGTCCAATATTAACACCTTTAAAAAGACAACAACATTTTATTTATTTATGCAACCCAACTATGACATTACAGGTACACGCATTTATTTTAGTTGCTACGGCTTTTCATTAGTTCTTCTATTGATCACACAAAAGCATCACAAACACAAGTTTAATAGAGGATCGATGCATCAATGTCGATGGACTCCTCTATCACAATCAACTACAGCAAGCAAGCACATTAATCACGAAGCAAATGTTAACCTAAGTTTAGCCATCACAAGTCTATATCCGTTAAGTGCTAACTAAGCATTCTTAGCCAAAATGGTGAACTAAATATTCATTTGAGCACATGCAGATTTTTAGGACAGCAGCACAGCAGCTACTTGTTTTAATCATAACTTTTTAAATATTAATCCAAAACTAGCAAACTAAGATTTTCTGGAAAGCTTAGAAGGTGCTCTACAACTTTGGTATTGTCACCTAAACAAGATTCAACACTTAGCAAGGTTAAAAGTGCTAACACAACAGATCTGTCCAGATTTGGACAGATTCAGACTTGTGACTTTAAAAATTCATAACTGAAGATTCAGACATCCAAACAAGGTGAACTTAGACTTTCTGGAAAGCTAATCAAAGGTTCTACAAATTATTTATAAACATCACTGGCTGGTTTAACATGTATCAAGGGTAAAATATACCATGAAGGCTGTGCTGTCCAAAACTGGACAGATTCAGTCTTCACACTTCAAACACATGTAACTTAATCTTCAGACCACCAAAAATAGTGATCCAAGACTTTTTGGAAAGCTTGGCAAAAGCACTACATAACTTTTATAATCACCAAGAAGTGATTCCAGGTTTAATCAAATCAAACATTACAGTTTTCGAAATCTGTTCTGACAGAGGACAGAACACAGCACCCAGTTTGTAAAATTCATAACCCTTAAACTATCAGGCCTATGGTTATGAAATTTTAACACAAGCAAGATGAGAAAAGCATCTACAACTTTCTTATAATCGACAAGGACTGATTCTAACATTACATTAGGCAAACAATGCAGTTTCTGAAATCTGTACAGAATTTGGACAGATTCAGTTACTGAATTTGTAAAAAGCATAACTCCTAAACTGTCAGACCTATGGCTGTCAAATTTTAACACCAGCAAGATAATAAAGTTATCTACCACTTTTCTATAGCACATATCTACAGAAAATACAATTTTGTTCATCAAACATACAGCACTAGCAAATCACTGCGTGCAGTCCAAAACAGCAATTACTAAATTTCAGCTTCTATATAATTCAAGAATTGCCATGTTTTAGAGACTTGAGTTATTCTAACACTTTACCATTTGTTAGAGTTAAATTAATCAATGAGGACTAACAGGTCGACTTTACAAATTTTTATACAAGTTATCACGTGCGTTAGAACTACCATACACAATTAATCAACGCATTCACCACAATCGTCAATTCCGGTATATATGCATATCAAAGCGCTTTTCACCCACTAGTTCGCATTTTAGCTTTGACATCACATGAGCACTAATACTTTTTATTCGCGACCATAACCATACGTATTTAGACTACAACAAGCAAATCATCGTGACCACGAGCTTAACTAAAGTCATTTAACAAGTTGGTTAACCAGTATAAAACTTAGCAAGTATTTTAGACTTCGCAACTCAAAAACATAGGTGGGAGCAGGTTAATTAGTTTTTCTTAACCATTTCTCCACTCGAATTAGTTAACACGCAAGTCACCTAAATAGCACATTTTTGGGTCTATCGTGGAGGCATTTATACATGGCATAAAACTCCATAAGACTACATTTGCTACTGGCATCAACAATACCTACCGACCTATTATTCACCATACGAACGCAGTTACACGCCGCCTACTAGTTTTTAACATAATCCTCATATAGCTCGGAATTCCAACTACTCACTAACAATAAATCGCGCACGACCACTACCACATCGATTGATTCATTTATTTGGAACATCGTCTGCCTAGCGTACCACTAGTACCCCGCATTTTACTCGACATATAAACATAGAGGAAGCGATGGCTACTTCGGTATGTCACCACCTCTCTAATCAACAAGACGATTTCCACCTACAACGACTGATCATCCCCATCGAGCACACCTTTTATTTTACTATGTCTCGCATACAACCATATTATGGCGTGCACTCGAGACACTACCAATTAACTTAACGCAATTACCACTATAATGCACTCCGGTATACACATGTTTAATAACTCACCTTTCTAAATTAACCTATCTCACCTTCCGACACCAAATAAATGTCACTTAATTTACATTTTCACCTAATTTAACCCACACCAACGATGAATACATAAATATAATTATCCTAGACCAACTCATTAGCCGATTGCGGAACCCACCAAATATGCTTTACGCTTCATTAACTTTGCCGCACAAACACATTATTTTACGACGAAGCATTTTAACAATCAATTTATATATCGGCGAACTACCCTCGCGACACGTAAACGAACTATCGCAGTCACGCAGATTCAATCACCAATATACATCATATCTATATACATGCCATCAACCGAATCACATCAATAGTAAATTATAAATCCATCAACCTGTCATCTCGGATTCGAGTCGCGCATGCGTCCATGGTTTAGGTGCTTCACCGAATCATGCATCGCGCGAGACGCCGCGACAACATCTAGCTGCGATTAACATCACTCAATGGTTCAAACATTTTTATCAAGCACTTGAGATCCAAAAACAATGGGATACTAGCGAGGGGCTCACCAAAAATTTTTGACAACGGCTCGCAAGCGCTGCGCAGATCGACGGCGAGTGGCCCGACCCGACGGTCGCAGCGCAGCGGAGGGCGTCGCTGCTGCTGCAATACGTCGAGCACGCCAAGAGAGCGACATAGAGGGGGTGTCAAGGCTCCTGCTGTGGACCGACGCTGGCTGCGCAGCGCAGATCGGGTCGACGTTGGCTGCAATCCATGGAAGAAGCGGCGCTGGGGAGGGAATGGGCAGAGAGCGTCGGCCAATGGGACTTCCACAGTGGAGCGCTCGACCAGGGAGCTCGACGGCGCGAGGAAGGAATTTTTCTGCGCACCGAGGCGACCAAGAAAGAGACAGGGCGCTGGCTAGAAGAGGGCAGAGGTCCGGCCATGGAAACTTGGGGCTCGGCAGGAGGAGGAAGAGGGCGCAGGAAGGGTGCTGGGCGGCCATGGAGCTGAAGGTGTCTGTGCCGACCAGCCGCCATGGAGGAGTAGAGGACGTTGGCCTGGGCGTTCACTGGCCATGGGTACGAAAGAGCAGGGGAAGGTGGTCGCTGTGCAGGGCGCCGGATGGGGGAGAGAAGAGCTCCTGCTGCGGCGGCAAGGGACAAAGGGAGGAAGAAGGCCGAGGTTGAGGGAGGAGGGGTGCAACGAAGGGGTGGCTGGGGAAGAACGCCCTGCTGGATGGGTGTCGGGCGCCATGGCAAGGAGCCAAGCTCTGCCGTGCGTGGAGTCTGCGGCTGGAAAATGGCAGAGGAGGAAGAGAAGAGATGTTGGCGGCTGGGGGTGGGAATGGAAATTTTCCAATTTGCAAGGGAGAGAGCTCCTATTTATAGAGAGGCACTAGGGCTAGGGTTTTTCTTAGTGGGCTGGGCCGGGCTGGAATGGGCTTGGCCCAAAACGAAATCGGGCTGGGTTAAATTATTTCCGGAATAAAAATGCTTCTGCGAAATCCGTTTCTACGGAGAACAGAGCGAATTAGAATTTCGGCGAACGGACGATTGAGCGATTAATTCGGCCGAGAGTTGGATTTGATTTCGCTCGAAAATAATTTTATACGCATGATTCGAAATTAAATTGCCCTGAGATTTGATCGGCCCTAGATTTTAGTCGGAGAAATCGGATCGTGATATTTTAAAAATCGTTGTCGGAGTGAGTTTTGAATTCGGTTTAGATACAAGGATACTAGGCTGAGTCGAGTAAGAATTAATTGGAGGGCGACATACTGAGTATTTCGTTTAAGAGTACGGACTCGGATAAAATAGTCGGACATCGAACGAAGTTCGAGGAATTTAGATTCGGGCTCAGATCAGATAACAGTCGTCGAGAGTTTGATTTAAAGAGCTCTAGATGAGATTTATAATTCGAGAATGATCTTCGAGTCTGCATGAGTTCCGAGAATTAAAAGTTTTAACACGCTCCAAAATTGGCTGTTTCTCGCGATCGATTAACTCCGAATTCGGTGAACTTCCAAGAGAAAGCCTGATAGACAGAGATAGACACGATCGAGAAATAGAAATTTTCACTGAGCATTCGCGTTAGGGACAAATCTCCCGACATAACACGAAACTGACACCTAGGGTGTCACAGCCTTCCCCCCTTAAAAAGAATCTCGTCCCGAGATTCGAATGAGGATCTTTAAGGGTGGAGAAGCATGTAACTCCCAAGCTGAAGATAGATGCAAATTCGTGAGAGGGTATCTGACAAGATACTGAAGATAGATTTGGATAGAATATCGCGGCATGTTGAGACAAAATGCAGCGATCACTTTGAGAGAATGTTTACAAAAGATAGCACATTAGTATAGTCTCATAATGGATCACGACTATTAACCACGATACCAGCGCGTGCCGAGAAGCTCAACCATGTGTGCACCATAGTAGGCTCTCAGTCTCGTCGCGACACCATCAGTCGTTAGTCATGACACCATTACCAAACGTAACCAATGAAAAAATTCGCGTGGCATAATTAGATGGAGCCCATGAGAATATGGCTCAGAAAATGTGACTGAAGTTGAAGTAAAGATTGTTGGCAAAAGAGCATCACATGAGAATTTTCTTCAACTTAGAGAACTATTTTATGATCATCACGGGGATTATCAGTCCAAGATTGATACGACATTTGATATGAGAAGGAGCTGACCATGAGATCAAGATCATTGAGTTTTTAGAGACATGAGAGAACTAAAGACAACATCAACATTCATTGAACCAAATGGATACATTGTTTAGAAATTAAATTGATCACAACATCATGATCCTCGGTGGAGGGGTATGAGACTGACCAGAAATGAGAGATTTAGGCAAATCAACATCCGATACTTGAGAACGGGTTATAGCAGATAACCAGATAACGGGGCAGAATCAATAGGGGATTTGGTTGGTAAGGCAAATATGATTTACAAGAAAAAGGATTACCAAATCCAGGCAAAAGGAGAGGTAGGCAAACAGGATCAGCTAGGATGATTAATAGAAGTGCTATGAAGTTTTAGGAGCAAGGATTTATGGAAAGAAACGTGGCCTTGATAGGGTTTGCGCAACTAGACACCAACAATATTTTTTTTTGTAAAAAGCGTTGAACATTCAGAATACCACCTAGATAGCAAGGCAAGAGAAACACATAACACAACCTAACAAGACTTACCAAACTGACACGAGGTAAGGCATTTCTAACATAGCAGTACATCACATAATTCACAAGTTCTTATTATTGGAATATAGGTGAGAGAAGCATGTTAGTGCACAAGAGGCAATTATGCGACAATCATGATGCATGCATGCTCATTCTAGTCGTCTTCTCAGACCTAACTACTTTTCTCGGATGCTTCTACAGCATCCTAATAATAGCAATAGTAGCCTTTATGGCCTATATAAATAGCCACCTAGCTACCCATCTATTTCCTAAGGCTTCACGTCCTAGGTCTATCTTATCGTCCTGACAGCTACCCAACTTGGTTTCTAAGCAAGTTTTACTTTAGAAAAGGTTGGTAATCATGACTTATTGACTTCTCTGTACTGGTATTCGCTCCGATACCAGCTGTGGCGGAACCGCCCGAATTATTCCAACTTAAGTGCCCAAGTCGCACTCTTAAGGGCAGCGACACACTTAAACAGGAATAACCCGTCAGTCCCTCAGATCTAGTCCGATAAAGCCACTTACCAGGATCGAATACCACTAGCTCACACGAAGGTGAGGCACAGAGAAATACAATAAAACATAATACCACAAATTTAATAAGTATCATTAGTGATTACATTATCGGAGTTTCGGAAATAATAAACATAAATTTTAATGCAGCAAAAATAACTAACGAAGAAGAACCGAGTAACATGGCGAAGCCTGGCCACACTACTCCTCCTGGTCCTCTCCCGCGGAAGCAATAACCCACTCGACCATCTATCCCGGTGGCAGGGATGAAGGCCAAGTCACACCATCAACCAAATCAAGGAGTACCTGCAAAAATTGTGCCACAAGCAAGGCTGAGTATACTAATACTCAGCTAGACTTACCCGGTGTGAGGAGTCTACTCCTCTACCTCTAGACATGCAGCTGTTTGGCTGAGGGGTTTGGTTTGCCAAAAGCACTAGCTGAGTCTAAAAACAAATTTTAGCTTTTCAGTTTTAGTAGAATCCTTTAGACTAGATGTGTACCTAGCTAATCAGACATGGTATCAAACATTTTATCAATCAATATCTTTTTGCCAGTCACCTCATTTCCACTTATTACTCAATGCAGTACAATGGATCAAGCAGTCTCATTAGCTGCGAGAAGCAGACGATTCGAATCGAGTTTTTATCCTTGCAAGGTAAACCTAAACACACGACATGTAGGGGCACTCCGTCCCCACACACATCAACCGTCCCCATCGATTCCCTGGCAACAGATCAGGGCTCACCGCCTTGGCGTACAATGCCCCACTGACCCCGACTGGCCGTCGTGCAGTGACCGCACTTGTACCCACCATAACCGGAATGGGAGACCACGTCTCAGGTCGCGTGAGGGGTAAAGTCTGCGGGCAGGTTCACTCAGGTACTAGGCTTACCGATTTACCATATTTCTCGGTATGTGTTTAGTACGTTCAAACGCTTGACACAGGTATCCGCACGTTAATCCTTATTCCAATTTCATCTCGTAGACCACGCGTCCCCATGGACCCGTGTCCACAGACCATCACCATTCTGTTATCAAAGTGGATACAACCAATTCCTGACCTCGCGCGAGTGCTAGAAAAATCACTCGACTTCTACCGAGATCCCTAATTATTAAAGCAGCTACTCGACCTAGCATACTAGTATTCATCTCAATAGGATTCCTGAGATCATGCAACTAGGGTTTAAATCAACTCCTACACTTAAGTGCACAATACAAGCCTACAAACATTAAGTGTAGTAAAATAGCATATATAAACGGTTATGCATAAAACCGGGGCTTGCCTTTATTTTAACACTTAGATAGTGTTTGCTGGGGTGGCACTCGCTTGGCGAGCATCCACTGGTTATGTACATCCTTCAGGTCGTCCACCGCGGCATCTTGTGGTTGGCACCACACCACTTGCATGAGCGTCATCTCTCGGTCCTAAATGAGATGCAAGATGCATATGTATGAATATAATGACAGTAGCACAAAAGTAGCACAAGATATAAAAGGACGCAGTGGCGAACTAAACAATAAAATGGAAGACACCGTAACAATCACATGTTCGCTTTAGTTATCTACACATTATCGACGTCCAATATTAACACCTTTAAAAAGACAACAACATTTTATTTATTTATGCAACCCAACTATGACATTACAGGTACACGCATTTATTTTAGTTGCTACGGCTTTTCATTAGTTCTTCTATTGATCACACAAAAGCATCACAAACACAAGTTTAATAGAGGATCGACGCATCAATGTCGATGGACTCCTCTATCACAATCAACTACAGCAAGCAAGCACATTAATCACGAAGCAAATGTTAACCTAAGTTTAGCCATCACAAGTCTATATCCGTTAAGTGCTAACTAAGCATTCTTAGCCAAAATGGTGAACTAAATATTCATTTGAGCACATGCAGATTTTTAGGACAGCAGCACAGCAGCTACTTGTTTTAATCATAACTTTTTAAATATTAATCCAAAACTAGCAAACTAAGATTTTCTGGAAAGCTTAGAAGGTGCTCTACAACTTTGGTATTGTCACCTAAACAAGATTCAACACTTAGCAAGGTTAAAAGTGCTAACACAACAGATCTGTCCAGATTTGGACAGATTCAGGCTTGTGACTTTAAAAATTCATAACTGAAGATTCAGACATCCAAACAAGGTGAACTTAGACTTTCTGGAAAGCTAATCAAAGGTTCTACAAATTATTTATAAACATCACTGGCTGGTTTAACATGTATCAAGGGTAAAATATACCATGAAGGCTGTGCTGTCCAAAACTGGACAGATTCAGTCTTCACACTTCAAACACATGTAACTTAATCTTCAGACCACCAAAAATAGTGATCCAAGACTTTTTGGAAAGCTTGGCAAAAGCACTACATAACTTTTATAATCACCAAGAAGTGATTCCAGGTTTAATCAAATCAAACATTACAGTTTTCGAAATCTGTTCTGACAGAGGACAGAACACAGCACCCAGTTTGTAAAATTCATAACCCTTAAACTATCAGGCCTATGGTTATGAAATTTTAACACAAGCAAGATGAGAAAAGCATCTACAACTTTCTTATAATCGACAAGGACTGATTCTAACATTACATTAGGCAAACAATGCAGTTTCTGAAATCTGTACAGAATTTGGACAGATTCAGTTACTGAATTTGTAAAAAGCATAACTCCTAAACTGTCAGACCTATGGCTGTCAAATTTTAACACCAGCAAGATAATAAAGTTATCTACCACTTTTCTATAGCACATATCTACAGAAAATACAATTTTGTTCATCAAACATACAGCACTAGCAAATCACTGCGTGCAGTCCAAAACAGCAATTACTAAATTTCAGCTTCTATATAATTCAAGAATTGCCATGTTTTAGAGACTTGAGTTATTCTAACACTTTACCATTTGTTAGAGTTAAATTAATCAATGAGGACTAACAGGTCGACTTTACAAATTTTTATACAAGTTATCACGTGCGTTAGAACTACCATACACAATTAATCAACGCATTCACCACAATCGTCAATTCCGGTATATATGCATATCAAAGCGCTTTTCACCCACTAGTTCGCATTTTAGCTTTGACATCACATGAGCACTAATACTTTTTATTCGCGACCATAACCATACATATTTAGACTACAACAAGCAAATCATCGTGACCACGAGCTTAACTAAAGTCATTTAACAAGTTGGTTAACCAGTATAAAACTTAGCAAGTATTTTAGACTTCGCAACTCAAAAACATAGGTGGGAGCAGGTTAATTACTTTTTCTTAACCATTTCTCCACTCGAATTAGTTAACACGCAAGTCACCTAAATAGCACATTTTTGGGTCTATCGTGGAGGCATTTATACATGGCATAAAACTCCATAAGACTACATTTGCTACTGGCATCAACAATACCTACCGACCTATTATTCACCATACGAACGCAGTTACACGCCGCCTACTAGTTTTTAACATAATCCTCATATAGCTCGGAATTCCAACTACTCACTAACAATAAATCGCGCACGACCACTACCACATCGATTGATTCATTTATTTGGAACATCGTCTGCCTAGCGTACCACTAGTACCCCGCATTTTACTCGACATATAAACATAGAGGAAGCGATGGCTACTTCGGTATGTCACCACCTCTCTAATCAACAAGACGATTTCCACCTACAACGACTGATCATCCCCATCGAGCACACCTTATTTACTATGTCTCGCATACAACCATATTATGGCGTGCACTCGAGACACTACCAATTAACTTAACGCAATTACCACTATAATGCACTCCGGTATACACATGTTTAATAACTCACCTTTCTAAATTAACCTATCTCACCTTCCGACACCAAATAAATGTCACTTAATTTACATTTTCACCTAATTTAACCCACACCAACGATGAATACATAAATATAATTATCCTAGACCAACTCATTAGCCGATTGCGGAACCCACCAAATATGCTTTACGCTTCATTAACTTTGCCGCACAAACACATTATTTTACGACGAAGCATTTTAACAATCAATTTATATATCGGCGAACTACCCTCGCGACACGTAAACGAACTATCGCAGTCACGCAGATTCAATCACCAATATACATCATATCTATATACATGCCATCAACCGAATCACATCAATAGTAAATTATAAATCCATCAACCTGTCATCTCGGATTCGAGTCGCGCATGCGTCCATGGTTTAGGTGCTTCACCGAATCATGCATCGCGCGAGACGCCGCGACAACATCTAGCTGCGATTAACATCACTCAATGGTTCAAACATTTTTATCAAGCACTTGAGATCCAAAAACAATGGGATACTAGCGAGGGGCTCACCAAAAATTTTTGACAACGGCTCGCAAGCGCTGCGCAGATCGACGGCGAGTGGCCCGACCCGACGGTCGTAGCGCAGCGGAGGGCGTCGCTGCTGCTGCAATACGTCGAGCACGCCAAGAGCGCGACATAGAGGGGGTGTCAAGGCTCCTGCTGTGGACCGACGCTGGCTGCGCAGCGCAGATCGGGTCGACGTTGGCTGCAATCCATGGAAGAAGCGGCGCTGGGGAGGGAATGGGCAGAGAGCGTCGGCCAATGGGACTTCCACAGTGGAGCGCTCGACCAGGGAGCTCGACGGCGCGAGGAAGGAATTTTTCTGCGCACCGAGGCGACCAAGAAAGAGACAGGGCGCTGGCTAGAAGAGGGCAGAGGTCCGGCCATGGAAACTTGGGGCTCGGCAGGAGGAGGAAGAGGGCGCAGGAAGGGTGCTGGGCGGCCATGGAGCTGAAGGTGTCTATGCCGACCAGCCGCCATGGAGGAGTAGAGGACGTTGGCCTGGGCGTTCACTGGCCATGGGTACGAAAGAGCAGGGGAAGGTGGTCGCTGTGCAGGGCGCCGGATGGGGGAGAGAAGAGCTCCTGCTGCGACGGCAAGGGACACAGGGAGGAAGAAGGCCGAGGTTGAGGGAGGAGGGGTGCAGCGAAGGGGTGGCTGGGGAAGAACGCCCTGCTGGATGGGTGTCGGGCGCCATGGCAAGGAGCCAAGCTCTGCCGTGCGTGGAGTCTGCGGCTGGAAAATGGCAGAGGAGGAAGAGAAGAGATGTTGGCGGCTGGGGGTGGGAATGGAAATTTTCCAATTTGCAAGGGAGAGAGCTCCTATTTATAGAGAGGCACTAGGGCTAGGGTTTTTCTTAGTGGGCTGGGCCGGGCTGGAATGGGCTTGGCCCAAAACGAAATCGGGCTGGGTTAAATTATTTCCGGAATAAAAATGCTTCTGCGAAATCCGTTTCTACGGAGAACAGAGCGAATTAGAATTTCGGCGAACGGACGATTGAGCGATTAATTCGGCCGAGAGTTGGATTTGATTTCGCTCGAAAATAATTTTATACGCATGATTCGAAATTAAATTGCCCTGAGATTTGATCGGCCCTAGATTTTAGTCGGAGAAATCGGATCGTGATATTTTAAAAATCGTTGTCGGAGTGAGTTTTGAATTCGGTTTAGATACAAGGATACTAGGCTGAGTCGAGTAAGAATTAATTGGAGGGCGACATACTGAGTATTTCGTTTAAGAGTACGGACTCGGATAAAATAGTCGGACATCGAACGAAGTTCGAGGAATTTAGATTCGGGCTCAGATCAGATAACAGTCGTCGAGAGTTTGATTTAAAGAGCTCTAGATGAGATTTATAATTCGAGAATGATCTTCGAGTCTGCATGAGTTCCGAGAATTAAAAGTTTTAACACGCTCCAAAATTGGCTGTTTCTCGCGATCGATTAACTCCGAATTCGGTGAACTTCCAAGAGAAAGCCTGATAGACAGAGATAGACACGATCGAGAAATAGAAATTTTCACTGAGCATTCGCGTTAGGGACAAATCTCCCGACATAACACGAAACTGACACCTGGGGTGTCACACACACGGCCAAGAATCGAGCTCAAAAGACTATCTCAAAGTTCTCACTAGAACGGAGCTCGAATCACTGAGAATGACAAACGAATGCGCAAAGACTGAGTGTGGATGATCAAGAATGCTCTAAGGTTGCTTGGTGTTCTCCTCCATGCGCCTAGGGGTCCCTTTTATAGCCCCAAGGCAGCTAGGAGCCGTTGAGAGCAAATATGGAAGGCCAATCTTGCCTTCTGTCGTCGGGTGCACCGGACAGTCCGGTGCACACCGGACACTGTCCGGTGCCCGATTTCCTTCCTAAAATGGCGCGGCCGACCGTTGCAGATCAGGGAGCCGTTGGCGCACCGGACATGTCCGGTGCACACCGGACATGTCCGGTGCCCCCTTCCGACCGTTGGCCCGGCCACGTGTCGCGCGCAGATTCCGCGACCGACCGTTGGCCCGACCGACCCTTGGCTCACCGGACAGTCCGGTGCACACCGGACAGTCCGGTGCACACCGGACAGTTCGGTGAATTATAGCCGTACGTCGCCGGTAAATTCCCGAGAGCGGCCAGTTCGCCCGAGTCAGTCTGGCGCACCGGACACTGTCCGGTGCACCACCGGACAGTCCGGTGCTCCAGACCGAACAGCCTTTTGGCTGTACACAGCCAACTTTTCTCTGACTCGATTTCTCCTGTTTCAAGCACTTAGACACAATACATTAGTCTTCAAAACAATGTACTAAGGCTTAGAAACATACCTTTACTCTTGATTTGCACTTTGTCCATCCATGGGTATAGATTCACATTTAAGCACTTGTGTTGGCACTCAATCACCAAAATACTTAGAAATGGCCCAAAGGCACATTTCCCTTTCATGTACCGCCTCTTAAGGAAGGCCGAGTGCTTCACTTGGACCACTGAGGCCGAGGAAGCCCTCGGGAACCTGAAGGCGCTCCTCACGAACGTGCCCATCTTGGTGCCCCCCGCTGCCGGAGAAGCCCTCTTGATCTACGTCGCCGCGACCACTTAGGTGGTTAGCGCCGCGATTGTGGTTGAGAGACGAGAAGAGGGGCATACGTTGCCCGTCCAGAGGCCAGTCTACTTCATCAGTGAGGTACTGTCCGAGACCAAAATCCGCTACCCACAAGTTCAGAAGCTGCTGTACGCGGTGATCCTGACGCGGCAGAAGTTGCGACACTACTTCGAGTCTCACCCGGTAACTGTGGTGTCATCCTTCCCCCTGGGGGAGATCATCCAGTGCCGAGAGGCCTCGGGTAGAATTGCAAAGTGGGCGGTGGAAATTATGGGTGAAACAATCTCGTTCGCCCCTCGAAAGGCCATCAAGTCCCAGGTCTTGGCGGACTTTGTGGCTGAATGGGTCGACACCCAGCTCCCAACAGTTCCGATCTAGCCGGAACTCTGGACCATGTTCTTCGACGGGTCACTGATGAAGACAGGAGCGGGCGCAGGCCTGCTCTTCATCTCGCCCCTCGGGAAGCATCTACGCTACGTGCTACACCTCCACTTCCCAGCGTCCAACAATGTGGCTGAGTACGAGGCTCTGGTCAACGGGTTGCGCATCGCCATCGAGCTAGGGGTCTGATGCCTCGACGCTCGCGGTGACTCGCAGCTCGTCATCGACCAAGTCATGAAGAACTCTCACTGCCGCGACCCAAAGATGGAGGCCTACTGCGATGAGGTTCGGCGCCTGGAAGACAAGTTCTACGGGCTCGAGCTCAACCACATCGCCCGGCGCTACAACGAGACTGCGGACGAGCTGGCTAAAATAGCCTTGGGGCGAACAACGGTTCCCCCGGACGTCTTCTCCCGAGACCTGCATCAACCCTCCGTCAAGATCGACGACACGCCCGAGCCCGAGGCACCCTCGGCTCAGTCCGAGGCACCCTCAGCTCGGCCCGAGGCACCCTCGGTTCAGCCCGAGGTACCCTCAGCCCCCGAGGGTGAGGCACTGTGCGTCGAGGAGGAGCGAAGCGGGGTCGCACCTAATCGAAACTGGCAGACCCCGTACCTGCAATATCTCCACCGAGGAGAGCTACCCCTCGACCGAGCCGAAGCTCGGCGGTTGGCGCAGCGCGCCAAGTCATTCGTCTTGCTGGGAGATGGGAAGGAGCTCTACCACCGCAGCCCCTCAGGCATCCTCCAGCGATGCATCTCCATCGCCGAAGGTCAGGAACTCCTACGAGAGATACACTCGGGGGCTTGCGGCCATCACGCAGCACCTCGAGCCCTTGTCTGAAATGCTTTCCGGCAAGGTTTCTACTGGCTGACGGCGGTGGCCAACGCCACTAGAATTGTCCGCACCTGCGAAGGGTGTCAGTTCTACGCGAGGCAGACCCACCTGCCGGCTCAGGCCCTGCAGACCATACCCATCACCTGGCCTTTTGCTGTGTGGGGTCTGGACCTCGTCGGCCCCTTGCAGAAGGCACCCGGGGGCTACACGCACCTGTTGGTCGCCATCGACAAATTCTCCAAGTGGATCGAGGTCCGACCCCTAAACAGCATCAGGTCCGAACAGGCGGTGGCGTTCTTCACCAACATCATCCATCGTTTTGGGGTCCCGAACTCCATTATCACCGACAACGGCACCCAGTTCACCGGCAGAAAGTTCCTGGACTTCTGCGAGGATCACCACATCCGGGTGGACTGGGCCGTCGTGGCTCACCCCATGACGAATGGGCAAGTAGAGCATGCCAACGGCATGATTCTACAAGGACTCAAGCCTCGGATCTACAACGACCTCAACAAGTTCGGCAAGCGATGGATGAAGGAACTCCCCTCGGTGGTCTGGAGCCTGAGGACAACGCCGAGCCAAGCCACGAGCTTCACGCCGTTCTTTCTAGTCTATGGGGCCGAGGCCATCTTGCCCACAGACTTAGAATACGGTTCCCCGAGAACGAGGGCCTATGCCGACCAAAGCAACCAAGCTAGTCGAGAAGACTCGCTGGACCAGCTAGAAGAGGCTCGGGACAAGGCCTTACTACACTCGGCGCGGTACCAACAGTCCCTGCGACGCTACCACGCTCGAGGGGTCCGGTCCCGAGACCTCTAGGTGGGTGACCTGGTGCTTCGGCTACGACAGGACGCCCGAGGGCGGCACAAGCTCACGCCTCCCTGGGAAGGGCCGTTCGTCATCGCAAAAGTTCTGAAGCCCGGAACGTACAAGCTGGCCAACAGTCAAGGCGAGGTCTACAGCAACGCTTGGAACATCCAACAACTACGTCGCTTCTACCCTTAAGATGTTTTCAAGTTGTTCATATACCTCGCTTCCACGCAAAGTTTAGTCATCAAGGAAGGGTCAGCCTTGCCTCGGCAAAGCCCGACCCTCCCTCGGGGGCTAAAAGGGGGGAACCCCCTCTGCGTCGAAATTTTCCTCGAAAAAAGATCCTTTCTGCCAGAATATCTTTCGTGCTTTTCGACTACTTCGAAAGTGGATCCTGAAAACGACGGAGTACACGTAAGCAGCCAAGGCTGACCGAGCCGAGGGACTCCTACGCCTCCGGGATACGGATACCTCACTCATCACCTTCTGCGATAAGTAACTCACGTTCGGATAAGTGATTCCGCGGACCGAACAAGTCTTCACGTTCGAAAGCTCCTCTGCCGAAGCGATTCTTCGAGCCTTCTCGACTGCGTCGGTGACAGAACCCTATGGACGGGCAAGAGTGCGAGTAAGCGGCAAGGCCGACCGAGCCAAGGGATTCCAACGCCTCCGGGATACGGATACCTCACTCATCACCTTCCGTGAGAAGCAACTCTCGCTCGCACAGACAATTCTGTTACCAACGAAAAAGTCCAGATACTCGAAACAAGAGGAAAAGAAACGCAGCTTTACAACACGGCGAGGGTGTGTTTGGGCCTCGGCGGCCGCAGAAGACACACGCTACAAGATAATCCGATCCTGCAGGCTCGGATCTTGACGGTCGAAGGGAGCAGCAGCACCCTCGGCGTCAACTACACCTTCGGCGAGGTCCGACCTAGCCTCCGACGGCGACACGGTCCGAGGGTCTCCACTCTGAAGGACGACTTCATCATCACGCCCGGGCCATCGCCGCCTGGGTCTCCTCCAAGAATCCGGCTCGAGCAGGCGGCTCGGCTGGTCACCCCGAGGCCTCGGCCAGCTGTCCCCCGAAGACATCAGCCCGGCCCGAAGCCTCGGCAGATCAACTCAGGCGTCGGTCCCGCTAACGGACGACCCGGCCAGGCTCCGGCCGACCAAGTCTTCTTTTCGAGCCAACTCTGCCTCTGTCCATGCTGACACCGCTACCCCTGGCTTCGGCTCATCGAAGAGCGGCCGAGGGGTTCCTTTAACTAAGCAAGAGAAGCCTCGGACAGCAAGGCCGACCGAGCCGAGGGACTCCTACGCCTCCGGGATACGGATACCTCACTTGTCACCTTTGCACGGGGCGACTCACGCTTGGTGAAGCGGTTCAGACAACCAACAGATGAGTCTTAGTGCTCGAAAATGAGGAAAAAACACGGCTCCGCGCCAAAAATACATACACGTTCAGGCCTCGACAACCACAATGAACAAAAGACCGGCATTCAAGGTGCCATTACAAATGGAACTCCGGTTCCACCTCCGCAGGCATGAACAACCTCCACACCGGGGAGCCTGCGGGGCGACAAGTTTCGGGCGACTCGCCGGCGACCTCTGTAGTGGCAGCCATGGTCCCAGGACGGACACGGCCACCGAAAGGCTCTCGTTCGCGTCCCCGCTCAAGGGATGCGAACCAGCCATCAAAGCCAAAGAGCGGGCCGCTCCGAAGCGCACCGGCAGGTCCTCGCTCCCGCCCTCGCCACGAGAGCGAGGAAGAGGGCGGAATGTTGCATCCTAGCTGGGCAGCAACAGTTCGCCTTCCCTGGCATGGCTAGAGGACGTCTCCTCCGCAGAGCTGGAGGATGGTCTCCACCACCAGAAGCTGGAAGAAGAGGTGGCCAGCCGATCCGTGCGGAGGTAGAGCCCCAGCTCGCCTCGCTCTCCGCCCTCGCAAGGATGGTAAGCATCCTTGAAGCTGAGGGAGGGGCGGGGACCGCGGCCCGGCTTCCTTCTCCCCATCCAGGAGCTGGTGGTCACCGTCTTGGGTGACCGCCGGCGGAGGGGTGCAGTCGGGCTGCATGATGAAAATCCTTGAAGCCGAACGATGGCTGAAAGGTACCAACTCCCACGGAGTTGCGTTCCTCCAACGACAAGGCGGAAGGACTGCGGGTATCCCCCATCTGGGGGCTCGGAAGGTGGAAAGACACGATGCATAAGGGAGCGCGAAGACATGGTCGCCTTTCAAGGGGGTCACCCTCCTTTTAAAGGCGACTCTCCCTACTTGCGTCCCCAGCCGTCGTGGGCTGAGTCTTCTCCAACACGCTCCAAGGTCCTCCCCCTACAGCGCGGGGGCTGGGTCCCACGCGTCATGCAAGCTGGCCCAAAGCAGAAGAAGCCAAACCGCCGCGCGCGGTGCATGCAACCGCCCAGCGGTTACAAGCGCTCCTCCACTTTCGCCCAGACCAGCGGCTGAAAGGGCGGGCAGCCATGCAGGCGGCATGCAACCGTGCCAAGTGGGCGTGCCCCTCCGACTTCCAACGTACCCAGCATGGGGGCCCACGCCCACGCGTCATGCAACCGGCGTGCCGGTCGCTACGTGCAAGCAACTGCACCGCCACTCGCACCACTGCCACGCCTCCTCGACTGCGGAACCAGTACCGTGACTCGAGGCAACCCTGCGTACGACCCAGCAGTGCCATCCAGGCGCGACGGACAATACGGCCAAAAATGGGCCGGCAGTAATGGCGGTGGCAGGCGGGCAGGAGCAACGGTCACATCGTCAGCCAAGCTTACGTCCCATCCTGGGGCAGTGAGAAAACCCTCTCTCACGGCGTGAAGACGACGCGCCCGTGTTCCGTTCCTTGAACGGCTCACGCACGCGCAACGGCCGCCCCGCGAACTGCTCGCCCCGTCGCATTAACTCCGCGGCGGGACAGGCGGCGTCCCTGGCAGGAGAAGCGAGCGACCCTTCACCTTCGCCATAATGACCGCGTCAAAAAAGGTACGCCGCGTCATTCGATTTCGTATCCTTTTCCTTTTCCTCTTTCTCTCTATTACAACAAGGACCGGGAAAGGGGGATACCCCGAAAAGGACCCTTCTCCGTGAAGGAAACAGGCTCCGAGCCTCCCTACTGATCAGAGGTTCGAAGGCTGGCCCCTCGGAGGGGTTCAACAGCCGCCTCAGAGCGCGTGGGCTCCACACCCACTACTGGCCAGAGGTTCGAAGGCCGGCCCCTCGGAAGGGTTCAACGGCTGCCTCAGGCCGCTCGGGCTCCGCGCCCACTACTGATCAGGGGTTCGAAGGCTAGCCCTCGAAGGGTTCACAGTCGCCTCAGACATAGAGCGAGGGATGACCCTGGGTACATTCGATACATAACCGAGGCTCGGGCTACGCTCCCGAGGTACCCTAGGACATTTCCGAGACCAGCGGGAACGATCTTGTAACGGAATCCCATCAGAAGGAGGCATCGAGCCCTCGGACCCCGTCGACAGGGGACCGGGTCCGGCAGATCACCCCCAGGTACTTTTGGGCGCGCTGATAGTCGCCTAGAGGGGGGGTGAATAGGGCGAAACTGAAATTTACAAATATAAACACAACTACAAGCCGGGTTAGCGTTAGAAATAAAACTGAGTCCGAGAGAGATGGTGCAAAACAAATCTCAAGCAAATAAGGAGTGTGACACAAGGATTTGTTTTACCGAGGTTCGGTTCTCGCAAACCTACTCCCGTTGAGGTGGTCACAAAGACCGGGTCTCTTTCAACCCTTTCCCTCTCTCAAACGGTCCCTCCGACCGAGTGAGCTTCTCTTCTCAAATCAAAACTGGAAACAAAACTTCCCCGCAAGGGCCACCACACAATTGGTGCCTCTTGCCTTGATTACAATGGAGTTTTGATCACAAGAACAAGTGAGAAAGAAAAGAAGCAATCCAAGCGCAAGAGCTCAAAAGAACACGACAAATCTCTCTCGCTAATCACTAAAGCCTTGTGTGGAATTGGAGAAGATTTGATCTCTTTGGTGTGTCTAGAATTGAATGCCTAGCTCTTGTAAGTGGTTGAGAAGTGGAAAACTTGGATGCCATGAATGTGGGGTGGTTGGGGGTATTTATAGCCCCAACCACCAAACTAGCCGTTTGGTGGGGCTGACTGTCGTATGGTGCACCGGACAGTCCGGTGCGCCAGCCACGTCACCAAAGTCGTTGGGTTCCGACCGTTGGAGCTCTGTCTTCTGGGCCCGCCTGGATGTCCGGTGGCGCACCGGACATGTACTGTAGAGTGTCCGGTGCGCCAGCATGGGCGTGCCTGACATCTGCGCGCGCTGGCGCGCATTCAATGCGCTGCAGGTAGCCGTTGGCGCCGAAATATCCGTTTCTCCGTTGTCACACCGGACAGTCCGGTGCACACCGGACATGTCCGGTGAATTATAGCGGACTAGCCGTTGCGAATTCCCGAAGCTGGCGAGTTCCTGAGGCGCCGTTCCTAGGAGCACCGGACACTGTCTGGTGTACACCGGACAGTCCGGTGAATTATAGTGGAGCGCCTCTGGATTTTCCCGAAGGTGGCGAGTTTGACTTGGAGTCCTCTGGTGCACCGGACACTGTCCGGTGGCACACCGGACAGTCCGGTGCGCCAGACCAGAGGTGCCTTCGGTTATCCCTTTGCTCTTTTGTTGAACCCAATTCTTGGTCTTTTTATTGGCTAAGTGTGAACCTTTGGCACTTGTATAACTTATACACTAGAGCAAACTAGTTAGTCCAATTATTTGTGTTGGGCAATTCAACCACCAAAATCATTTAGGAAATAGGTGTAAGCCTAATTCCCTTTCAATCTCCCCCTTTTTGGTGATTGATGCCAACACAAACCAAAGCAAATATAGAAGTGCATAATTGAACAAGTTTGCAGAATGTAAGTGCAAAGGTTGCTTGGAATTGAGCCAATATAAATACTTATAAGATATGCATGGATTGTTTCTTTAATTTTGACATTTTGGACCACGCTTGCACCACATGTTTTGTTTTTGCAAATTCTTTTTGTAAATCCTTTTCAGAGTTCTTTTGCAAAATAGTCAAAGGTAAATGAATAGGATTTTGCGAAACATTTTCAAGATTTGAAATTTTCTCCCCCTGTTTCTAATGCTTTTCCTTTGTCTAAACAAAACTCTCCCTAAATTAAAATTCTCCTCTTAGTGTTCAAGAGGGTTTTGATATATCAATTTTGAAAAGCTACTTTCTCTTTCTCCCCCTTTTGAACACAATAAGATACCAAATTTAAATTTATCAAATGAGAATCATACCAATTGAAAAATGTTTTTTTTAAAAAAATGGTGGTGCGGTCCTTTTGCTTTGGGCTAATACTTTCTCCCCCTTTGGCATGAATCGCCAAAAACGGAGTCATTAGAGCCCTTGAATTACTCTCTCCCCCTTGGTCATAAATAAATGAGTGAATATTATACCAAGGATGGAGTCCTTTTCTCCCCCAAAGATGGAGAGTTGCTTGGAGTGATGGCGAAGGATGAGGTACGGAGTGGAAGCCTTTATCTTCGCCGAAGACTCCAATTCTCTTTCAATACACCTATGACTTGGTTTGAAATAGAATTGAAAACACGTTAGTCATAGCATATGAAAGAGATATGATCAAAGGTATATAAAAAGAGCTATGTGTGCAATTTAGCAAAAGAAGTTCCTAGAATCAAGAATATTTAGCTCATGCCTAAGTTTGTTAAAAGTTTGTTCATCAAGAGGCTTGGTAAAGATATCGGCTAATTGATCTTTAGTATTAATGTATGAAATCTCGATATCTCCCTTTTGTTGGTGATCCCTTAAAAAGTGATACCGAATGGCTATGTGTTTAGTGCGGCTATGCTCAACGGGATTATCCGCCATGCGGATTGCACTCTCATTATCACATAGAAGAGGAACTTTGGTTAATTTGTAACTATAGTCCCTAAGGGTTTGCTTCATCCAAAGTAGTTGCACGCAACAATGGCCTGCGGCAATATACTCGGCCTCGACGGTAGAAAGAGCGACCGAATTTTGCTTCTTTAAAGCCCAAGACACCAAGGATCTTCCCAAGAACTGGCAAGTCCCCGATGTGCTCTTTCTATTAATCTTACACCCTGCCCAATCGGCATCCGAATAACCAAGTAAATCAAATGTGGATCCCCGAGGGTACCAAAGCCCAAACTTAGGAGTATAAACTAAATATCTCAAGATTTGTTTTACGGTCGTAAGGTGAGCTTCCTTAGGGTCGGCTTGGAATCTTGCACACATGCATACGAAAAGCATAATATCCGGTCGAGATGCACATAAATATAGCAAAGAGCCTATCATCGACTGGTATACCTTTTGATCGACGGATTTACCTCCTTCATCGAGGTCGAGATGCCCATTGGTTCCCATGGGTGTCTTGATGGGTTTGGCATCCTTCATTCCAAACTTGCTTAGAATATCTTGAGTATACTTCGTTTGGCTTAGGAAGGTGCCCTCTTGAAGTTGCTTCACTTGAAATCCTAAGAAATATTTCAACTCCCCCATCATAGACATCTCGAATTTTTGTGTCAAGATCCTACTAAATTCTTCACATGTAGACTCGTTAGTAGACCCAAATATAATATCATCAACATAAATTGGGCATACAAACAAGTCATTTTCAAGAGTTTTAGTGAACAAAGTAGGATCCGCTTTTCCGACTTTGAATCCATTAGTGATAAGGAAATCCCTAAGGCATTCATACCATGCTCTTGGGGCTTGCTTGAGCCCATAAAGCGCCTTAGAGAGTTTATAGACATGGTTAGGGTACTCACTATCTTCAAAGCCGGGAGGTTGCTCAACATAGACCTCTTCCTTGATTGGTCCGTTGAGGAAGGCACTTTTCACGTCCATTTGATAAAGCTTAAAGCCATGGTAAGTAGCATAGGCCAATAATATGCGAATTGACTCAAGCCTAGCTATGGGTGCATAGGTTTCACCGAAATCCAAACCTTCGACTTGGGAGTATCCCTTGGCCACAAGTCGAGCTTTGTTCCTTGTCACCACACCATGCTCATCTTGCTTGTTGCGGAAGACCCACTTGGTTCCTACAACATTTTGGTTAGGACGTGGAACTAAATGCCATACCTCATTCCTAGTGAAGTTGTTGAGCTCCTCTTGCATCGCCACCACCCAATCCGAATCTTATAGTGCTTCCTCTACCTTGTGTGGCTCAATAGAGGAAACAAAAGAGTAATGCTCACAAAAATGTGCAACACGAGATCTAGTGGTTACCCCCTTATGAATGTCGCTGAGGATGGTGTCGACGGGGTGATCTCGTTGGATTGCTTGGTGGACTCTTGGGTGAGGCGGCCTTTGTTCTTCATCCTCCTTGTCTTGATCATTTGCATCTTCCCCTTGATCATTGCCGTCATCTTGAGGTGGCTCATTTGCTTGATCTTCTACTTCATCAACTTGAGCTTCATCCTCATTTTGAGTCGGTGGAGATGCTTGCGTGGAGGAGGATGGTTGATCTTGTGCATTTGGAGGCTCTTCGGATTCCTTAGGACACACATCCCAAGGGACATGTTCCTTAGCGCGATGCATGGAGCCTCTTCATTACCTATCTCATCAAGATCAACTTGCTCTACTTGAGAGCCGTTAGTCTCATCAAACACAACGTCACAAGAAACTTCAACTTGTCCAGTGGACTTGTTAAAGACTCTATATGCCCTTGTGTTTGAATCATATCCTAGTAAAAAACCTTCTACAGTCTTAGGAGCAAATTTAGATTTTCTACCTCTTTTAACAAGAATAAAGCATTTGCTACCAAAGACTCTAAAATATGAAATATTGGGCTTTTTACCGGTTAGGAGTTCATAAGATGTCTTCTTGAGGATTCGGTGTAGATATAACCGGTTGATGGCGTAGCAGGCGGTGTTGACCGCCTCGGCCCAAAACCGATCCGAAGTCTTGTACTCATCAAGCATGGTTCTAGCCATGTCCAATAGAGTTCGATTCTTCCTCTCCACTACACCATTTTGTTGTGGGGTGTAGGGAGAAGAGAACTCATGCTTGATGCCCTCCTCCTCAAGGAAGCCTTCGATTTGAGAGTTCTTGAACTCCGTCCCGTTGTCGCTTCTAATTTTCTTGATCCTTAAGCCGAACTCGTTTTGAGCTCGTCTCAAGAATCCCTTTAAGGTTTCTTGGGTTTGAGATTTTTCTTGCAAAAAGAACACCCGAGTGAAGCAAGAATAATCATCCACTATTACAAGACAATACTTACTCCCGCCGATGCTTATGTAAGCAATCGGGCCGAATAGATCCATGTGGAGTAGCTCAAGTGGCCTGTCGGTCGTCATGATGTTCTTGTGTGGATGATGGGTACCAACTTGCTTCCCTGCTTGGCATGCGCTACAAATCCTGTCTTTCTCAAAACGAACATTTGTTAATCCTAAAATGTGCTCTCCCTTTAGAAGCTTGTGAAGATTCTTCATCCCAACATGTGCTAGTCGGTGGTGCCAGAGCCAGCCCATGTTAGTCTTAGCAATTAAGCATGTGTCGAGTTCAGCTCTATCAAAATCTACTAAGTATAGCTGACCCTATAACACGCCCTTAAATGCTATTGAATCATCACTTCTTCTAAAGACAGTGACACCTACATCAGTAAAGAGACAGTTGTAGCCCATTTTGCATAATTGAGATACAGAAAGCAAATTGTAATCTAATGAATCTACGAGAAAAATATTGGAAATAGAATGGTCAGGAGATATAGCAATTTTACCCAATCCTTTGACCAAACCTTGGTTTCCATCCCCGAATGTGATAGCTCGTTGGGGATCTTGATTTTTCTCATAGGAGGAGAACATCTTCTTCTTCCCTGTCATGTGGTTTGTGCACCCGCTATCGATGATCCAACTTGAGCCCCCAGATGCATAAACCTACAAAACAAGTTTAGTTCTTGACTTTAGGTACCCAAACGGTTTTGGGTCCTTTGGCATTAGAAAACAAGAACTTTGGGAACCCAAACACAAGTTTTGGAGCTCTTGTGTTTGCCCCCAACATACTTGGCAACGACCTTGCCGGATTTGTTAGTCAAAACATATGATGCATCAAAAGTTTTAAAAGAAATATCATGCTCATTTGATGCAATAGGAGTTTTCTTCTTAGGCAACTTAACATGGGTTGGTTGCCTAGAGATAGATGTCTCACCCTTATGCATGAAAGCATGATTAGGGCCAGAGTGAGACTTCCTAGAGTGAATCCTCCTAATTTTGCTCTCGGGATAACCGGCAAGGTACAAAATGTAACCCTCGTTATCCTGAGGCATGGGAGCCTTGCCCTTTACAAAATTAGACAATCTTTTAGGAGGGGCATTAAGTTTGACATTGTCTCCCCTTTGGAAACCTATGCCATCCTTGATGCCAGGGCGTCTCCCATTATAAAGCATACTTCTAGCAAATTTAATTTTTTCGTTCTCTAAGTTATGCTCGGCAATTTTAGCATCTAGTTTTGCTATATGATCATTTTGTTGTTTAATTAAAGTCATGTGATCATGAATAGCATTAATATCAATATCTCTACATCTAGTACAAATAGAAGTGTACTCAATGGTAGATATGGAGGGTTTGCAAGATTTTAATTCTACAACCTTAGCATGTAATATATCGTTTTCACTTCTAAGGTTAGAAATAGTAACATTGCAAACATCAATATCTTTAGCCTTAGCAAGCAATTTTTCATTTTCATTTCTAAGGCTAGCAAGTGAAATGTTCAATTCTTCAATCCTAGCAAGTAAATCATTATCATCTCTAGAATTGGAATTTGAACCATTACAAACATGAGAATCAACCTTAGATAATAAATTAGCATTTTCATTTCTAAGGTTGGCAATAGTGTCATGGCATGTGCTTAGCTCACTAGTTAATTTCTCACATTTTTCTACCTCTAGAGCATAAGCATTCTTGACCTTAACATGCTTTTTATTTTCCTTGATTAGGAAGTCCTCTTGGGAGTCCAAGAGATCATCCTTCTCATGGATGGCACTAATTAGTTCATTTAGTTTTTCTTTTTGTTCCATGTTAAGGTTGGCAAAAAGGGTACACAAATTATCTTCCTCATCACTAGTATTATCATCACTAGAGGACTCATATCTAGTGGAGGATTTAGATTTAACCTTCTTCCTTTTGCCGTCCTTTGCCATGAGGCACTTGTGGCCGACGTTGGGGAAGAGGAGTCCCTTGGTGACGGCGATGTTGGCGGCGTCCTCGTCGTCGGAGGAGTCGGTGGAACTCTCGTCGGAGTCCCACTCGTGGCATACGTGGGCATCGCCGCCCCTCTTCTTGTGGTACCTCTTCTTTTCTCTCCGCTTGCCCTTCTTGTCGTTATCCCTGTCACTGTCACTTGATAATGGACATTTAGCAATAAAGTGACCGGGCTTACCACACTTGTAGCAAACCTTCTTGGAACGGGATTTGTAATCCTTCCCCTTCCGTTGCTTGAGGATTTGGCGAAAGCTTTTGATGATCAAAGCCATCTCCTCGTTGTCGAGTTTTGAAGCGTCGATTGGTTGTCTACTTGGTGTAGACTCCTCCTTCTTCTCCTCTGTCGCCTTGAAAGCCACTGGTTGTGCTTCGGATGTGGAGGGATCATCAAGCTCGTTGATCTTCTTTGAGCCCTTGATCATACATTCAAAGCTCACAAAATTCCCGATAACTTCCTCGGGAGTCATTAGTGTGTATCTAGGATTACCACGAATTAATTGAACTTGAGTGGGGTTAAGGAAGATGAGTGATCTAAGAATAACCTTAACCACCTCATGGTCATCCCATTTCTTGCTCCCGAGGTTGCGCACTTGGTTCACCAAGGTCTTGAGCCGGTTGTACATATCTTGTGGCTCCTCCCCTTGGCGAAGACGGAAGCGACCGAGCTCCCCCTCGATCGTTTCCCGCTTGGTGATCTTGGTGAGTTCATCACCTTCATGTGCGGTCTTGAGTAGATCCCAAATCTCCTTCGCATTCTTCAACCCTTGCACCTTGTTATATTCCTCTCTACTTAGAGAGGCGAGGAGTATGGTTGTGGCTTGGGAGTTGAAGTGCTCGATTTGGGCTACTTCATCCTCATCATAGTTTTCATCCCCTACGGATGGTACCTGTGCACCAAACTCAACAACATCCCATATACTTTTGTGGAGCGAGGTTAGATGAAATCGCATTAAATCACTTCACCTAGCATAATCTTCACCATCAAAAGTTGGTGGTTTGCCTAATGGGACTGAAAGTAGAGGTGTATGTTTAGAAATGCGAGGGTAGCGTAGGGGAATCTTACTATACTTCTTACGCTCTTGGCGCTTAGAAGTGACGGACGCCGCGTCGGAGCCGGAGGTGGATGCCGATGAAGAATCGGTCTCGTAGTAGACCACCTTCCTCATCCTCTTTTTCTTGTCCCCACTCCGATGCGGCTTGTGGGAAGAGGATTTCTCCTTCTTCTCCTTGTGGTGTGAAGAAGATCTCTTCTCCTTCCCTTTGGAGGAGTCCTTCTTCTTCTCCTTCCTCTTGGTGCGGGACTCTTCCGATGAAGTGCTCCCGTGGCTTGTAGTGGGCTTTTCGCCGGTCTCCATCTCCTTCTTGGCGTGATCTCCCGACATCACTTCGAGCGGTTAGGCTCTAATGAAGCACCGGGCTCCGATACCAATTGATAGTCGCCTAGAGGGGGGTGAATAGGGCGAAACTGAAATTTACAAATATAAACACAACTACAAGCCGGGTTAGCGTTAGAAATAAAACTGAGTCCGAGAGAGATGGTGCAAAACAAATCTCAAGCAAATAAGGAGTGTGACATAAGGATTTGTTTTACCGAGGTTCGGTTCTCGCAAACCTACTCCCCGTTGAGGTGGTCACAAAGACCGGGTCTCTTTCAACCCTTTCCCTCTCTCAAACGGTCCCTCCGACCGAGTGAGCTTCTCTTCTCAAATCAAAACCAGAAACAAAACTTCCCCGCAAGGGCCACCACACAATTGGTGCCTCTTGCCTTGATTACAATGGAGTTTTGATCACAAGAACAAGTGAGAAAGAAAAGAAGCAATCCAAGCGCAAGAGCTCAAAAGAACACGACAAATCTCTCTCGCTAATCACTAAAGCCTTGTGTGGAATTGGAGAGGATTTGATCTCTTTGGTGTGTCTAGAATTGAATGCCTAGCTCTTGTAAGTGGTTGAGAAGTGGAAAACTTGGATGCCATGAATGTGGGGTGGAAAACTTGGACATGTCCGGTGCGCCAGCCACGTCACCAAAGCCGTTGGGTTCCGACCGTTGGAGCTCTGTCTTCTGGGCCTGCCTGGATGTCCGGTGGCGCACCGGACATGTACTGTAGAGTGTCCGGTGCGCCAGCATGGGCGTGCCTGACATCTGCGCGCGCTGGCGCGCATTCAATGCGCTGCAGGTAGCCATTGGCGCCGAAATATCTGTTTCTCCGTTGTCACACCGAACAGTCCGGTGCACACCGGACATGTCCGGTGAATTATAGCGGACTAGTCGTTGCGAATTCCCGAAGCTGGCGAGTTCCTGAGGCGTCGTTCCTAGGAGCACCGGACACTGTCCGGTGAATTATAGTGGAGCGCCTCTGGATTTTCCCGAAGGTGACGAGTTTGACTTGGAGTCCTCTGGTGCACCGGACACTGTCCGGTGGCACACCGGACAGTCCGGTGCGCCAGACCAGAGGTGCCTTGAGTTATCCCTTTGCTCTTTTGTTGAACCCAATTATTGGTCTTTTTATTGGTTAAGTGTGAACCTTTGGCACCTGTATAACTTATACACTAGAGCAAACTAGTTAGTCCAATTATTTGTGTTGGGCAATTCAACCACCAAAATCATTTAGGAAATAGGTGTAAGCCTAATTCCCTTTCACGCGCCTCTAGGCCTCTAGCCGACCCCTAACAAATGGGGCACGGACGTCCGCTCGGATTACCCGCCAGCAGCTCACCGGAGACACCATGTTCGGCGCCCTCCGAGGGCAACATGGCGCATTCCCCCCTCCTCCTTGCGAAAAGGCGACGCAAGGGCGTATGTAAAAAAGTTGAGTCTGTCCCTGACCGTCCTCTCGCCCTGTGCAGAGGCTCGGGGGCTGCTCTCGCAAACCCGGCTCCGGCCAAACCGTTGACAGCGTCAACATACCAGCCCGAGAACTTGGAACCCGACCGTGCACCCGGGCTACGACCAGCTCGCATGAGGGAACGACCAGACCAGCCGAAGCATTGCACGAGGCATTAAGACCTCGGAGGAGTCAAACCACTCCTCCGAGGCCTCGGGGGCTACACCCGGTGGGTGCGCTCGCGCGCACCCACCGGAACAAAACGCAACCGAGAAAGGCTGGTCCCCTTGCAAAAAAGTGCGACAAAAGCCTCCAAGCGAGTATTGACACTCCCTTCGAGGCTCGAGGGGCTACTGTCGGGGACCATAATTAGGGGTACCCTCAAGTCTCCTAATTCTCAGCTGGTAACCCCCATCAGCACAAAGCTGTAAAGGCCTGATGGGTGCGATTAAGTCAGGGATCGGTCCATTCGAGGGACTCGATCACGCCTCGCTCGAGCCTAGCCTCGGGCAAGGGCAGCCGACCCTGGAGGATCTCCATCTCGCCCGAGGCCCCCCTCCAGCGACGAACATACTTCCGGCTCGCCCGAGGCCCTGTCTTCGCCAAGAAGCAACCCTGACCAAATCGCCGCGCCAACCGACCAAATCGCATGAGCATTTAATGCAAAGGTGGTCTGACACCTTTATCCTAACGCGTGCCCTTCAGTCGACAGAGCCGAAGTGACCGCAGTCACTTCGCCGCTCCACTGACCGGCCTGACAGAAGGACAGCGCCGCCTGCGCCGCTCCGACTGCTGTGCCACTCGATAGAGTGAGGCCGACAGGCAGTCAGGCCCGACCTTAGGCACCATAGGAAGCTCCGCTTCGCCCGACCCAGGGCTCGGACTCAGGCTCAGCCCCGGAAGACGGCGAACTCCGCTCCGCCCGACCTAGGGCTCGGACTTGGGCTCAGCCCCGGAAGACGGCGAACTCTGCTCCGCCCGACCCAGGGCTCGGACTCGGGCTCAGCCCCGGAAGATGGCGAACTCCGCTCCGACCGACCCAGGGCTCGGACTCGGGCTCAGCCCCGGAAGACGGCGAACTCCGCTCCGCCCGACCCAGGGCTCGGACTCGGGCTCAGCCCCGGAAGACGACGAACTCCGCTTCGCCCGACCCCAGGGCTCGGACTCAGCCCTAGCCTCAGCCGACGGTCTCCGCCTCGCCCGACCCGGGGGCTCGGACTTGACCTCGTCCACGGAAGACAGACTCGACCTCGACCTCGGAGGAGCCTCCACATCGTCCAACCTAGGGCGCGGACCGACCACGTCAACGGGAGGCGCCATCATTTCCATACCCCAAGCTGACTCAGGCTACGGGGAACAAGACCGGCGTCCCATCTGGCTCGCTCCGCCAGACAAGTAATGATGGTGCCCCACACGCTCTATGACGTTGGCGGCTCTCAGCCCCCTTACGGAAGCAAGAGGACGTCAGCAAGGACTCGACAGCCCCGGCAGTTGTCCTTCCGCCAGGCTTCAGCGCTCCTCCGACGGCCACGACACCACACGAACCGGGTGCCAAAACCTCTCCGGCTGCCACGATGGCATGTACTTAGGGCGCTAGCTCTCCTCCGCTAGACACATTAGCACTCTGCTACACCCCCATTGTACACCTGGATCCTCTCCTTATGCCTATAAAAGGAAGGACCAGGGCCCTCTTACAGAGGGTTGGCCGCGCGGGGAAGAGGACGGGACAGGCGCTCGCGTGAGGCCGCTCGCTCTCTCTCCCGCATGGACACTTGTAACCCCCTACTGCAAGCGCACCCGACCTGAGCGCGGGACGAACACGAAGGCCGCGGGATTTCCACCTCTCTCACACCCGTCTCCGGCCGCCTTCTCCCCCCTTCGCGCTCGGCCTCGCGCCGACCCATCTGGGCTGGGGCACGCGGCGACATTTCACTCGTCGGCCCAGGGACCCCCCGGTCTCGAAACGCCGACAAATGGTATCCAGTGAGTCAGGTTGCAGCTGGAAATCCCAGAGTCTAGTCCAAAGAGAGACAAACTCCTCAATCTGAACACTGGAAGTGATCCTACTTCTTAGTGTTTTGATCCAATGTTGTCCGCTAAGTTCGTGGGCAACCGAATTGTTCTTTCTCGGGATTAGGTTGAAGAGGTGCGGGGCTATATTTCTTGGAGCCATGCCATCGAGCCAACTATCGTGCCAGAACTTGGCCGTCTTACCGTCCCCAATTGTGACAGTAGTGGAGGCGCTAAAGAGCAATCTGTCAACCCGGTTACAAGGCGCTTCGAAACCTTTCCAAGGGTGATCGTCTCTCGTCCATTCCTTCCAAAGCCAGCGAAGGCGAAGGGCGCGCCCGAACTTGTCAAGGTTGAGAACCCCCAAGCCGCCGAGGGCTTTGGGCTTGCAAACTAGTGGCCATGCGACGAGGCAGTGACCACCATTTGACTCGGCCTTCCCTTTCCAAAGAAAGGAGCGCTAGATCCTATCAATGCGTTTGCGTGCCCAAACCGCGAGGGAAAAAACCGATAAGTGGTAGGTGGGCACGGAGGACAGAACAGAAGATACGAGCGTGAGCCGGCCAGCTCGGTTTAGAAGATTTCCTTTCTATCCTGCCAGACGGTTGCCAATTTTTCAATGAGTGGTTGAATGTGGATTTTCCAAAGTGGTCGGGTATGGAGTTGGAGACCTAGGTAACGACAGGGGAAATTCCCCCGAGTCCCGTGGAATGGCTGGAGCACATGATCAAGGTCGATGTATTCACACCGGATCGGGTGGATGGAGCTCTTTTCAAGGTTAGTAACCAAGCCCGAGGCGCATCCAAAGGCGTGTAGGATGTCTTTGACCGCCACAATTTCATCCCTAGAGGGGTTGATGAAGATAGCAGCATCATCAGCATAAAGAGACGTCCTAAGATTGGTTGTGTTCAGCGGAAGGGGGGAGAGGATTCCTTGTCGGGTTGCCAGCTCAAGGATGCGCTGCACCGGGTCAATGGCGAGAATGAACAACATAGGGGAGAGGGGGTCTCCCTGCCTCACCCCTCTCCTATGCAGGATACCTGGCCCTTGGGTGCCATTGAGCAAGGCCCTAGAAGAGGCCGTACCAAACAGGATGGAGATCCACTCACGCCAGCGTGGCCCAAATCCCATGGCATGTAGGACTTCTAGGAGATATCCCCAGTTCATAGAGTCGAAGGCCTTCTGGATGTCGAGCTTCAGGAAGAGCGCCGACTTTTTTTTGCTTATGTAGCCTCGTGACCACGTTTTAAACATACAAGAAGTTGTCTTGAATGCACCTTTTCCTAATGAATGCAGACTGGGATTTGGAGACTAAGTTGTTCAGGAAGGGGGCCAGCTGATTAGCAAGTAATTTGGAGAAGATTTTTGCTATGCTATGGATCAAGCTAATAGGGTGGTAGTCTCCCACTGACTTAGCATCTGGCTTCTTTGGAATGAGCACGATATTCGCAGAGTTCAGGAACTTGAATTCAGCTCCATCCATGGCATGGAGTTGGTGAAAGGCCTCCAACACATCCACTTTGATGATGTCCCAGCAGTCCTTGAAAAAATTCCTGTAAAACCGTCTGGCCCCGGGGCCTTATCGCTTGGCATGGAGAAGACGGTTTCCTTCACCTCATCCAGGGAGAACGACGCTTCCAAGGCCGAGAGATCGTGTCGCGGTAAGGCCAGCGCCAACCAGTTGAGGGTGAGCTCTCTGGGTGGGGTTGTCCCCAGATGTGACTTGAAATGGTCATAAATAGTTTTTCTTTGTCATTATGGGCCACTGCCAGATTCCCAATGGTGGGCTGCAGGTATTGGATATAGTTCTTCCTCGCTCTGGAGCTGGCAGTGAGATGAAAGAATTTAGTGTTTGCATCGCCTAATCGAATGCGGGTAAGTCGGGCCCGTTGGCGAGTCCTCGATTTCTCAATCACCGCCAGTCCAAGGGAGCGGGCCTTGAGCACCTTCAGGAAGTCCGATTCTTTCGACGTGAGCAATCTATCTTTTTGGGCAGTTTCCAATCTGAGGATTAACTCTTTAGTAATTGCAAGTTGCAGTTTCGTGTCTCCAACCTTGGTTTTGTGCCACGCCTTGATGCCTTTTGCAGTGCGTGCTAGCTTGATATGGAGGCGTTTTAGTGGCGCACAGGAGGAGCATACAGGTTTGGACCATGCATCTTGGACGGCCTCTTTAAATCCCTCCATCTTTACTCAAAAGTTTTCGAAACGGAAGGAGGGGCTACATGTTCTCGTCAGCTCTCCCTGTAGGAGAAGCGGAGTGTGGTCAGACATGAGGGACGGGAGGGAGTGCAGGTAGCAATTGGGGAATAACATCTCCCATTCAGAAGTGCAGAAGATTTTGTCAATCCTTATTAGAGTTGGACTAGCATGGCCATTGCTCCAAGTGTAACGACGACCATTGAGGCGGATTTCTTTGAGCAACAGGTTGTCCAAAGCTGATTTGAACGCCCCCATGAGATGCCGGTTTAAGTTTCTATTGTTTTTATGTGAAGTCTGGGAGAAATGGCTTGTGCTTGGGGATTTCCTTCAACCCTGTGCAGCAACATAATCGTTTAAGAGTTGCTGCTCCTTGAACCCTCACATATGGTATCTGTTACTGGTACACTAGTTACACAGACAAGTACTGAAATTGACAAGTAATAATTTGACAGAACAATTAATGAGACAAATAACAATTTGACAGAGAACATGTGCTAAGACAAGTAGCAATTGGAACCAAACTGATATACATTCATACTAACAATTACCACACAAATTACTGAGATAAGTTCATACTAATAATTACCACACAGTTACTGACACCTACTTTCTCTCGCCCACCATTACAGGAACCGAAGTCACAAATGCAAACTGGTAGCCGTGACAGCAAATAGTGATTTTGCATCCTGTCCAGAGTTTTGCAACCTGTCCAGAGTTTTGCACAACGAACATGCCTGTGCAACCTGTCCAGAGTTTTGCATATGTTAGGAACAAGTAAAAAATACTACAAATATGATACTTCATAATGATTAGTTATTACCATGTCTTGCATTGTACTACCACTCTGTCGTCTTAACTCAATCCTTGATAAACAACCACAAAACTTGTTAACACATTTCTGAATTGTCTCCCATCGGTGCATAAGAGAATTAAAGGTACGCTGTGATTGACATGGTTTATGTTCATTTAAGTACTCGTAGATACGAGACCAATACCTTCCTACTTTTTTATATTTGCCAACCACATGATCTAAACTAATATATAACCAAGCTAACACCTAAACTTCATCATCCTGACCACTGATTTTTTTTTATCTCTTATGATTTGGCCTCGTCGTGGGGGCTGTTGCTCCAGCTTGCATTGACTGAGACTGAATATCAGGACATGTGTTGCTTATTAGCATGAACATCCCCTTGACTATTGTCATCCATAGTCAAGTTTGAAAAGTATCCATTGCCTAGAACTACATCTAAAAAAGGGTACATAAGCTAGATATAGGTTAGGTGTTCAGTGCATAAATCAAAGTTCGGTCACAAGTCAACATAATAACAAGTTTTTGAATGAAGCAACATACAAGTGGTACAACTAAGTGAATGCGCAATAGCCATTTGGCACTCAATATCATGGGATATAATGAAGTAGCTAACAGAGAACCATCCAGTTGATATGACTTGAACATAAACATCATAAGAAAAGAATGTAACAAGTGCTACAACTAATGTGTACTGTTCAGTAGTTACATGCTACATGGTAAATTCAATTGGAATAGCATGATATAACCACTGTAGAGTCTGTATAAAGCTCCCTTCAGGAATCAATCAGACCCTTTAATAATATGCATATCTTGGTTAGTAAATAATCTTACTACATGCTGCTACACCTTGATAGTCCTAACATTCTACTTTGGACAGATTAATGAGACTCTAGATGGGGGATGTCCATCTCTTTGCAAGTGTCATGCACTAGGAAACACAGACAATTCAGAAACCAGAATTCATACCATGCACGGATAAAGATAAGCAGAAAAAAATTCAGAAACCACAATTCAGAAACACAAAATTCAGAAACAAAGACAATTCAGGAACCAAAATTGTATGTGTAAAGGTAAGAATTAACAATTTCGCATTGCCAGAATTCACCATCAACAAGAATGTAAATGAGGGACAACCAAATAACATACCATCACAATTCTAATCAAGTTATAAACAACTGACATGGACAAAAACAAATTAATGCGACAACACTGCAATAGCTATTATCCTATTACATTCATGTTTTGTAACTACAAACTCTCCTCAAATCACAACATATGCTAATTCAAATTTGATCAGACACGCTTAACTTACAGACTAACACAGTAACATGAAAATTTAACAGTACATGTAAATCGATGGAAAATTGTAAAGTTTCATACCATGAGCAGCTCAGTCAAAGGATGTAGAGAAGCCATCGCTGCTTCCAAACGTGGACGATGCAAATGGATCTTGGACAACCCCGGAAGGGCCTGGCAACAAAGGGAGCGATGGTCCTCCACCTTGGTTTCTTGGTCGCAAAGCTTCTCCACCATCGCAGGTGATGGATCCGTCGCCGACCATATGCCTTTGGGGAATCCGACCTCCGGTGCAAGGCGACGGCGGAATTGAAGAACCAGCACGTGCGATCGGCATCTTCCCCCGCCTTGGCCACCAGCGCAGAAGCCACGGACGCGCGCCTTCACCGCGGATCGAGCTTCCCCCTGCCTCGGCCACCACCGCAGAAGCCACGGGCGCGCACATTCATCGCGGATGGAGCCCCCTGCCCCGGCTAACAGCGCAGAAGTTACAACCGCGTGCCTCCACTGCGGATCGATGTCCCCCCACCTCGTCCAGCACCACAGAAGACTCTGTCGCCACCTCGTGCACTTCAGATCGAGCGTCTTGCTCCTCGGACGCAGAAACCTCTGCGGCAGCCCACAGAGGCTTGCGCGCTCGCGCCTTCCAAGTTCCACACACCACCACTACGGCGCGCGAGGCAAAAAGCGCGGGAAAGCAGCCACGGGAGCGGGCACTGCAGCGATAGGGGAAATCACAGGGCGCGCATATTTGCATGACCAACGCCACCGGATGCGGGACACGAAGAGATTGAGGAGAAGAAGGGGGCCTGTTGGAGGGGACAAAACACATTTTTTCTCTCCTGCTAATGCTTTTGGGGTTGATTTACACTATTTGTTAGAGTTGCTCAGTCGCCTATCGTTCGTTCACGTGGCAAAGCCCTATATGATGGTAAATTGACGTGCGCATGCAGTGACGCAGTCAAAAGTTTATATTTTTATTTATTAATTTTAGAAAAAACTATATAGATTTATAAGCCATAACAAACAATGTATTCTAAATTATAAGATACTTTTAGGTATATAGTTTTTACTAAAACAAAGAATGTATCTATTTTTTCACCCGCTACAACGTTCAGGCATGTGACTTACAAATCGTGGAAGGGCCGGTGTGTGAAAGTGAAGCCTGCGCACAGTTATAGACAATTATATTCATTCAAATGGGTGCACAAATTTTTTAATTGAATTTGAACAAAGTAGGTTTTTAAAATGTTTCAAAAAAATAATTTTGACCCTAAAAGTAGTTTAAATGTACTTTCTAACTATAATTCAAAAATGGTTGCAAAATAAGTTTTGAAAACTACCTTATAAAATTTAGAAACTTCTAAAACTGCTGTAGGCCAAACTATCTAAAAAATCCCAACCCAAATTAATGTATTCACTAGGTAGGTGCCCGTGCGATGCCACGGAACATAAATTGCGAACCTCCAATGGACTTTATTTGAGACAAGTGATGCCCAAGAAAATGGGGGTAAACTGACACAGCTATCACTTGCGTTACTTGCCCTATGCGCGAAAGAATCAGACACAGCTATCATCCATGAAGATTTCCGGTTAACTTGTGGAACCGGACTTCATTTGAGACAAGACAATAATACCAGTGTTGAGCTTGCCACTCGGCCATGGCACACACGAGAACACGGGATGATCAAGTAAGAACTGAACAGAATGCACTAATACAAAAGGGTGACTTGCGTTCGCTTCCTTGCTCCACAGGAAGCATAACTGATATACAAATCGAGAAGTTTTACATATAGACTTCCCAATATGTAAATGGAGAAGTTTTTATACAAATCAAGAAGTTATACAAATCGAGAAGTTTTACCTAGGAAGCATAGCTCCACAGTAAGAATTGAACAGAATCCAGTTTTACACGAGAACACGAGAGCAGGACCTTTTTTTTACTCTACATGTAAAACTTCCGTGGAAAACGTCTTGATCCTAGATTTGAGCGGTGCCATAACCACTCCATTGCCACCCGAGGGAGGAATTTCCAATCTGTTCTCGACGCTACAACTTGTTCCATGCTGTGTGGTGAAAACAGATGTAAGAAAATGCAATCAGAAGTTGTTTGTTCATTCTGATGGGAAGACAACTAACCTCTTCAGAAAAAGTTCCAGGCGCCTCTGAATCACTTGGGTAAGATCACAATCAGGCTCATCGGAACTGTCCTGAGAGACAACCAAAATACACTTCAATAACAGTGACCCCTAACCAGAGACTGGCCCGACGACCTGGTCACTGGTACAGTCTGCACATGTTCAAACTAACTTGCTAGGCAGACGTACTTCCTCATCATTCTCATCATCTGAACTGGAATCATGCCCTTCAACAACTTCCTCGGTGTACTGTAAGAAAGTTTGCCAAAAAAGGGTACCTGAGAACTAAGCCGGAAAACAATCTATAAATGTATACATGAGTAACAAATTTGCAGGAACATCTGACCTACCTTCTCCATATCCACTTGCTCTTTCCTGGTAAATCCACTGGCAGCTAGTTCCTTGTCCAAGGAACCAGCACCCTTTTCCACGGACAAAAAGGAAGGTCTGCTGTTTCCTTCATCATCATTTTCAGATCTAGCTTGTTCTTCATTTTTCACTGACCTCAGATTGAATCTAACAGAAAGAAAAGAAATCGCAATAAGAAAACAAGCCTACCAAATTAGGCTCATTTGAAGCTTTCTTGCATATCTTATAACCTTTTGTTAAAGAACTTGTAGATGCATTCAATGTCTCGGTCAAAAAACCTGCAAAAGTGAAATTCCTTTTTTTAAATGCAAGACACTTTCACATTAGTTATCTGAGAAGCTTCATACATTTGGGCATTACGGTGAGAAACAGACACCATCTGCGGAAAGTCAATCACTGTAATTTTTTCATCATCGTCAATCTGCATGACATTGGCATCAAAGAGTTTGATTATACACAGACATATGAAAAATATTACAATATAGGTAAATGCTTGTGCGTTGCTACGGAAGAACATATTATGATAAAATATATTAAAATTCACAGAATAAGACAAGCATCGAATTAATTGAGTCAATGCCAGTTTGAGCATCCCACAGAATAAGATAAGCATCATCGCCCACACTACAAAATTCCTATGCACTTCATTCCTCAAAACAAAAAAACAATATAGGGTATTAATATAAATAAAAATGAAAATAAGGCATCTATCAACATATACCTTTATAAAGCAGAGCATATGGGCTTCAATGACAAAAAAATACAAGTGCCAAGAAGTATCTCAAAAACTCGTGTGAAATTAGAGCATGGTAGCCTATGCAAACATAAGTACAAATAGAGTTCTGAACATGGAGGATATTTTTGTCGTTATTTGGATTAGTTTCATATAGAAAGACTAAAAAAGAAAAATTATGTTCAAATGAGGAATCATTCGACTCCCTAAAATCTCCTAGACACAGCCACTCCATCCCAACCGGCCCATTCCAACCGGCTCCCGAAACAAACACTACCTTATATCGGCATTACGTGATGCACACAAAAGAGAAGGAAACCATGGATGCTTCGGAGGAAATAAACATGGAGGATATTTACTTTCAGTAAATAGAGACCAAGGCGGTAATCTATTTGATATTCCTTAATACATCTCAAAACACACCAGGTTCAAAATATCCAGTTGAACGACAAAAATGCAGAGAGTACAGACGCCCATAAAAAGGAATGAGCGACTCAGCTCATACAATTACAAATGCCAAAGCAACACCAAGCACATTTAGCAGGTCACTGTACCATCTCAAGGTCCTTGAAATACTCGTGCTCAAGTGCTTGCTTAGCTGTGATTCTTTTGCTTGGCTCATATCGAAGCATTTTCTGTCAGCAGACGGAAATAGGTGAATTCAATACAGTGAGGATATACGATGCAGCGGTCATGATCAGCAATCCATTTGACTTACAGAGAGAAGGTCCAAGCCAGCAGGTTCAAGATTTGGGACTATTGTTGCCAGGTCCTGGAATGAAGGCATGGGATACATATGACAAACACAAATTATAAGCTATGGATGAGGATACACAATGCACTTGCCACATGTGCCCAGCAGCGAAATGCTTATGCTGTTGTCTTACCTGAGATTGCCACCTGGGGAAAGCAGTCTTGAAGTCAGGCAAACAACTGACTCCAGGCCAACTTTGTTCATTCGGTGTACCTAGCACCCTTCAACAGTGACCATGACACAAACAGAATCAGATAAACCTAAAATGTGCAAATACAAGATAAGAAATCTAACGCCAGCACAAACATAGAACCTGAATATCTTGAACAGTTCGTCGATCTCAGAATCACCAGGGAATAGTGGCTTTTGGTTCACCATTTCCGCAAAGATACAGCCCACAGACCACACGTCAACTGGTGTGAAATCAATAAATGCATCATCAAATGCAAAAGAAAAATGGTTCCTAAAATATCAAGACAATTCTGAAAATTGCCCCAAGGGAGGATATGCCACTCTGTGCTATCTATGCGGTCGCTTTTGATCCATCAAAAGCATGTGACTGACGATGATCCCTGAACAAAGCCACGAAAATGATAGGATTCCGGAGATTGTTACCGGCGGGGCGGGCTGCTCGCTGCGACGACGCCCGTGTATAATCCATGCAATAGATGCAGTTGAAAAGGGTCAGCTTCAGCTAGTAGCTCACAGTAAAAAACAGGACCGAGGCCACATCTCGATCTCGTCATGGTTTGCTCACTCAGAAAACCTGTTAAGTTTCAGTCAATATAGAGAGATTCTTGGGCCCAAGAACAGGTTGCATAAAGTTTACTTTCGTTCATTCCTTCATTCACCGCCATTATTAAGCAATAATCCTACTGCACGGGGTCAACAAAAGCAGTTTCGTTTTGTATGCACCATCTATGGCGATATTAGTACTAAGGGCATGTACGAGAGGTAAGGAATGAGGGCAGGCATACCTCACCACGTTTTTTGGAAGGGGAGCTCGCTGGAGGGGATGGAGAAGCCTCGTCGATGGTACTACCTTGCAGACCTGCAAAGAGAGAGAAGAGGTAAGGAACTAAAGGCAGAGAGGATCCATGCGGCTAGTGGAGGGGGAGGGGGCGGGCACGGCTGGATCTTGCTTGGACAGGGAAGGGGCGCTTGCGGCTGGATGGCATAGACAATAGAAACGGACGGTCCAGATAGATAGGAGGCAGAACGGCAGAACGAGGGGAGGCAGACTACTTTTTAGATTAAGGAAGGCTAGTGAGACTCCATGGGATGGGATCCGAAGCTGTAGGGAGGCTCTGAGCTCCGCCCGCCCCACCCCGCCCCACCGCTGGCCGGATCCGTCCCTGATAGCAAAACCACCTATTAACAAGGAGTAGAACCGCAGCAAGCAGGCATGTCCAGTGAACCCAAACAAGGTGAGGGATTCGAACACATAAATACAAACAGCATGACCCAGCTGCAGGCAAAAGATCACTGAAACACAAGCAAAATTGACACAAATAGTACAAAGATCACCTGGACATCACAAGATTGGGAACCTGCACAGGCACACCCATAAAAGTCTGCTCTCCACTTTTCTTGCATGTCTCCTCGTCAGGCACTAAATTATGCTGACCAAAGCTTCCACTGGGGCTGGGGCTGAACAAGTCCATGTCCCCGCTGCTGCTTCCACTGCTTGTGTCCGACTGCTTTCTTTGCCTCCACCTCAAGTTATCTAACTTCAAATCATTAGTCAGGTCGGCAAGGACATGTTTCTGATCTCGTGAAATTATGCTGACTGAAGATTTCTCAATACCCCCCTTGTCATATTGATGTCTCTCTAGTTGAGGTTCTGAATTTTTAGGCACATAAAAATTCATTGGATCTTGTTTCCCAATCAAACATTCACTTCCACAATCTGCAGTGGAGGTCAGCTTGCTTGTGACATCTTTTCTTCCCTTCAAAGGATTCCATTTGTTACCAACCCACTCAAGGGAACACCTCAGCTCATCTTCACCAAATTCAGCTGTTCGGTTTTCTCCTATGATGAATAACCAAAAAAGGTAAGGTACACTGTTTTAATACACTAATTGCTCACAAAATGCATAGTATAAAAGAATTGCCCATAATCATAGGAATAGGAAGTTACCTGGAAAATAAACTTGTAGACGCCCGCTGCCCACCTGGCACAGCACGATTCCCTCCCACCAGCCACCATGCCACCACGCATCAACAATGGCTCCAACATCAAAGCATGAGGCCTTGCTTTGTTCCACGCGCTGTGGACGAACCATTGGCCTTCCAAGGAAATGTACACCCAGTTGATCAGGTTTGGCAACTCGTGTTAGCATAACCCACTCCTTCAAGCATCACATTAGGTCAAACTCCAGCTCTAAACTCCAATGGCATGAAACAAAATTATAGAGAACTGAACAGAACGCACCTCCAAGTTTCCAGTCTCATCAGCATCCTGAAGTTCTAGGTAGCGCACCTTGATTTTATCTTTATGCCTCTTCAGAATCAAACATCTAAACCAACATCCCCTTATACCACTATCTTGAGAGAGTACTTCCACATGGCAACCAGGACACAATTGTTGGATGTTCTCACCATAAAACCTAGAAGTAGAAGCACCAGAAGGAATGAACTTCTGTGGATTAGCATCATCGTTGAATGCATCACGCTTCCTCTTCAGCCCTCCATCTGAACTGGGTCTGGATTTAGGGACCTTGAAACGCACCTTCAGAGAGGAAGTTGCATTGAACATGGTCCTAAGTACTTCCTGGCTCTAGTAGCCTTGCAACTGTGTGACATCAAAAGGTTTGATGTCACCATTATCAATCTGCCGACAGCAAAAATAAGGTTGCCACAAGTTGTATCTGGTATCACCCTTGAACTTCTCGTAGTGCTGGACACTCAGGACTGCAGCCAATCCATCAATGCATTCTACATTGAGATCTTGACGGCCCATAGAGAAGAAGATCTCCCTGTCATCGAAATCCATGGGCAAGGGAACACCAACCTCATCAACTTTGTCGAACCATTGTACCTTGACCATGTTGCATGAGTTTGTATCCTCGTAGAGATCTTCCACATAAGCAATAAGTCTCTTCATCTCTTCACTCATGATGAATACAAAACTATGCACCTACAAGTATAGCAGGAATGCATCAGCTAAAGTTCAACCTTCAAAACTTTACTACACGAAACTAAGAATATTGGCACATCTACTTTTAATTTTGTATTTCTATGAAGCCAAAAGGTTCCTTAATATCATCTCAAAGTAAGAATATGAAAAAAATGGCAGAGTAAAAGAAGCCTATCTTCAAAAAAAATCCAGTTCTATCTTATGAAATTGTCCAAGTAATATTCAGGACTGTGTGACATTTTTTATGACAGCTCAGTTTCATGTCTGCCTAGATATGTTGTAGGATCTTAATACTACCTTACACCACAGAATAGAAACTTCACAAGGTAGTAAACACTAAAACAATCAGAAAATTCAATAAATACTTACATGAAAGAAAGTTAAGGCAGAATGCTGCTTGCTTGTACACATTTTGCTGAAAATGAAGTTCGGAATTCTACCTGTTTGCATTGAAATAAAAATATCCAGTCATCAAAGAACCAGGGAAATTGAAACATACACCTAACTTTATGGGCAAGAAACTTCTGGGGCAATTCTTAAAAAAGAACCCCCTACAAGTTCCCTCACTAACCAAAAGAAATGAGAAGACTCCAAACTTCATAAGGTAGTCAGATTTTGATACTGTTGCTATCCAAGTAGACAAACTATATTTTTAATGATAGGCACTAAAGTTATATAGCAATTGTGTCTCTAAATTAAGTTGCGTAGTTGGGCAAGGAATTTAACTGGTTGCCATCAGCCCATCAAACCATATGAAATTCTTAGGCTCCTCTAATCCTTCTATAAGATGAGAGTGACACATTTGTAACAATTGTAGGCACCTACAGGGTACAAGTCTTGACAAAATAGTAAAGCGGGCAGGAATGTACTAGAAATTTGGGAGATAACAATATTAGAATTCCATTAAAAACATGTACAGATCACCAACACTAACTATTCAACAGAGTATTATATTGTTTAGACAAACACCTTGTAGACAATGGCATATGAAAGCAAGAAGTAACCATCACGACAACCACCCATTGAGGAAGAGAACTGAATAAGTGGAGCATTGTACGTTCATTGATCCCAATATTTTTCAGAGAAGTGTCAATATGCCACATTCTCTGAAAAATAATAGTATGTTCATTGATCGTCAAGCTTTTCAGCGAGTTTTAGAGGTTAGCATTATTTCTTTCACTGGGCAGAAAATTTGTATCTATGATAAATACATTTCCTTAACCAATATAACTTAAACTTTACAGTTGGACCCTCAGAATGTTGATGCTCTAGTAGCACTGGCAATCATGGACTTGCAAACAAATGAAGGTAAATTCTCTGCAGAGGTGTGAGGTTAAAATCTTAAAGTTGTCTGTTTCCCCCTCTATCTAATTCAAGTGTTTCAACTTGCCCATAGCTGGTGGGATTCGGAGGGGAATGGAGAAAATGAAAAAATCATTTGAAATCTATCCTTATTATACATTGGCACTCAACCACCTTGCGAATCATTATTTCTTTACTGGCCAACATTTTGTTGTTGAACAATTGACTGAGATGGCTCTTTCTTCAAGCAACCATGGACTACTGAAACCACATGCTTACTACAACTTAGCCAGATCATACCACAGTAAGGTAATATACTATTTCCATGTACATATAAAAACAATAGGTATCAACGCCAATACCGACCTGCGCGGGAGAGAGCGTGCAGCACGGTGGTGTAGGCAGTGGCGGATCCAGGATTCATCTAAGAGGGGGGCTACTAAGCTAAGACTAATTGGATCTAGTACCAATCAGTGCCAGATTGGCTCACAGTTGATTAGCAAAAACCTTACTGCCATCCAAGAGGAAGAAGGCACTAACCCTGGGCCTCTTGTTCGTAGCATCAGCAGCCGTAGGAGCAGCGACAGACGCAGCCTTTCTCTGGTCGCTGTTCCTTGATCCCTTCTTCTGCAAGATCTTCCGCCTACAAAGGAACACACTATTATTACATGGAAGATAAATTTTCTCAATCGGATATATGGGTATGTCAAATGTTAGAGTAAAACATTTCAACAGGAATTTTGGTACTCCATAAGACTATAACACGGATCATGACAAAACACACCCTTTTAGCTCTGGACAAGTATATCTGCTCCGCATTTTCCTGTTGGTATCTTGCAATTTTTGCTTCAATCTCCTAGACATTTATCCCTTCGATCAGGTTGAAAGCTTGAAAAGAAAATTCAAACCTGCTAAGTTTTTCCCAACTGTATAATTCAAGAATAATAGATTAACGAACATGGGAAACAACTCACTCATATCCTCAACTTCTTCCAGATAATCGTTGTAGTCCTTCAGAGTAGGGAAGTGTTCCTGCGTCTTGTTGAATCTGAACCCAGATCCATACAAATAATGGCCGTTAGCAGCTTGATAGAAAAGAATCCCTTTTCTTACAGATAACAGAGAGATTGCTTAAGGGTGTGGAGCGGGAGCGAAGAGGAGGCGGTCGTCGGAGCGGAGCCCCCGGACGATGGCGTCCGCGAAGTCGTCGGCCGCCGGGGCCTCGGACTCGGTGGACTGGCTGTCGGATGCGCAGTCCACGTGTAGGCGCGGACGTCCAGGCGGGAGCGGCATTTCGTCGAGCAGCACGCAGACGGCGTCGTGCTGGCCCTCGTGGCCCAGCGCGCGAACGACCATCTCGAGCGCCGACGCATCGGCGGCACCTTCCTTGCCGGCCCACCGGAGGAGCGCGGGTGCCCACTCCCAGTGCCCCGAGAGCTCCAGCGCCGTGAGCAGGGACGTGATGTCCGCGCGGAGGAGCTCGTCGCGGCGGGAGGCCAGGAAGGTCGCGAGCGTGGGAGCGGGTGCGAGGAGATGGCAAGCACCAGCGCCTGCGCGGCGGGGGAGAGGAAGGAGTGCGGCGGCGTCGGCGTCTGGTGCGACCGCCGCGGCGCGGGGGCAGGCGCGGTGAGGTGGAGCAGGAGCGAGTGGAGCGGGAGCGAGGAGGTGGAGGCGGAGAGAGGGAGCGGTTGCCAGCGTGCGGAGAACCGCGAATGGGAGGGGGCAGAGGGAGGCTCGCGTGGACGGGGAAGGGGCGGACGGGAGGCGACGCGGACGGCTGACGGACGACGCACAAAAACATGGACGTGGGATGGACGGTGGAGATCGAGGGACGGCAGAACGGCAGAACGGTAGACTACTCTTACCTTCTTAATGAGTAGTATAGATTTTGTTTCTATTCATTTTTGGTCCAGCCATCCATCTAATCGGGCCAAAAATTGGCGAAGCCCACCAATCTCTCGGCAGTTCGCCAGCCACGAATTACTTGGAAAGTCCAAGCGAAGTCCGAAGCGCACGACAGTTTTGAGATAGCAATTTTCTCTCCAGACAGTTCAGTTTGGCGCTCACGGGATCTAATCTGATTCTGATCCGATTCCGATCGGCGTGGACAAAAACTGATTCCTACACGCACCACTATATATATATATATATCTCCCAGATGGCGGTCCAGCCGTCCAGGTGCCTGCCTACCCATGAACGTCGATCGATCCATCGCTGCTCTGCTAGCGCTTGCGTTGCGTGCCTCGATCTGTTTGTTCTCATGGATGTGATCGTCGCGGCGGACGCTGGCGACGAGGCTGCCCTAGAAGCCCTTGGCTTCAACACCTTGGCCCGGGAACTTGCGGAAATCATCCACGAATGGCGGCAGCGGACGATGACGAGGCTGTCTTGGAAGCCCTTGGCTTCAACACCTTTGCTCGTGAGCTCGCGGAAACAGCACAGGAGATGGTGGCTGCTGACGCCGACGAGGCTGTCTCGGAAGCCCTTGGCTTCAACGCCTTTGCTCGCGAGCTCGCGGAAATAGCCCAGGAGATGGCGGCAGCGGACGACGACGAGGCTGTCTTAGAAGCCCTTGGCTTCAACACCTTTGCTCGCGAGCTCGCGGAAACAGCCCAGGAGATGGTGGCTGCTGACGCCGACGAGGCTGTCTTGGAAGCCCTTGGCTTCAACACCTTCGCTCGCGAGCTCGCGGAGATGGCGGCTGCGGACGCCGATGAGGCTGCCTTGGCACGCGAAGCGATGGAATCCATCCTCCAGGACACGGACGACGCGGCGGACACCGAAGCATTGGAGAACAACTTCCTCTTCGAACTCGCGGATGCCTTCATGCGGGAGATCAAGGCGGAGGAAGCCGCCCTGGAAGCTGTGGGGTTCAATGCGGAGGAAGAGGACGAAGCCGCTCGCACTCCGGTACCCTTCTCGACGCCGCCTTGCTCAGCTAGAACTAGCCTCAAGAGTTTGGCAAAACTAGTTGACGATCACTGGCTGAATTATGAATCTCTCGGCTGCTTTTGAATCGTACGTACAATACAATAGTGTCTCGCGCGCATACTGCCACGGCGGAAGCCACCCACGCCGTCGTCTCTGAAAGTCTCAGACAGGCAATGGCGGTGGTGAGGCTTCGATTTTGGCCTGACCTTGCCATGCGTTAGTGTACTAGCGTGTGTTCATTATTTTTTCTTCTTTTCTTGCTGCAATTGAGTTATGCTCCATTTGGATGTCCATATTGAAGGGTATGGTATTGAATTGTGTTGTGTTGAATACTAAATCAACCATGATATACAATTTCAATTCTATTGTTTGGATGTCACCAAATTAGAGTTTGTAATTGTACGGTCTGACTCTGGATTGAGAGAGAGTTTCTAGTTATAGTTCAATTCCAGGAATGAGGTCTCTGATTCTAAATCTCAATTCCATGTGCAGTCAAACAAAATAATTTAGGAAAGCTGATTCCAATTCCCAATTCGATACTCCAATATTACATCCAAAGGGGGTATTTCCGTATTTGGTTTGATCAGGAAGCCTCATCGCTCACAGGCAGCAGTGTTTGGCGATTCCATTTGCAGCTCGCTCATAGCCACCAGCTATGCGTTTAACAGCGTATCGGGTGTGTTGCCTTGAACCATGAACGAACAAATTACAAACGCGATCGAGATTTGCAGGAACGACATGCATGCTGCATGCATGTAGTGCAGCAGACCATATATATCGAAGCAAAAGTTGCATTATTTGCATGTTGCAGTAGTCACGCGTGCAGTCGGGGCTGGAGTTGGACCATCAGCCATGATATATATAAGAATGTTAAGCATGGAGCTTGTTAAGGTCCGTTGGCTGGGCATCCAAGACCAAGAGCATGGAATTGGAACTTAGAGAATTTCGGCTATCCTATCCTACCCTGTAGATTAGATTGCACTTTCGCTGGCATCCCTAGCTTGCTGTAGCCCGACCACTGTCGTCGATGCGATCTTGGGAGAGCTAGGCGGCAACTCTTCTGCAGGCACGGTTGGTTGTTCTGTCCAAGTTGCATGCATGTGAAGTTGCGAGCACCAGACCATGGCTTCATTCGGCATCCCAAAATCGAAGGAAAAGGAAAAAAGGTTAAGAAAGGAAGACGGTGCTTGCAGCCTTGCACCCTAGAGTAGTAGAGTGCGTAGTGATCAAAACTAAAGCATGCAGTATGATGTTTCGCCGTAGTAGATTCTTATTGCACGAGTCGTCTAGAGAAAACGACGGCGGTAAAACAAAGGAAAGGATGAAGGAAAAGAACTCCCCCCCCCCCCCCCCCCCCCCCAGGTAGTGGGATCATCCGAGTAGTTTAAAAGTAGATATCCTGACCGATGTTTTTATTCAGGGAGATAAGCGCGTAGCACGTTAATTAGGGCCTTTGATCAAAAGGCCGGCTTGGGTGTCGCGACACCACACAAGCAAAGCAAAGGCGATGGTTTCCAGATTCCAATCCAAACATCATTCATTCGATCATTGCAGCGCGAGGGGTAGGTAGTTTTTGACTTTTGACGGCAGCCGTCCAATCACTGATAACTGCAGCGCGCGCGAGCGCAAAGCAGATACTAGGCTATCAGAATACCGAGGCGATCGAGATTCGAGACGCAGCCGTGTGTAGGCTCATCCGATCAATAGAAACCAGAGGTCGGTATCGAGTTTTTTTTTTGTCGACACGTACGAGCCTTCGCTGTGATGTCGTGCCTTGCCGTATGGCCGGTTGCAGCTCTCTTTGGGTTGGGTTTTGGACGGGCGCCGCGCCGGAACGGGATCCTCGTGAACCCACCGTTATCCATATGATCCCACGCGGTGGTGGCGCTGGCGCGGTGCATCTCTCAACGAAAATGCCAGGCCGCCCGGGCTTTCCTGCTACCCGACCCGCCCCCGCCCCCGCCCCCGAGAATGAAACGGCGCGCACCACGGGCGTGCGCGCCGATTGGCGGCGGCTGCTTTTTCGGCCTCAGTTGTGGGAAAAGCAGGCACGGCGCTCGCCGCTCGAGCCTTTCTAAGGGCTCCAGCTGCCATGGAGGAAATGCATCTTCACTGTCCTTTTCCGTGCCCGGAGCGTCCAAGACTTTTAGAAGAAGAAAAAAGAGTAGTACTACAATAATGATTCCTTATCACAAGAATGTTAAAATGGTATGTTTGTTAATCAAACTATTTATCGCTTATAAGAAGATTTAACAGTATCACCGTTATAAAAAAATTTGGTTTCTTATTTACCTATAGCGTATTGGAGTCAGTTAGATAAAAAGAGCTTCAATACCTGTTGTCACTATTTTAAGGTCGCACCTAAACGAGACGAACAATCTAATTTATGCAAGTGACCTATTTATGGAGTTGAGTTTCCTATAAGGTTTTATTCTAGAAGATGTGTCCTATTAATGTTATATTTTTAAGCAACATGATTATTTTCCTAATGCAACCACTGTATATATAGTTCTTTGGCTATTCTGGTTACAATTGTATCGGATAAGTAATTTTTTTAAATTGAAGTTATTGAAGTCTTATTTTGTGTTCTATAAACTTAATGCATTAGGTATTAACTTAATGTATTGGATGTAATAGTAATGTACAGTAAAATGCTAGAGAAGATTAAATATGAACATGTATATACCTTGATATTTTTTTGCTATAACACATAGGGCCTCTGGGACGCCCTTGTCTCTAATGGTTTGTTCGAAGAAGATTGAAGGGATTAAAAATCACAAAATTAAATAGAAAAGGATTTAATCCTAGTGCTTATTTGGTTACATCTGGATTGGAGGGAATTAAATCTCTCTCTAGTTAAAATTGAATTAAGGGCATTTAATCACAAATGCAATCTCTCTCTCCCCCTCCCTTTTAACTCTAGTCAATATATTACGTTAGTGAAAACTGATAAGATCAATTAGATGGGGGCACATGTACCGACGAAGTCAAAACTTGTTCCCGATCTCAGTCTCAGCTTCTGCTGCCTCCGATCAGCACTCAGCGGAGACGTAGCAGTCAACTGGATATACTGATAGTGATAGCCCCCGTTTTGTTTTCCGATCCTGTCGCATATCCGGACTGTAAGATGTGTTTGGTTTGGAGTCAAAATAGGATGAGATAGAGTCATCCCTAATTTAGAGGCAGGGTCATCCTTAAGAGTCACTACTGTTTTTGTTTGGTTGAAGGGATAAACTTGGATGGAACCAACCCAGTTTTTGTTTGGATGGTGGTTTTGTCACTTGTTGGGAGGCAACACGATTTTTTCAGCACCGCGACAGGGGCGGGGGCGACTTCATCCGCTCGTTTTTTGGGGACGGCGCCACCACTGAAAAATGGTCTAGGGTTCAACTTGCCCCTGCTTTACCCTCATCCAAACATAACTGAAATTGTGGCTGCCTAGTTTCGTCCCTCTTTATCCATTCAACCAAACGCACCTTAAAACACACGCATGTAACACAAAAACCCCAACCAAAACACACACACATACGTTCGTGCTTCGTCGCCACGCTCTTCTATAGTTTACACAAACTCTTGCGATTGCGACTCCAAAGTGGCGAAGTATTGCCCAAACAGTGGCGGCAGATACGATCGAGATCAAATATGGTACGCGATATCACACTGAGAAAAAAGGCAAGCACGTAGCTTCATCTCGGTTTTAATTCGTTCCTGAATTTTACACCCGGTTGCTGCTCGCCGGCGGCTCGACACGGTTCTGCGCCGACTTGAGCGTGAACTCACCAACCCCTGCATTGTCGCCAGGGTCCTCGTAAGCGAACCCACCGTGCCGCGTCAGGTCCATGCCGGACATCTCGTCGTCGGCCGAGATGCGCAGCAGATCCAGCCTCTTGAGCGCGTAGAAGAGCGGGCCCATGGTGCAGCTCACCCACCCGGCGATCACCACGATCTGGACGATCTGCGCGGCCAGGAGCTTCCCGCCGCCGCCCATCAACAGCCCGTAGGGCCTCCCGGCACCGTAGATCTCCTCCACGTACTCTTGCCTCGCGAAGAGCCCCGTGAAGAGGACGCCCCACGCGCCGCACCCGCCGTGCAGCTGCGCCGCCTCCAGCGGGTCGTCGAACCTGAGGCGCGCGGCGAGGGCGTTGGCGCCGATGAGCACCCACGCGGACACGAACCCGCACACGACGGCCGCCCACGGCTCCACCACGCTGCACCCGGCCGTGATGGCCGCGAACCCGCCGAGGAGCCCGTTGCAGACGTCCACCACGTTCCAGTGGCCCGCCTGGAGCCGCTTCCCGAACAGCGTGGTCAGCGCGGCGACGCTGCCGGCGAGGGTGGTGGTGACGGCGGTGCGGCCCACGGCCGACCACTGCCCGTGGACGGTCCCGGCGGGGCCGTACGACTTGAGGATGGTGGTGAACGACCCGGGGTTGAACCCGTACCAGCCGAACCACAGCAGGAAGGTGCCGAGCACCACGAGCGACGCGCTGTGGCCCCTGAGCGCTACGGAGCGGCCGGCGTGGTCGAAGCGCCCGATACGGGGGCCCTCGACGAGCGCGCCCCAGAACCCCGCGATGCCGCCGACCATGTGGACCACGCCGGAGCCGGCGAAGTCGATGGCGCCGGACCCGAAGAGCAGCGGGCCGGACGTGCGGCCGGCGGCGGCCCACCCGTCGGCGGACCAGAACCAGTGGGACGCCACGGGGTACACGAACCCCGTCAGGAACGCGGAGTAGATGAGGTAGGCGACGAACTGGGTCCTCTCGGCGATGGAGCCCGACGTGATGCCCGCGGCGGCGATGGCGAAGGCCCACTGGTATAGGAAGAAGTCGTAGTCGAAGCCGGTCCTGGGCAGGCGCTGGAGCCCGAAGAAGTGCCTGCCGATGAAGCCGTTGGACGGCGTGCCGAAGGCGAAGGCGAAGCCGAAGAGGTAGTAGAAGAGCGCCCCGGCGGCGGCGTCCAGCACGTTGGTCAGCATGATGTTCATGGTGTTCTTGGCGCGGACGGAGCCGGCGCACAGCATGGCGAAGCCGAGCTGCATGGCGAAGACGAGGTAGGCCGAGAAGAGCAGGTACGTGGCGTCCACCGCGGAGGCCGTGTCCGCGAACTGGCTGCAGAGGTAGCCCGTGGCGTTCGCCGCCGCCGGGCCCAGCAGCGGCGCCAGGTCCGTCGCGCACGTCGCCATCTTCCCTTGGCTGGCTCTCTGTCCCTCCGGCCGGCGTAGCGTTGGAAAGGTATGGCGGCGTGAGGGTGTGGCGTGGGATATGGGTGGATGGGGGACGAACGGCCAGTGGCGGCGATCGGATTTATAGGAGATGGTTGGGCGGGTGCTGTCGAAGAGATGACGATCATATCGCACTTTTGATTCGGCAGAACAAAACAGATCGGCTTCTGTTTTCTGAGATGGGAAGCCTGGGAAGGGGTGTGGGGCCCTGCTGCCAGTGAATCTCCCCTCCCGCGGCCCGCGCTGACAGCAGGATCCCAGGGTTGCTGCGGTGCGGAATCTTAGCTGGAGTGGTTCCGTTCCTCAGCCTCACTGTGCGGTGCCCTCGCATGCGGGTTAGGCCTACCAAACTGCATTTTAAACTTCGCTACATAAACAATAGTACAATACAAATGCAAATGTTTGGAGGACTATGTGCTCAAAATTCCACAGCTATCAGTTAATCGCCATGGTTATACGCTCGTTTCTGTCTCTTGCTACACACCGTGCCTAGCAGGCTAGCACAACTGTGCTTGCTGAGTTTTGCGTCTTCCTCGACCCGGCCGGGACCGGTCTGGCTACCTAGCTACAAGATTCAAGGCTTGAAAACCAGCAGTCTTTATAAAAAAAAAAACCCTATAAACAATCGAAAGGAATCTGCATGCGGCCTGATAGTATCACACTAGTACAGAGAAGATCTATACTGGCGGTCGTAAAACCATTTTTAGTGGCGTTTATCGTAACCGCCAGTACTAGGGGTCAGTAAAAATTATCATTTTTACAGGCGGGTAACTGAAGACCGCCAGTGAAAATCGATTTTCACTGGCGGTCGACGTAATAAAACCGCCATTTTCACTGGCGGTCGACGTAATAAAACCGCCAGTGCAAATCATTTCCAGGAAACATAAAACAGATTTGAAAAATAGTAAAAAAAATTATTTGTATTAGGACCACCCCACCCGCCCGTAAAACCCGACCTGGCAGCAGTTGGAGCTTGGCCAGGTCATCGGCGAGCGGGACCAATCCCGGGGCCGGGCCGCCGAGGCAGAAAGCCGGGCTGAGGCTCTTGGAGTCCAGTTAGCCGAGGCGTCTGCTCGGGCCGGGGCCCTTGCAGCAGACCTAGCCGTGGCTCAAGCCGCATCCTCGGAGCAGCGTGCCCGAGCCAAAGGTATGTCTTGGCTGTTTTAAGATTTTGTTTCAGCTCCATTCCTCAACTCGCGTTTGAGGTCTTCTGCGTTGGCTATTTGCAGAGCTCGAGTCTGCCCTTGATGAGTCCACCAAGGCACTTGCCCAAGCGGCCGAGCAGAGGGAGGCCGACCGTGCGGCCATGTCCGAGGCCATCTCTACCTTCTGTCGGGTCTTTGGTTCCGACGACGTCCCCTCGGGAAGCTCCCCTCAGAGTCGCCTGTAGGCCTTGGGTGACCACGCGCGCGGCAGACTCCGCGAGGCGCTGCATCACGGCGTCAGGCGGGCCTTCGCCGTGCTCGCTTCCCACTATGATGTGGATCTGGAGCGGGTCAGCGAGGGGTATTGCCTTCCCGACGAAAATGAAGCTGCCTTGGCCGAAGTCCAGAGGCTTGACGCGGCCGCCACGGGCCCAAGCGCGGTGCTGGCGACCACCTTCGAAGCCGAGATCCTCCCGCTCGCGCCGTCGTCCCAGGCCGGGGCAGATCTCGCCGAGGGTGGGGACGAAGCCGAGGGCGCGGTCCCTTCTCCGAGCGACGCCTGATTCTGCCGGAGCAGTTTATTTTGAATGCATATGTGTCTTTTGCGGCCGCCGAGGCCCGAACACTTTATTATTGTAATATAAGGTTGTGTCTCTTTTCCTTCTGTTTTGCGTATCCGGACTCGTTCGTCAGTAGCAAGATCGCTTACCCAAGTAAGAGTTATTTTTCGTGGTAGGCGACGAGTGAGGTATCCGTATCCCAGAGGCGTAGGAATCCCTCGGCTCGGTCGGCCTTGCCACTTACATGCACCCTTATTCGTTTCTTGGGGTCCTGTTACTGATATAGCCGGGAGACGCGAAAGTCTTTTTGACGAAAGACTTTTTTCGAGGAAAATTTTGACGCAGAGGGGGTTCCCCCCTTCTAGCCCCCGAGGGAGGGTCGGGCTTTGCCGAGGCAAGACTGACCCTTCCTTGATGGTTAGGCTTTGTATGAGAACGAGGTGTATGAACAACTTGAAAGCATCTTAAGGGTAGAAGCGACGTAGCATTCTGAAGTTCTACAACTCGCGAGTCGCGGCATTTTTCGCAAGTCGCGACATTTTTCGCGCAAAATTCGCGCGCTACGCGATTGTTAGTAATCGAACCGTCGACCTCACTCTCGCGCGTATCCTCCACTACCACTCCGTCTATGACATGCTTTGTGTCTAGTTTGTAGTTGTTTTCTCCACATATTACAACCATTTGAGTGTAAATTGCTTATTTGAGACCCTAAACGAATTCAAATAAAAAAGTTGTCAACTACAAAGATAAATAACTTTTGAAGTTATACAACTTTTATTTTGACACTTTTTTCATCCGAGATAGTTTGCAAAATTTGAATTTTAAATTTGACATACTTAGATTCAATTTTTGAGAACTGAAATGAGTTCAAATAAAAAAAAGTTGTCAACTACAAAGTTTCATAACTTTTAGAGATCTACAACTTTTATTTTGGTGGTTTTGTCATATGAGGTCGTTTGAAAAACTCGAAAAATTAAGGATAAAAATGATTTCTAGTGGCGGTTCCTTAAGAAAACCGCCACTAGAAATCGTATTTCTACTGGCGGTTCCTTAAGAAAACCGCCAGTAGAAATCCATGATTTGTAGTGGCGATTTTCTTAAGTAACCGCCAGTAGAAATACGATTTCTAGTGGCGGTTTTCTTAAGGAACCGCCACTAGAAATAGCACAGTCGGTGGATAACCGGATCCGTCTGTAAAAATAAATCGTCCCGCAGGTCTTGAGCCTTTTTCTACTAGTGTCAGTTGTCAACGCTTGTAGAAAAATAAAGGGTAGTAACGCTAAACAAAAAGAATAGTAGGATTAGGATAGACACACGTACCCGATTAGATTATGCAAGCTGTGTGTGTGCGCTAACGAGTAAGCTAGATTTTTTTCTATAAACTTAATTAGTCAGACTTGGAAACCTTTCACTTGCCTGCATTCTTTTTCGATAGGGGTAAGTTATTTTTATCGGGGGTATGCGTGGAGTAATGAGTTTGCCCGTCTACTTTCAATGTGCAGAGGTAAAACATAAATTTTAGTGCAGGTGCAAAAAAAAACCTAAAACCCCTTGACTCCATGCGCTATACCTAGGGATGAAAACAGTCGGTAAACACTAAAATCATTATCGTTTTATATTTTTTTATCGAAAACAAAATCGAAAACGGTAACTCTGGAAACGGAAACGATATCGGTATTTCGGAAACATCGGAAACAAAAGTTTGATGCAGAAAATACACCGGTAATGGTCGAAATCTAAAATATGATCGGAAAACATATCAAACTTCACAATACAATAAAGTTGACAAAAGATCACAAATATCACAAGTTCTTAATTCATGATATAACAAGTTCACAATATAACAAGTTAACAAGGATCACAAATTTATAGTATAAAAAGTTCACAAAGATCACAAATTCACAATATAACAAGTTCATAAAAATCACAAGTTCACAGACTCAAAGTTCACACTTCACAATATCCCCTCGATCTAGCTAACATGGCATGCTTATTCATTAAATATTTTTTCCTCACATAAAGAGTTTTTTCACAGCCTCACAGGAAAACCCTAAAATCTAGTGTGTAAAAAAGGCAGACTGTCGGCTTTCTATCATTATATATTACTAATATATAACATGTGCATAGAAAAGAGTGCATTCGTTCGAGAGACCAAATCGTTAATCCCAACTACTTTCCAACACCATATATCCCAAAAAATCTTAACGCGTCCAAAAAATACAAAAATAAGTAATCCTTATTTAGAGACATACAGACGATGCGAAAAATCATATCTAGAGACATACAGGTGATGCGAAAAATCACATGCTGAAAAATTCCAAAAAAATCCAAGACACTATTCCGGAAAATTCTGAGACACAAATCCGGTAATTTCTAACAAAAACCGGTAACCGAAGGAAACGTCAATAAAACACCACACCAATTCTGATACCGATTCCGATAGAAAGTTCCGAAAACCGATTCCATTTTCGAAAAATACCGTTACCGGTGAATCCGATCGAAAATTTTTGAAATCGGTTTCCGGAATATCGAAAAATTCCGAAACCGTTTTCATCCCTAGCTATACCCCTTGCTAAACCATTTTACTGTTACGCTAGACTACCAAGTACCGATTTAAGCATCTTTAAGATACTCTTTATTTATGACTCTATATTTAACTCTCTATTTATATTTTTTATAAAGATTACACTATATATGTAGCATCTCAGACTATCTATTTAGTTTGACTAGTAAGATAGCCAATTTAAAGAATCGTATAGTCTGACGAGTCAAATAGCTAGTCTGTTGGAGAACTATTTTATTGTTGAGTAGTGAAATTTTGGTTTGTCGAGTCATTTGGCTAGTCTCTTGGAGATGCTTAGGCCCCTTTGCCAAAACTCAACTCCTCTAAAAACAGACTTCTATAGCAGCTAGACGGAATAGTTTTGTGACTAGTTTGGCAAAAGGGCCCTTACTCATCGTTCGGCTTGATCACCCACCCAGTCCACGCCCGACGCGGTTAAGGTCAGCGGCCAACCTGTTACCCGCTGACGCCGCCAAATGGCCTGCGATCAGTAGACTAATCGGCGGCTTCAGAAGCAGCAAACTGTCCAGGTATCCGCGAGACTTGTATTTTCAGTATTTCTACTCGGTACAGGGGATACATTCCTGCAAGCATGTCACGCCTACATGCCGTTGTATGATCCCTAGATTATTAATACCATTGACATTTGGGCATGTTTGCCGCCTATCATTAGGAATCTCGAATCCCATTTGGGCATTGATTGGAATCTAACTGGATCGTGATCCGCATGGAGAACAAAAACTTGGCAGTTCCTTCGTATTTCTGCCTCCCAAGCATTTTTTTAGAGGACAGGAGGGGAACCTCTACTGAAAATTTTATTAAAACTAGAAAATTACAGTTTAGAGCATACAAATAGACATATTACATAAGGGAAGAGTTAGTTATGACTGTCATTGCTGAAGTCAGTCAGGAATGGAGGAATCGAATCTTCCCCGAGCTCTATGGATGACCAAGAGTAATTCCTTTGTGAATTCATGTTTACATTGTTGCACCGTTGGATCTATGTTCTGAAATAACCATGCATTTCGACACTTCCAAATGCTCCAAGTCATGAGGATAACTATCTCCATAGAGAAGGGAACATTGAGTTGTTGTTTGAGATTTGCCGAAGCCTCCTCGGGATTAGCAATTCTAGGAGGCGTCAAACCGATTGAATTCCAACAGACCTTAGCAAAGTTGCATATGAGGAAGAGATGATAGAGTGTTTCCTCTTTTTGTCAGATACCGTTTTCGCACGTGTATGGCTCAAGTGTCATGTTTTTCCTCCTCAGCATATTCCTTGTGTTCAGTCTGTTTTTCAGCCACAACCAATAAAAAACTTTATGCTTTGGTTGACATTTATTTTTCCAAAGCGATTTGAAAATGTGATGAACCTGAATATGTCCCATAAGATGCCTGTAGGTCTTCTTTGTAGAGAAAATCTCTGAACCCCAAATAAATTTCCAAATGTCCTTTGCGTTGGTCACAATGATTTGCCCCCAGGCCTCATTTAGCTCAAGATACCGCTCGTAAGCCTGTGCAGACAGAGGTAGCTGAAAAATCTCGAAAAGGTGTTCTTTTTGTTTTGTTTCTTTGATAGAGAGTTTACTGTTGCAAGCAAAGGAGAATAATTCAGGATATTGTTGAGCTGGGATGCTCTTATTCCACAGATCGTTCCAGAAAAGAATAGTTCTCCTATTGCCGATGGTTGGAGCTGCCAGTCCCTTGAAACTTTGAACAAGACTAAGAAGACTTCTCCACCAAAAGGAACCAATTCTTGAGCAGCTAGGGAGTCTGTCTGACCTATAATAGTTGTTCCATATGAGATTCACCCAGTGTAAGTCATAATTATTGAAGAACTTGTGCAAAAATTTCAATAGCAACGCCTTGTTGTGCGTCTCCAATCTGACCACTCGGAGGCCCCCGTTGCTCTTTGGCTGAGTAATCATGCTCCATACAACTAGAGGCGATTTTTTTGAGTTCACATCGTTTCCTCTCCAGAGGCAGTGTTTCCTGTAAGCGTCTATCTTCTTGATTGTGGCGGCAGGGATTTTAAGCGTGCACATAAGGAAAGTCGGAAGAGCTGAGAAAACTGAGTTAACCAACTCCAATCTTCCAGCTTGAGAGAGGAGAGCAGAGGTGCAAGACAGTCTCATTTCAATTCGTTGGATAAGTGGTAAAAAATGATGGATTCTGGGTTTTGACAAACCCAGAGGAACACCAAGGTAGGTGAAAGGCATTGATCCTGTCTGACAGTTGAACGTTCTGGAGAGAACCACCATCTTTTCTGGGAAAACATTGATCGGATACATACTTGATTTATTATAATTCACCCTGAGCCCCGTCGAGGTTGCGTAGGAGTTAAGAACTGCTTTGAGGAAAAATAATTGCCTGGGGCAGGCTTCCATTAGCAATAGTGTGTCATCAGCATATTGAACAATCGGGAAATCTTGGCCACAGTTTTCAGTCAGGGGTAACTGGTGTAAATTTTGTTGTCTTGTTTTATTGATAATACTCTGAAGCAGATCTGCCGCCAAAACAAACAATAAAGGCGAGAGAGGGTCGCCTTGCCTGACCCCACGCTTGCAATGAAAAGTTTTCCCTCGGACTCCATTAAGTAAGACCGATGACGTGCCAGACTGAAGGATATTTCGAATCCAGTTAAGCCATTTAGGTCCAAATCCTCTATGAGACAGCACCTGAAGGATAAGTTCATGTTCAATAGTATCAAAGGCCTTTTCAAAGTCCAGCTTGAGCACAATGATTTCTGTTTTGGAAATATGGCATAAATGAATATATTCATAGGCCCAGGCCAAGCAATCCTGGATGGTTCTTCCTTTTATGAAGCCATATTGATTTTTGTGAACGAGGGAAGTCATCACTGTCTGTAGTCGATTGGCCAGAAGCTTAGTGATAATTTTCATACTATTATTTAGAAGCGAAATTGGCCTGAAATCTCCCACTGATTGGAGATTTTCCTTCTTCAGAACCAGAACGATAAATGAACCATTTATACTTCGAAGGCAGACATCTTCATGATAAAATTGGTCTCATAAGTCATAGAAATCCTGGGAAATGACGTGCCAGCATTTTTTGATAAAATTGATGTTAAATCCATCAGGGCCCGGGGATTTGTCTGAAGGGAGCACTGCAATAATGCTATCAATTTCTTGCTTGGAAAATGGCGAATCCAACCATTGCAAGCCATCCTGCATAATTATCAGGTCTGAGAGATAAAAAACATTCTCCGAAAAGTCAGAAGAACCCAAACGACATTTGAAAATATTCCACATGAGATTTGCTTTATGATCGTGCTCAGAGTAACTTGTCTCATTATCATCGGAGAGCAAAACAATTGAGTTACGCCTATGCTTTATCGTTGCATGAGCATGAAAAAATCTAGAGCAGATATCTCCACCAATGACCCATTTGATGGAAGCCCATTGCTTCCAATAAATTTTCTGAATTTGAAGCAGATCAACAATTTTGGTTTGCATAAGCTCCCGGAAATTCCATTCTTCAATCGATAGGTCCCGATGCTCCTCAATTATGTCAATGAACTCAATTAGTAACTTAATGTGCCCCACTGTTTTATCAATCTTTGGTAGAAAACGCTGCCACTCTTTAAGAACCTTCCTGGTGTTCTTGAATTTTGCTGTTAAGTTCTTTGCTTTGTCAATAAGGTTTGGCTGACCAATCCAAGAATTTTGAAAGACGAACATAAACCCTTCAAATTGCAGCCAGAAATTTTCAAACCTAAAAATCTTAGGCTTAGGGATTTTTGACTTGAAAGAAACCAGACATGGCACATGGTCAGAGATATCCCGAGGCAACGTTGTTGCGCGAGTGTTTGGGTAAATTACCGACCAATCTCGCGGGATGAAAAACCAATCAAGTCTTTGAAGAAGGGGCTCCCTTTGCCTATTCGACCAGGTAAAGGACAGACCATGGAGGGGGATTTCTATCAGGTCAAGCTGGCTAATGGCCTCGTTAAATTTCAACATCAGGCTAAGATCTCCCCTAACAATATTTCTGTTTTCGGGCCTACGAGTAAGATTGAAGTCCCCAACTATCAGCCAAAGTTTATCAAAGGGCATATTTATATTAGAGAACCAGTTGATGAATTCAATTTTCCCATGTGGAGTACAGAGCACGTAAATATTTGTGATAATCCAGGATTCATTCGACGAATTAGAGAAAAATTCAACCGAAAGAGCATATTCATTCTGATAAATAACATTGCCCACCAATTTCGAGCTATTCCAAACAGTAATGGAACCACCCGAATTTCCCACCGAGGGGACAAAAGCGAACGAGTCAAAGGAATTGGGGCAAAATTTTCTGAGATCAGCCCTATCAAAGAATTCCTTCTTGGTTACCTGTAAGCAGATAACAGCACACCTGGACTTCCAAGCATTACTGGTGGTGCTTTGGTTCTGGTTTCTGAACATAGATAGATATGAGATATATAGCCCGCGGCGGTATTCAGACTCTGCACTCTGCATGGCCGGTCGGTTTCTTGCTCTGTATGGTACTGGATGATTATTAGCACTTGAGCACACGCTTGTCTGCAACATTCACCCATTCACATCATATTAATTTTACGTTATTTATGATAAAAAAAGTTATGTGAATGAATGATCTGCAACCTGGAGGCTCGACTTCGCCAGGTTGATTTCTTAATTACTATCACCTCCTCTCCTCCTGCTGCTGTGGTTGGGAAAGGTGCTAGTGTAATCAGATGCTGCTGCAAAGTCCACACTGGCTTCCTGCGTATACTATACTGATCACAACACTCGGCAGCACTGAACGAATGATTATTTAGAGATCCCTGAGAAAATACAACCTAAGAAAGCACATTTTAAATTGCTCGGGTAGAATCTTCCCTGATGTCCATCGCTGACATCAAAATTGATCTGTACACACAGTTTATCTAGCTTTTGTTTCGTAGTAGATTAGGTTCGTTGTAAAAGAATATTCATATCTGAGCTTGTTAATCCGGAGGGACATGCTCTCATCCGACTCTGGCCAGCTAAAATTTCCATCTCCAGCCATGTCGCTGTAGCTGCTAAAGATTTGATTAACCGAGGTCGAAGCATGGGCGGAGAAGAACCTCATTACAGTTTTTTAATAGAATTATGCTCAATTAACCATTTTTACTATAATTGACGTAGATTTGTTAAAGATGTGAATATGTGAGATAGAAACATCGGTGCAGGAGGACTCCATCACAACGGTGGCAGCATCTCAATCACAGAGGAATCGATATTTACCCTCATATGTTGCCTCGTATTCTGCGTATGAAATAGATGAAACATCATTAGTATTGGAGAATAAAACCCTTGTCCTATTGTATAGATCATATATTACCAATCACTATATTAAGCCTTTGATTAATTGCGCTGCACAAAATTATAGATTATGTATTATCAAAGTATAGATTATGTATTACCAACTACTATATTAAACCTTAGATTAATTGCGCTGCACAAAATTTAGAATATATTTATTTAGATACACAAAATTACACTATATATATTTATAATTCTCTTGTCTGTGTCTTAGCTTTGAGAGGAGACATGGCCCCTGCCGGCCCCCCTTGGCTTCGCCCCTGGTTGTGCCTGCCATGTTCGGGTTGTGCCCGCTAGCGGGGCAAAAGGAACGAATAATAGGAGGTGAATTAGAGCATCTCCAACAAGGAGCTCTACTCCAACATTTAGGCCTATTGTTAATAGTTAGCTAGCTAATAAATTATTAGCTAGGTTGAGCTAGCTAATGAACTAATTGTTAGTTGTGAGGTAGCTATCAATTAGTTAGGGTATTAGTTGAGATTGTTTGAAACTCAACAACTAATTTTTAGTAGCTAACTATTAGTTTTAGAAGTTCCAAACATAGCCTAAATAATGTTATTTGGAAATAAATCACATTATTAGAAATTAAATAGTTATAGATTAAGAGGGAAGGAGGATAGTGCTCCAATATATACGGGTACCGTTGGAGGGACCGAGCCCTATAACCGTTTGATGAATTTTTATAAAATAAAGTTACTGTTGGAGGGCGTTTTATAGCCCCGAACCCTATATATTTTAAAATCCAACCTTATTTAGGACCTTTCTTGGAGATGCTACAATCATTTTTTTGGCACTAATCGAAACTTTGATTTTTCCATGAACTAAAACCCTATACGAATAACCAAACGTTTAAAAGTGCAATTAAGTTTTCTACAAGTTTTGCAACATAGGTTTAAGACCTATCCACTAGTATATAAGTAAGCTAATAAGATAAAGCAGAAAACCAAAGATAACAATATAAATAAAGAGCTTAAATATGATAGAGATACAAACTTTCGTCGGTGTACTTGTAGTTTGAGGTATCGGTGTACTTGTATTTTGAGGTATCGAGAAGCATCACAAGCTTCTCGTTAGTCTTTGTTGGAGGCCCACGCAAGGGAAGCCCACACAAAAGCTAAGCTTCTGGTTAGGTACAGGAGCGTATCCAGAATTTTTGTATAGAGTGCGGCATAAACAATATTTAATAGATTATTTGTAGTAATGAGTGTCTAATCTTAGTTTAAGTTGCACTTAGTAAACTACATGCTTTTATCGAGCGTACAAACAAAGAAAAAAAACCAATATTTATTGAATCAATCACTGCTTTTCGAAATTTTGCATCCGACCGATGTCACGGCCCACGAGGGGGCACAAGCACGATCCATTTACGGAGGCATGAAACAATCCATTTATAGGCACGAAAATGTACATATTCATTTGGTCATCTGTTTCTAATCATGGAAATCATCCGCTCCACTTTGGCTGGCCACATACTTAATCATGTAAATGAGGTGTCAACCACCCATTGGTTTCATGTTTTTTGATTTTTAAATTATAAAGTTTGAAATGCTAATATCTACTAAATGGTATATGTGTTTTGAATTCCAAGTTTTGTTGTGAATTTTGAGCTTTGATGTGAATTTGGGCTCTCTGAATTTTGGGCCAGAATTTGAATTTCGAGCTTTTTACTATTTTGGGCTGCTCGAAATAATCCCGACACGTTTTACCAATAACGTGTCGGACCAAGGGCTAAGCCCATGGGCTGGCACGACACAAACCGAAATTCAATCGTGTTGGGCTTTTTCGGACTTGGGTCGGGCAAGACTGGACGACCTGAATGTACACCTATAACAGGACGGGCCAGAGCCCCGAGAGTGCTCTCTGTCTCCATCCCCGTCTCGATCCCCCAAAATCCATTCCTCGTCCCATAGAGAACCCATGAGGATCAATTGTTGAGTGTAGATATTATGGTATAAACAAATAAATCACGCTTATCGCGTGGGCGAGCGGCAACTGGGTGAAGGAAATGAGGGTTATGAATTTATGATTAACCGGTGAGGATTTTACATCTTTATATATACATGATCATACCGAGCGATTTGTTGGATCCGACCTTCATATGCCACACGAGGGATGGTTTGACTCCTAATTTAGGTTCTCATATGATCTCTGCGGGAAAAAAATTATCCCCATCCCTGTCCTATTAAGTTTCGAGTCAGCACCCTGCCATCCTCGCGAGGGAAATTTCAGCCCAATCTCCGCCACATTTGGGCCTCTTGGGGACGCGCCCTACGGAGAAAATTGTCATCCTTATATAAAAGTGATATACAGGTAGTGAGATAGGGCTCTACCAAACACTCCGATAAAACTCAGATTTGAAACTGCTCTACTGTGAATTCATGAAGCTCTGCCAAATGGAATACCGTCGTGCTTTCTGATGTATTTGTCGCTTCTGCCTTCAGCCTTTTGCCATTTCAGCTGAGCGGACATCGGTGTCCTGCTCCTGGCTCCTGCACCAACAACACTCCACTCGCCATGCGCCGTACGAGGAACGTCCAAAGCCACCAAGGCGCGACAGAATGAAAGAAGTGTGAACGGCGAGAAGGTCAAGTCGAGACGGGCAGCTAGCGAGGACCATCGCTTTCCGCTGGGACTTGCCCGATCGGCAAGGACAGCATCGTCGTCGTCTTCGTCCTCATCCACTTCGTTCCTGTTCATTCACACACCCCAACGCCCGGGCGTAGGCGCGTAGCGTAGCCACTGAGATCGAAAGTGAGGAGTGAGGAGGATGGGAGAGGAAAGGAGAAGTGCAATACCAAAAGGCAACCTGTGAGTGACCATCATTAAGCTCAAAGCAGGCACTAGCACCACTAGTGAGCGACGCTGTGGCCCCCCCAGACCCCACAGGTGTCACAACACTAAAGACAGTAGTGCTGCCTTTGGACCTGCCTTTGCTCATAGTTTAATTAATTAACCGGCAAACTGACGGTCAAGAAACGAAAGCATCCAATCAAGAACACGAACCATCTACTTCTTTTTTCATGAAATAACATCACCGGCCATTGCACTACTGCATGCCGCTCGATCTCATATATATTATCTTTATGTAACTGTACTGTTAATATATTACATTACATTTGTCGTATAGTATATTAATTACTAGCTACCATCACTTCAGTTAACTCACAACACAGCTTACGATCGAGTCCTGAAAGGGAAAACTAATGCCTACCATACAAATCCTCGCTAGCTAAACCATGGTCGTCGCACAGGAATTCGGTCGAGGCTTTCAGACAAAAAGAAGAAGAGACAAATCAGAACACAAGAGAAAGAAGGTGCGCTCGTGTGGTCCACCCGAGGAGTGGGGCTAGCTAATATATATGGTTTTAGGAGGGGTCGAAGTTGTAGTGCTTGTCGACGCCGACGACGACGTCCCAGGTGCAGCTGAGGCCCTTGGGGAAGACGACGAGGTCGCCGGCGCCGAACTCCACGCACTCGCGGGAGCCCTTCACGGCGGCCCTCACCCTGCCCTTCACTAGGTAGCACGTCAGCGCCGCGTCGAACTTGAGCGGGAACCTCCCCGGCGGACATCCCCATCTTCGCATATAATAAATATATGCACACACGCGACGCGCGCATGCATGGCCAAGAGGATCGATAGATCAGAGATCAGAGGCAAAAAACTTAGGTACAGAACGAACGAATGAGTGAGAAGGGAAGCAGAAAGCTTTGGATTAATATATATATACTTGGGCCAGGACTTGACGCCGAGTTGAAGCAAGCGCGCCTCCGGCGGGTTCTTCTCGACGGTGATGGAGAGACCGGGGAGCCTTGCCGCCTCCATGGTGTCTGGGCTTGTTGAAGCCGTCCCCATGGACGACACCTCTTTGACTACGAAGATATAATAGTGGCAGGAGAAGGCAAGTTGAAGTGGACAGTGGTGTACGTGTGCTCTGTGCTGCTGCCGCTGCCCCCCGCTAGTATGCTAGCCGGCCGGCAAATAGCTAGAGCTAGCCTAGCTACAAGAATATAAAGGGAGCTGCAACCAGTTACATCGCTTGGATTTGGAGAAGCGCCAAACGCACTCTAGAGTAGTAGTGTCTGTCATACCGAGGGAGACACGAATCTGTGTGTTACGTGCCCTTTACTGCAGCATCGTTTCTGCACGGCTGCACCCACACCGTAGGGTAGTTTACCACGTCTAACACTACCAAAATCCGTGGCTTTGCCGAGTGCTTAGCACTTTGCCGAGTGTCGTCCTCGGTAAAGTCCTGCATTTGGTAAAGACTACATTTGCCGAGAGCAGAACTCTCGCCACAGAAATACACTCGGCAAAGAAATCTTTGCGGAGCGCCAAACACTCGGCGAATGCGGCGCTCGGCAAAGGACCGTCAGCAGCCGTCTATAGCTTACGGTCGTTACCTTTTGCCGAGGGCCGAGCTTTGGCACTCGGCAAAGATGCTTCATTGCCGAGTGTTAACCAGCTGACACTCGGCAGAGGAAGCTTTGCCGAGTGTTATTTCTGGACACCCGACACAGTATATTTTTATTTTTTCTTTTTTGCCAACCAAAGTTTTTGTGGTTAACTGGTTTAGATGTGTGTTTGATTTGTAGATATAGTTGTGATAAGATTTTTCTCCTACTACTCACTCGTCGATGACTTAAGTGTGGCAAAATTCTCTTAGACATTGTCAAGATGTAACGAAGAAATTGAGCATCTACCTTAGGCAAGTACGCCAGAAAATATATGGCAATTTTTGACAGCTTAGATATATAACCAAACATTTACTGTCCCCCAAAATATAATTACGATGGTTTGAGAAATATATAAGAAAATTATGAATATTTGTGACTCTAATTAGATCATCATGTTGTCTATATTCATAATCTGGGACACACAAATGTGCCCCTTGTCAATAGAAGAGCTATCACTGAAGATTTATGTTGTTGTGTTGTCATAGATTGTTCAGTAGTAATTATGCAAGGTAGGTCACAAGATCGAAAGTTGAAGGTAAAGACATGGAACACAGAAGGGTCATAGGTTCAGGCTCTCTATGTGAGATAATATTCTGGATATGTTGTTATGTTGTGATGTGATGCGATATGCCCTAACGAGGCGTTTGGATCCCTTCATTTTAGAGGAATTGGAATTCACTAAATAAAGTAACTTATTTAGTTTGGAATTTGACAATCCACCACTTTCCAAAGTTCAGATATAAGCCTATCTCAAATTCATGGGGTGGAGGATGAGAAATAATTTTATGTATTATTAGTAGAATTTGTTTCTACTCTGTAACTTACATAACACTCTTCGTCTCATTCCTCTATAGTAAAAATGTAGCCCATAAATATCTCGGACATCTTGCTAATAATAGCATACAAATGTATTTTGCATAAACCGAATTATCTTAATTGATATGCCAAAAATTACTATTATTAGAATGAAATTCAATTCCAATGATCCAAACGGGACGTAAGGGAATTCTCCTGCCCCTCCTTTTATATTCTAAGGAGGAACAATGGTTACATAGTATGAATCGACTTGATTACCAAGTTCATGACAGAACCGAATCATACATGAGTTGTATACGAGTCTAACTCTCTCTCTCTCTCTCTTTCTCTTGGAGTTTATCTCTAATTCCGTTGAGATTTTTGCTATATCCACGTTTCTAGAATCCTCCTAACTGTAGGATTCCTCTTGATTTTATTGCAGAGTCTACGGGCTAGTGGCCGAGACCATATGCTTTTCTACTCGGGTTCTTCTTATGCTATCTCCAGCAGCATACCCATTCTCAACCCCATATTTAAACTCCACACTGCGAACAATGTAATCTACAGTGCAAACCAGTGCAAGACAATATTTTGGGTGACCATATGGGTGAACTGCTGAAGACAGTCTTAGTAACGATTGGTTGGGTACCCATGGTGTATATATTTGATAGTAGCCCTCAAGTCTCATTTGGCCAAGTCATTGATTCACACAAATGAGACTCTCCTTGTGAATCTTATAGAATGAATTGAATCATCATGCCTATGTCGATCTAACTTTTGCTGAGTCCCTAGCTCATTCATGCAACTCTTGAGTCTATAGACTCGGCTCGAGCTAAGGACTCAGTTTGTTTATTAATCTAGTGCTTCAATTTCTATAATCATTTGTCACTTTTGCTTCCTTAGTTCTTTATATAAAAAGCTCACAGTGCTTCAGTTTCCCATGAGTTGAAAGCTTTCATTCTCCGCTTCCAAACACTTCTGCGTAGTCGCCCTTTTGTCTTCCTCAAAGAACTTTGCTCTAGATCTCGCTTCTGCTACCATCAATCCTTCGCCCAACTTCCATCCGCAACATTAATGGTTGTCGCTCATCCGCAAGAGTTGGAAGCTTCTTCAATAGAGAGCAAAGATCTAAAAACCTTCCATGCCGCGAGATTGATACATGAGAAAAGGATAATCGAATGGCACATGCCTGACAACGAACCCTACCCGAAGCCAAACTTGGAAGAGATTGCAGTCTTTGCTCCATTCCTGATGCATGGGTTCGGCCTTTATGCCTCTAAATTCTTCCATGATCTCCTGCAATATTACCAAATCAAGTTGGTTCAATTGAATTCTAACTCCATCTTATACATTGCCATTTTTCTATCTATACTAAGCCTATCTTAGCATTCCACCTTTCTTTCCTCCGTTTCAACGCCTCTTCTTGTTATGCCCTTGCCTAAACAAAGATCAACCCCCAGTGGTTGGGAGTGTTAGTATTCAACTCCGAGCCAATCAATAATACCTTGATTGTCCTCTAAAAACCTCCCACAAATACTTACACATGTGCTGGTTTTATGATGGCAATTAAAAGCCCAAACTTTTTAATTTTTTGAGTCAGCATCCCGTATTCTCTTTCTCATTCTACCTAGGAGATCTTTAGATGTTTTGAACCACAACTTCTAACTTTATGGATTTTTTAGGAAATGTGGCCTTAACCAAACTTAGTTCTCGTGATGTTTTATTTTGTATCAAATATGATGGTATTGCACTTTGAGTTAGTTTCTTCTCCTCTCAACCCCTCTAGCTTGACTTTTTTGAGTTGATCCTTGCCTTTAAGAGTTCGAGAGAGGTTTTGGAGATAATATCTAGATTATAAACTGTCCTGACATTATTGCAAACTTCTTGTATGAGCTGATCCATTTTATGGACAGATTTTCAATAGATTTGGTCATTTGACAAAACCCCAACTCAAGTTCAGGTTTCTGATCTGCTATTGAAATTTAAATCCGTTTGAGTTAGAATTTTTTGGACACCTTAGAAACTCACTGGTAAATTCCAGTTCAATTGAAAGTCGCCTTGAGGGGGGTGAATAGGGCGAAACTGAAATTTACAAAGTTAATCACAACTACAAGCCGGGTTAGCGTTAGAAATATAATCGAGTCTGCGAGAGTGGGAGCAAAACAAATCGCAAGCGAATAAAGAGTGTGACACGCGGATTTGTTTTACCGAGGTTCGGTTCTCGCAAACCTACTCCCCGTTGAGGAGGCCACAAAGGCCGGGTCTTTTTCAACCCCTTCCCTCTCTCAAACGGTCCCTCGGACCGAGTGAGCTTTCTCTTCTCAAATCAACCGGGAACAAAACTTCCCCGCAAGGACCACCACACAATTGGTGTCTCTTGCCTCGGTTACAAGTGAGTATTGATCTCAAGAAAGAATGAGAAATAAGAAAGCAATCCAAGCGCAAGAGCTCAAAAAAACACAACAAATCACTCTCACTTAACACTAAAGCTTTTGTGGAATTGGGAGAGGATTTGATCACTTGGGTGTGTCTTGTATTGAATGCCTAGCTCTTGTAAGTAGTTGGAAGGTGGAAAACTTGGATGACTTGAATGTGGGGTGGTTGGGGTATTTATAGCCCCAACCACCAAACTAGTCGTTTGGTGGAGGCTTTATGTCGTATGGTCCACCGGACAGTCCGGTGCACACCGGCCAGTGTCCGGTGCGCCAGCCACGTCACCAGGCCATTGAGTTCCGACCGTTGGAGCTCTGACTGCTGGGCCCGCCTGGATGTCCGGTGGCACACCGGACATGTACTGTACAGTGTCCGGTGTGCCACTTCGCGCGTGCCCAACTTCTGCGTGCTCTGGCGCGCTGTAATGCCCAAAATTGGTAGAAGAAAAAAAATGATAATAATGAAATAAAATAAATAAATAAATAAATTTAAGATTGTGCTTTAGGGATTTTTAAAACCTTTTTGGAGTTCCCATGCTTTTGAATGCTCGATTAAAAGGGAGTAAGCTAGCCAAATAACAAAATAAATAAATATAGAAATAAGCATGTCATGTTGGAGGTCTTGTATTGTTGCAATCGTACTCAAATTTTGAGACCAGTTAGGTTTGAAACGTAGAATTTGAAAGTAGAAAGGAAAATAAGAAAAGGGAAGAAAAGGAAAACAAAATATACACTAGAAATATATATATATATATATATATAAATAATAGACATTATCTTCATATTAGGATTCTTGTTTTGGAAAACTTAAGTTCAAACAGAGTTTGAATTTGAAGTAGGAGTTGAAAAGCTTAAAAAAAATAAAAAGAATAAAAAAAGGAAAAACAGAAGAGGTTTCCCTGCGCCTGGGCCGAATTTCCTCTGTCTCGGCCCAACTACCTCTCAGGCCGGCCCAATTTTTTTTCCTTCCGCAGTACCTGCCAATCCAGCCGTTCACTCGCTGTTGATTCGCTGTCGTGTGGGCCCCACTTGGGCAGATGCTCCACACAACCGTGCTCTCTCCTTCCCTCGCTGTCTGATGGGTCCCGGGCGTCAGCTATTTCTTCTCCCACCTGCGTAACAAACCAGAGCGAAGCCACCGCCGTCGCTTCGGGGTTGTTGGGGTCGAGCTCGGACGTCAATAGCGGAGAGAGGAGTATAAAGCTTGAGCAACGTCGTCCCTCTATGGATAAGCCAAATCGGCGCAGGTTGTATCCTTGCCGCGCGCGCTGTGCGAAGCAGGGGAGATGCGTGGTGGCCGTCGCCGGGAAGGGGCATCTTCGCCATCGTTTAGGACCCTCTACCGGATTGGATCGGTCCGCCTTGTCCGTGGGGGATTTCGCCGCCGCCGAGCCCTAGTTCAAGCTCTTCTTCGCCGCCTGCATCTCCGGACTCGCGTGCGGCAACCTCGCCAGGGATCACGGTGTTTGTTTGCAACCACCTCCGTGTAAGCCCAACCAAGATCCCCTAGCTATCGACTATATGTACGCCTGCACCCTAGCTCCCTTCGGCCATCGACTCGACTAGGCGCGTGTCGCGTAGAGCGCCAAGCGTAGGAGCCAAGGCGCCACCGCGCCCATGCTTGCGCCGCCGCACCTGCTTTGCTTCGCCACCCTGGTGTTTGGGGTTGAGAAGACAAGCTCTCGGCCGTCAGATGTGTGACGGTTGGCTGAGATTCAATGCTAAGATAACCCTTTTGCCGCATTAGATCTGGAGCGTTAAAATGGGATCGGATGGCGGGTGGCTTGGGCGATGGCTGGCCATGGATCTCAGATCCAGCGGGCAGGATCGCATCCCCGTTCACTTAGCGGCGATTTAATCTGGGCCGTGCGTTGTGATCGGACGGCTCACAACAGGCGATACCCCTTCGATGGGATCTTTTGCTAAAGAGCCCCCCATAGTTTGCATAATAAACCCGCCATCCTGTGCGGAGTTCTCTGTGTCTAGGGAATATTTCTATGTTAGCCCCCGAGCTCTCTGGATATTATGCGCTCAGTCCAGTGACTTAAGAAAATATGAAAAACAATATAGAAAATACTTTTCTAGCACAAAAATAATTCTAGAACTTGTGTAATTCCTAGAAAATCCATTTTTGCTCCGAATTGACCCATTCCAGTTGCAATAATTTTGTATTAATATTGTCTATCAACTAGTAACACTGTTTAGCCATGAAACTTGAATCGAAATTGTTCATTAGGATTAATCTATTCTAAACACTAAATAATTTCGGAAATTCATAACTTCATAACCGTAACTCCGAATTTAGTGATTATCGTTTCCACGATCTCGTGGTAGCACGTAGATTATTATTACGCAGTTTATTCTTATGTTTGGTGTGGTGTTAATTTTGCCTATACCATGTATGTCTGTATTGCTACGTTTAGCAGTGAGGACACGAGTCATCTGAAGATCATCCTGGTACCTGGAATCTCAAGTCCCAGGCAAGTTGTGCCCTTGATCACTTCTTTTACCCACTCATGTTCTAATTAATCATAATGATCTGCATAGGTTAATTTTGATGGGACCCAATAGGTTACCCTAGTTTGATTATCTTTATACCTTGTTTACCACTGAACTTTTTGGGTAGTACTTGCTAGTGCTTTTATGTGGTTTTGGGTATGAAGATACATTATTCATGATCACACCGTTATTATCTGTTTATTATTACTGTTCATGATAAGATCATTATGTTAATTGGAACATGGAGAACCACCCGGGAAAACAGTGCTACCACAAGGGTTTAATGGGACGCCCTTGGCCGATTAATTAGGAAAGCTAGTGGAAGACTACCTTACCCGAAAGGGGCAAGGGCAGTAGGGGAGTGGTCAGTGTAGGGAGGCCCTCGGGAGGATTTTGCTGCGATGGCGGTCCTGCAAGGGATTCCTGCATTGGAGCTTCCTATAAACTGTAGCGGGTTTTCTGAAGCTAGTGGAACTTTGTAAAGGCCTCGTAGTGTTACCCTGCCTCGCCTCCTCGGTAGAGGTGTATGGGAAGTCGCGATCCCTTGGCAGATGGGTAACATGACTTGTGGGTAAAGATGCGCAACCTCTGCAGAGTGTAAAACTGGTATACTAGCCGTGCTCACGGTCATGAGCGGCTCGGACACTCACATGATTAAATTATGGAACTTAAACTCAATTTGTCATATGCATTGCATCGCAGGTGAGGTTGTTACTTTTGTTCTACTACTTAATTGGGCTGGTATTTACTTATACTTAGTAACTGCTAATAAAATTTTGACCAACTTTAAAAGCAATGCTCAGCTCTAACCATCCTCTTTGGTAAGCCTTACACTTCACGTGAGCTCCCACCTTTGGCGAGTTCATGCACATTATTCCCCACAACTTGTTGAGCGATGAACGTATGTGAGCTCACTCTTGCTGTCTCACACCCCCCACACAGGTCAAGAGCAGGTACCACATGATGAGGCGCTTGGAGGATGCTGCGATGTGTTCGTGAGAGGTCTAGGTCGTCGTCTCCCAGTCAACTTCGGGTTGCTGGACCGTTGTCTCCTTATAATGTACTCCCTCCGGTGCAGTAAAAGAAGTCATCCTGCGCGTGAGCGAGAGTGCATAAAAGAAGTCGTAGCGCGCGTGGGTCTGGGATTTTTGACGTCGCTGCCCCTGAGTAATTACATCGGGAAAAAAAAGCTGCGCTCAAGGGGAATCGAGCTTGAGACCTCTAGTCTAGAATGCCTCGGGAGGTGCTGCAGCAACCAATCAAACTTGATTGTTTTGATGATGTTAATGCACCCATATCCCTATTTAATAAGGGCAAACAGGGAAAACTCCATGATAATTAATCACTCCTTGGTATGCACAATCATGTCCTAAACGACTTCCTTTACTGCACCGGAGGGAGTAATTATTTATTTTGTACCAAACTCCTATTATATAGTAAAGATGTGACATTCGATCCTGTGCCATGATTCATCATATGTGTGAGACTTGGTCCCAGCACACCTGGTGATTATGTTTACGCCCGGGCTTTGGACCCCTAAAACCCGGGTGTTACAGAAGTGGTATCAGAGGAATGTTGACTGTAGGACGAAACCTAGGTAGAACTGGACAACCATTGTCTACTTACCTTTGCTACTCTGATTTTTTTCTATACTTTTCTTAATCTATTCTTATCTATTTCCGCTATACTCTGATTATTCTTACCTTTTCCTTCTAAAGACAAATGTGGATTTCACACTTTGAAGTCTTGTACCTAAAGTGACCTTTAGGAATAGGAGACCTACTCTCAGGAACAAAATCAAAACTATTTTCGTAAATATTTGTTTGCTTGAATGTTTGTTCTTGTGATACATGTCTGATTCAGATCTTTGATTGAGTGTGATGAGTTGTGGAGTAATGTCCACAATTACATCTGCATATACATATAGGCATAAATATAAATAAAAATTCATAAGATAAAAAAACTAGATTATCCTCCATTAAAGTGTATCCATTTTAATAGATTCATCTTATCTTGAAGGATTCTCTCTTATCTTAATAGATTCATCTTATCTTAAAAAGATTTTATCTCATCTTAATAGATCTAACTAATCTCAAAAGATTCTATTCATCTTGTCCTAATAAGCATACCTATCCCAACCACTTTGCTTATCTCATTATAGTGCAACGATCAGGATCTAATCCAAAATAATGAGGTCTTATCTAGTCGAAGCTAGTCATACCTAGATTTGATCTAATGTGCTAGGTTAATCTAACCTAACAAAGTCTAACCTTAAGTTGAGCTAATCTAATGAAAGTTACTTAAACAAGTTAGTTAATACTGGTAACATAGATTAGATCATATTCCTATAAATGGGTGCTAAACCTAAATTGGTGTCTTAGACCAACTCACCTGTGAAACCACCACAACCTAGCCTATGTTATAGGTTGCCCAACCCATTTATCCCAAAAGCAAAGTAAACCTTGTTGGGCCTACCCATCCCAAGCACCGACAACTATCTTAACCATATGTCTTTAACACGGATGGCAACTCCAAAGGCCAAAGAAGACCAACCACATCAAAGAAGGATAAGCAACAACTCAAGCCTTCAAAGATCAAGTTGGATTGCCAGAGGAATCAAGATCCACAATCTTGGATGGAGCCTTTCCTTACCGTACCCCTTTCTTACTCAAACCTATCTATGCTTTAAAGACATCTTTTACCCTACATAATAAAGTGGATATACATATATATACCCATGTTTTCGTAATCACCTGCTAATTTGTATTATAAACTTGAACAAAAATCTTCTGGTATTAAAATCCCTTAGAAATTGAAACATAGACTACAAACCATACTTGTTGCACCCTCTTTCTCACAAATCTCGAGGACGAGATTTCTATTAAGGGGGGAAGGATTTGTAATGCCCAAAATTGGTAGAAGAAAAAAAATGATAATAATGAAATAAAATAAATAAATAAATTTAAGATTGTGCTTTAGGGATTTTTAAAACCTTTTTGGAGTTCCCATGCTTTTGAATGCTCGATTAAAAGGGAGTAAGCTAGCCAAATAACAAAATAAATAAATATAGAAATAAGCATATCATGTTGGAGGTCTTGTATTGTTGCAATCGTACTCAAATTTTGAGACCAGTTAGGTTTGAAACGTAGAATTTGAAAGTAGAAAGGAAAATAAGAAAAGGGAAGAAAAGGAAAACAAAATATACACTAGAAATATATATATATATATATATATACATATATATATATATATATATAATAGACATTATCTTCATATTAGGATTCTTGTTTTGGAAAACTTAAGTTCAAACAGAGTTTGAATTTGAAGTAGGAGTTGAAAAGCTTAAAAAAATAAAAAGAATAATAAAAAAGGAAAAACAGAAGAGGTTTCCCTGCGCCTGGGCCGAATTTCCTCTGTCTCGGCCGAACTACCTCTCAGGCCGGCCCAATTTTTTTTTCCTTCCGCAGTACCTGCCAATCCAGCCGTTCACTCGCTGTTGATTCGCTGTCGTGTGGGCCCCACTTGGGCAGATGCTCCACACAACCGTGCTCTCTCCTTCCCTCGCTGTCTGATGGGTCCCGGGCGTCAGCTATTTCTTCTCCCACCTGCGTAACAAACCAGAGCGAAGCCGCCGCCGTCGCTTCGGGGTTGTTGGGGTCGAGCTCGGACGTCAATAGCGGAGCGAGGAGTATAAAGCTTGAGCAACGTCGTCCCTCTATGGATAAGCCAAATCGGCGCAGGTTGTATCCTTGCCGCGCGCGCTGTGCGAAGCAGGGGAGATGCGTGGTGGCCGTCGCCGGGAAGGGGCATCTTCGCCATCGTTTAGGACCCTCTACCAGATTGGATCGGTCCGCCTTGTCCGTGGGGGATTTCGCCGCCGCCGAGCCCTAGTTCAAGCTCTTCTTCGCCGCCTGCATCTCCGGACTCGCGTGCGGCAACCTCGCCAGGGATCGCGGTGTTTGTTTGCAACCACCTCCGTGTAAGCCCAACCAAGATCCCCTAGCTATCGACTATATGTACGCCTGCACCCTAGCTCCCTTCGGCCATCGACTCGACTAGGCGCGTGTCGCGTAGAGCGCCAAGCGTAGGAGCCAAGGCGCCACCGCGCCCATGCTTGCGCCGCCGCACCTGCTTTGCTTCGCCACCCTGGTGTTTGGGGTTGAGAAGACAAGCTCTCGGCCGTCAGATGTGTGACGGTTGGCTGAGATTCAATGCTAAGATAACCCTTTTGCCGCATTAGATCTGGAGCGTTAAAATGGGATCGGATGGCGGGTGGCTTGGGCGATGGCTGGCCATGGATCTCAGATCCAGCGGGCAGGATCGCATCCCCGTTCACTTAGCGGCGATTTAATCTGGGCCGTGCGTTGTGATCAGACGGCTCACAACAGGCGATACCCTTCGATGGGATCTTTTGCTAAAGAGCCCCCCATAGTTTGCATAATAAACCCGCCATCCTGTGCGGAGTTCTCTGTGTCTAGGGAATATTTCTATGTTAGCCCCCGAGCTCTCTGGATATTATGCGCTCAGTCCAGTGACTTAAGAAAATATGAAAAACAATATAGAAAATACTTTTCTAGCACAAAAATAATTCTAGAACTTGTGTAATTCCTAGAAAATCCATTTTTGCTCCGAATTGACCCATTCCTGTTGCAATAATTTTGTATTAATATTGTCTATCAACTAGTAACACTGTTTAGCCATGAAACTTGAATCGAAATTGTTCATTAGGATTAATCTATTCTAAACACTAAATAATTTCGGAAATTCATAACTTCATAACCGTAACTCCGAATTTAGTGATTATCGTTTCCACGATCTCGTGGTAGCACGTAGATTATTATTACGCAGTTTATTCTTATGTTTGGTGTGGTGTTAATTTTGCCTATACCATGTATGTCTGTATTGCTACGTTTAGCAGTGAGGACACGAGTCATCTGAAGATCATCCTGGTACCTGGAATCTCAAGTCCCAGGCAAGTTGTGCCCTTGATCACTTCTTTTACCCACTCATGTTCTAATTAATCATAATGATCTGCATAGGTTAATTTTGATGGGACCCAATAGGTTACCCTAGTTTGATTATCTTTATACCTTGTTTACCACTGAACTTTTTGGGTAGTACTTGCTAGTGCTTTTATGTGGTTTTGGGTATGAAGATACATTATTCATGATCACACTGTTATTATCTGTTTATTATTACTGTTCATGATAAGATCATTATGTTAATTGGAACATGGAGAACCACCCGGGAAAACAGTGCTACCACAAGGGTTTAATGGGACGCCCTTGGCCGATTAATTAGGAAAGCTAGTGGAAGACTACCTTACCCGAAAGGGGCAAGGGCAGTAGGGGAGTGGTCAGTGTAGGGAGGCCCTCGAGAGGATTTTGCTGCGATGGCGGTCCTGCAAGGGATTCCTGCATTGGAGCTTCCTATAAACTGTAGCGGGTTTTCTGAAGCTAGTGGAACTTTGTAAAGGCCTCGTAGTGTTACCCTGCCTCGCCTCCTCGGTAGAGGTGTATGGGAAGTCGCGATCCCTTGGCAGATGGGTAACATGACTTGTGGGTAAAGATGTGCAACCTCTGCAGAGTGTAAAACTGGTATACTAGCCGTGCTCACGGTCATGAGCGGCTCGGACACTCACATGATTAAATTATGGAACTTAAACTCAATTTGTCATATGCATTGCATCGCAGGTGAGGTTGTTACTTTTGTTCTACTACTTAATTGGGCTGGTATTTACTTATACTTAGTAATTGCTAATAAAATTTTGACCAACTTTAAAAGCAATGCTCAGCTCTAACCATCCTCTTTGGTAAGCCTTACACTTCACGTGAGCTCCCACCTTTGGCGAGTTCATGCACATTATTCCCCACAACTTGTTGAGCGATGAACGTATGTGAGCTCACTCTTGCTGTCTCACACCCCCCCACACAGGTCAAGAGAAGGTACCACAGAATGAGGCGCTTGGAGGATGCTGCGATGTGTTCGTGAGAGGTCTAGGTCGTCGTCTCCCAGTCAACTTCGGGTTGCTGGACCGTTGTCTCCTTATAATGTAATTATTTATTTTGTACCAAACTCCTATTATATAGTAAAGATGTGACATTCGATCCTGTGCCATGATTCATCATATGTGTGAGACTTGGTCCCAGCACACCTGGTGATTATGTTTACGCCCGAGCTTTGGACCCCTAAAACCCGGGTGTTACACGCGCATTAATTGCTTCTGCAGGTGACCGTTGGCGCGAAGTAGCCGTTGCTCCGCTGGCTCACCGGACAGTCCGGTGTACACCGGACATGTCCGGTGAATTATAGCGGAGCGGATTTCCGAAGCTGGCGAGTTCAGAGTCGCTCTCCTCTGGAGCACCGGACATGTCCGGTGAATTATAGCGGAGCGGATTTCCGAAGCTGGCGAGTTCAGAGTCGCTCTCCTCTGGAGCACCGGACATGTCCGGTGAATTATAGCAAAGCGCCTCTGAAAATTCCCGAAGGTGCGAAGTTTGGCTTGGAGTCCCCTGGTGCACCGGACAGTCCGGTGCGCCAGACCAGGGCTGCCTTCGGTTATCCCTTGCTCCTTTTGTTGAACCCATTTCTTGGTCTTTTTATTGGCTAAGTGTGAACCTTTGGCACCTGTATAACTTATACACTAGAGCAAACTAGTTAGTCCAATTATTTGTGTTGGGCAATTCAACCACCAAAATCATTTAGGAAATAGGTGTAAGCCTAATTCCCTTTCAATCTCCCCCTTTTTGGTGATTTATGCCAACACAAACCAAAGGAAATATAGAAGTGCATAATTGAACTAGTTTGCATAATATAAGTGCAAAGGTTGCTTGGAATTGAGCCAATATAAATACTTATAAGATATGCATGGATTGTTTCTTTATTTTTAACATTTTGGACCATGCTTGCACCACATGTTTTGTTTTGCAAATTATTTTGCAAATTCTTTTTCAAAGTTCTTTTGCAAATAGTCAAAGGTTAATGAATAAGATTTTGAGAAGCATTTTCAAGATTTGAAATTTTCTCCCCGTGTTTCAAATGCTTTTCCTTTGACTAAACAAAACTCCCTCTCAAATGAAATTCTCTTCTTAGTGTTCAAGAGGGTTTTAAGATATCAATTTTGAAAACACTGCTCTCTCCCCCTTTTTAACACAATGAGATACCAATTTGAAAATCATAATCATACCAATTGAGAAATTCTTTTTTTTTAAAATTAGTGGTGGTGCGGTCCTTTTGCTTTGGGCTCATGCTCTCTCCCCCTTTGGCATAAATCGCCAAAAACGGAATCATTAGAGCCCTTGGTAACTACTTTCTCCCCTTTGGCAAATAAAATATGAGTGAAGATTATACCAAAGCCGGAGAGATGCTCGGAGCGACGGCGAAGGATGAGTTACGGAGTGGAAGCCTTTGTTTTCGCCGAAGACTCCAATTCCCTTTCAATATACCTATGACTTGGTTTGAAATTCACTTGAAAACACATTAGTCATAGCACATGAAAGAGATATGATCAAAGGTATATGAATGAGCTATGTGTGCAAATCAACAAAAGAAGTTCCTAGAATCAAGAATATTTAGCTCAGGCCTAAGTTTGTTAAAAGTTTGTTCATCAAGTGGCTTGGTAAAGATATCGGCTAATTGATCTTTAGTATTAATATATGAAATCTCGATATCTCCCTTTTGTTGGTGATCCCTTAAAAAGTGATACCGAATGGCTATGTGCTTAGTGCGGCTATGCTCAACGGGATTATCCGCCATGCGGATTGCACTCTCATTATCACATAGAAGAGGACCTTTGGTTAATTTGTAACCATAGTCCCTAAGGGTTTGCCTCATCCAAAGCAATTGCGCGCAACAATGGCCTGCGGCAATGTACTCGGCTTCGGCGGTAGAAAGAGCTACGGAATTTTGCTTCTTTGAAGCCCAAGACACCAAGGATCTTCCCAAGAACTAGCAAGTCCCTGATGTGCTCTTTCTATTGATTTTACACCCCGCCCAATCGGCATCCGAATAACCAATTAAATCCAAAGTGGATCCCCTAGGATACCAAAGCCCGAACTTAGGAGTATAAACTAAATATCTCAAGATTCGTTTTACGGCCGTAAGGTGAGCTTCCTTAGGGTCGGCTTGGAATCTTGCACACATGCATACGAAAAGCATAATATCCGGTCGATATGCACATAAATAGAGTAAAGAACCTATCATCGACCGGTATACCTTTTGATCCAAGGACTTACCTTCCGTGTCGAGGTCGAGATGCCCATTGGTTCCCATGGGTGTCTTGATGGGTTTGACATCCTTCATCCCAAACTTGTTTAGAATATCTTGAGTATACTTAGTTTGGCTAAGGAAGGTGCTCTCTTGGAGTTGCTTCACTTGAAATCCTAAGAAATACTTCAACTCCCCCATCATAGACATCTCGAACTTTTGTGTCATGATCCTACTAAACTCTTCACATGTAGATTCGTTAGTAGACCCAAATATAATATCATCAACATAAATTTGGCATACAAACAAATTGTTTTCAAGTGTTTTGGTAAAGAGCGTAGGATCGGCTTTTCCGACTTTGAATCCATTAGTGATAAGGAAATCTCTAAGGCATTCATACCATGCTCTTGGGGCTTTCTTGAGCCCATAAAGCGCCTTAGAGAGTTTATAAACATGGATAGGGTACTCACTATCTTCAAAGCCGGGAGCTTGCTCAACATAGACCTCTTCCTTGATCGGTCCATTGAGGAAGGCACTCTTCACGTCCATTTGGTAAAGCTTGAAGCCATGGTAAGTAGCATAGACTAATAATATACGAATTGACTCAAGCCTAGCTACGGGTGCATAGGTTTCACCGAAATCCAAACCTTCGACTTGGGAGTATCCTTTGGCCACAAGTCGAGCTTTGTTCCTTGTCACCACACCATGCTCATCTTGCTTGTTGCGGAAAACCCACTTGGTTCCTACAACATTTTGGTTAGGACGTGGAACTAAATGCCATACCTCATTCCTCGTGAAGTTGTTGAGCTCCTCTTGCATCGCCACCACCCAATCCGAATCTTGAAGTGCTTCCTCTACCCTGTGCGGCTCAATAGAGGAAACAAAAGAGTAATGCTCACAAAAATGTGCAACACGAGATCTAGTGGTTACCCCCTTATGAATGTCGCCTAGGATGGTGTCGACGGAGTGATCTCGTTGGATTGCTTGGTGGACTCTTGGGTGTGGCGGCTTTGGTTCTTCATCCTCCTTGTCTTGATCATTTGCATCTCCCCCTTGTTCATTGCCGTCATCTTGAGGTGGCTCATTTGCTTGATCTTCTCCTTCATCAACTTGAGCCTCATCCTCATTTTGAGTTGGTGGAGATGCTTGCGTGGAGGAGGATGGTTGATCTTGTGCATTTGTAGGCTCTTTGGATTCTTTAGGACACACATCCCCAATGGACATGTTCCTTAGCGCGATGCACAGAGCCTCTTCATCACCTATCTCATCAAGATCAACTTGCTCTACTTGAGAGCCGTTAGTCTCATCAAACACAACGTCACAAGAAACTTCAACTTGTCCAGAGGACTTGTTAAAGACTCTATATGCCCTTGTGTTTGAATCATATCCTAGTAAAAAGCCTTCTACAGTCTTAGGAGCAAATTTAGATTTTCTACCTCTTTTAACAAGAATAAAGCATTTGCTACCAAAGACTCTAAAATATGAAATATTTGGCTTTTTACCAGTTAGGAGTTCGTACGATGTCTTCTTGAGGATTCGGTGTAGATACAACCAGTTGATGGCGTAGCAAGCGGTGTTGACCGCCTCGGCCCAAAACCGGTCCGACGTCTTGTACTCATCAAGCATGGTTCTTGCCATGTCCAATAGAGTTCTATTCTTCCTCTCCACTACACCATTTTGTTGTGGCGTGTAAGGAGAGGAGAACTCATGCTTGATGCCCTCCTCCTCAAGGAAGCCTTCGATGTGTGAGTTTTTGAACTCCGTCCCGTTGTCGCTTCTAATTTTCTTGATCCTTAAGCCGAACTCATTTTGAGCTCGTCTCAAGAATCCCTTTAAGGTCTCTTGGGTATGAGATTTTTCCTGCAAAAAGAACACCCAAGTGAAGCGAGAATAATCATCCACAATAACTAGACAGTACTTACTCCCGCCGATGCTTATGTAAGCAATCGGGCCGAATAGATCCATGTGTAGGAGCTCCAGTGGCCTGTCAGTCGTCATGATGTTCTTGTGTGGATGATGAGCACCGACTTGCTTCCCTGCTTAGCATGCGCTACAAACCCTATCTTTCTTAAAATGAACATTTGTTAATCCTAAAACGTGCTCTCCCTTTAGAAGCTTATGAAGATTCTTCATCCCAACATGGGCTAGTCGGCGGTGCCAGAGCCAACCCATGTTAGTCTTAGCAATTAAGCAAGTGTCGAGTTCAGCTCTATCAAAATCTACCAAGTATAGCTGACCCTCTAACACTCCCTTAAATACTATTGAATCATCACTTCTTCTAAAGACAGTGACACCTATATCAGTAAAAAGACAGTTGTAACCCATTTGACATAATTGAGAAACGGAAAGCAAATTGTAATCTAAGGAATCTACAAGAAAAACATTAGAAATGGAATGGTCAGGAGATATAGCAATTTTACCCAATCCTTTGACCAAACCTTGGTTTCCATCCCCGAATGTGATCGCTCTTTGAGGATCTTGGTTTTTCTCGTAGGAGGAGAACATCTTCTTCTCCCCTGTCATGTGGTTTGTGCACCCGCTGTCGATGATCCAACTTGAGCCCCCGGATGCATAAACCTACAAAACAATTTTAGTTCTTGACTTTAGGTACCCAAATGGTTTTGGGTCCTTTGGCATTAGACACAAGAACTTTGGGTACCCAAACACAAGTCTTTGACCCCTTGTGCTTGCCCCCAACATATTTGGCAACTACTTTGCCGGATTTGTTAGTTAATACATATGATGCATCAAAAGTTTTAAATGAAAAGTTATGTTCATTTGATGCACTAGGAGTTTTCTTCTTAGTCAACTTAGCACAGGTTGGTTGCCTAGAACTAGATGTCTCACCCTTATACATAAAAGCATGGTTAGGGCCAGAGTGAGACTTCCTAGAGTGAATTCTCTTAATTTTGCTCTCAGGATAACCGGCAGGGTACAAAATGTAACCCTCGTTATCTTGAGGCATGGGAGCCTTGCCCTTAACAAAGTTGGACAATTTTTTAGGAGGGGCATTAAGTTTGACATTGTCCCCCTTTTGGAAGCCAATGCCATCCTTAATGCCAGGGCGTCTCCCACTATAAAGCATACTACGAGCAAATTTAAATTTTTTCATTTTCAAGTTCATGCTCGGCAATTTTGGCATCTAATTTAGCTATATGATCATTTTGTTGTTTAATTAAAGCCATGTGATCATGTATAGCATTAATATCAACATCTCTACATCTAGTGCAAATAGAAGTATGTTCAACGGTAGATGTAGAGGGTTTGCAAGATTTTAATTCTACAACCTTAGCATGCAATATATCATTTTTATTTCTAAGGTCGGAAATTGTAACATTGCAAACATCAAGTTCTTTGGCCTTAGCAAGCAAGTTTTCATTTTCATTCCTAAGGCTAGCAAGAGTAATGTTTAATTCTTCAATCTTAGCAAGCAAATTATCATTATCATTTCTAAGATTGGGAATTGAAACATTACAAACATTTGAATCAACCTTAGCTAACAAATTAACATTTTCATTTCTAAGGTTGTCAATAGTCTCATGGCAAGTGCTTAGCTCACTAGATAATTTTTCACACTTTTCCACTTCTAGAGCATAAGCATTTTTTACCTTAACATGCTTTTTGTTTTCTTTAATAAGGAAGTCCTCTTGAGAGTCCAAGAGATCATCCTTCTCATGTATAGCACTAATCAATTCATTTAATTTTTCCTTTTGTTGCATGTTTAGGTTGGCAAAAAGGGTACACAAATTATCTTCCTCATCACTAGCATTATCATCACTAGAGGACTCATATCTAGTGGAGGATTTGGATTTAACCTTCTTCTTTTTGCCGTCCTTTGCCATGAGGCACTTGTGGCCGACGTTGGGGAAGAGAAGGCCTTTGTTGATGGCGATGTTGGCGGCGTCCTCGTCGGAGGAGCTCTCGTCCGAGTCCCACTCGCGGCATACGTGGGCGTCGCCACCCTTCTTCTTGTAGTATTTCTTTTTCTCCTTTCTTCTCCCCTTCTTGTCGTCGCCCCTGTCACTGTCACTAGAAATAGGACATTTTGCTATAAAGTGACAGGGCTTACCACACTTGTAGCAAACCTTCTTGGAGCGGGGCTTGTAATCCTTCCCTCTCCTTTGCTTGAGGATTTGGCGGAAGCTCTTGATTACGAGTGTCATTTCCTCGTTGTCGAGCTTTGAGGCGTCGATTGGTTGTCTACTCGGAGTAGACTCCTCCTTCTCCTTCATGCGACCGGTTGTGCTTCAGATGTGGAGGGATCATCTAGCTCATTGATTTTCTTTGAGCCTTTGATCATGTACTCAAAGCTCACAAAATTCCCGATTACTTCCTCGGGAGTCATTAGTGTATATCTAGGATTACCACGAATTAATTGAACTTGAGTAGGGTTAAGGAAAATAAGTGATCTAAGAATAACCTTAACCATCTCATGGTCATCCCACTTTTTGCTCCCGAGGTTGCGCACTTGGTTCACCAAGGTTTTGAGCCGGTTGTACATGTCTTGTGGCTCTTCTCCTTTGCGAAGCCGGAAGCGACTGAGCTCCCCCTCGATCGTCTCCCGCTTGGTGATCTTGGTTAGCTCATCTCTCTCGTGCGCGGTCTTGAGCACGTACCAAACTTCCTTGGCGCTCTTTAATCCTTGCACCTTGTTATACTCCTCTCGACTTAGAGAGGCGAGGAGTATAGTTGTGGCTTGGGAGTTGAAGTGCTCGATTTGGGCCACCTCGTCCTCATCGTAATCCTCATCTCCTACGGATGGTACCTGTACACCAAACTCAACAACATTCCATATACTTTTGTGGAGTGAGATTAGGTGAAATTTCATCAAATCACTCCACCTAGCATAATCTTCACCGTCAAAGGTTGGCGGTTTGCCTAATGGAACGGAAAGTAATGGAATATGTTTAGGAATGCGAGGATAGCGTAGGGGGATCTTACTAAACTTCTTGCGCTCATGGCGCTTAGAAGTTACAGAGGGCGCGTCGGAGCCGGAGGTGGAAGGTGATGAAGTGTCGGTCTCGTAGTAGACCACTTTCCTCATCTTCTTTTTCTTGTCGCCACTCCGATGCGACTTGTGGGAAGAAGATTTTTTCCTTCCCTTTATTTTTGTTGCGGGACTCTTCCGATGAAGCCTTCCCATGACTTGTAGTGGGCTTGTCACCGATGGGCTTGTCGCCGGTCTCCATCTCCCTCTTGTTGTGATCTCCCGACATCACTTCGAGCGGTTAGGCTCTAATGAAGCACCGGCCTCTGATACCAATTGAAAGTCGCCTTGAGGGGGGGGTGAATCGGGTGAAACTGAAATTTACAAAGTTAATCACAACTACAAGTCGGGTTAGCGTTAGAAATATAATCGAGTCCGCGAGAGTGGGAGCAAAACAAATCGCAAGCGAATAAAGAGTGTGACACGCGGATTTGTTTTACCGAGGTTCGGTTTCTCGCAAACCTACTCCCCGTTGAGGAGGCCACAAAGGCCGGGTCTTTTTCAACCCCTTCCCTCTCTCAAACGGTCCCTCAGACCGAGTGAGCTTTCTCTTCTCAAATCAACCAGGAACAAAACTTCCCCGCAAGGACCACCACACAATTGGTGTCTCTTGCCTCGGTTACAAGTGAGTATTGATCTCAAGAAAAAATGAGAAAGAAGAAAGCAATCCAAGCGCAAGAGCTCAAAAGAACACAACAAATCACTCTCACTTAACACTAAAGCTTTTGTGGAATTGGGAGAGGATTTGATCACTTGGGTGTGTCTTGTATTGAATGCCTAGCTCTTGTAAGTAGTTGGAAGGTGGAAAACTTGGATGACTTGAATGTGGGGTGGTTGGGGTATTTATAGCCCCAACCACCAAACTAGCCGTTTGGTGGAGGCTGTCTGTCGTATGGTGCACCGGACAGTGTCCGGTGCGTCAGCCACGTCACCAGTCCGTTGGGTTCTGACCGTTGGAGCTCTGACTGCTGGGCCCGCCTGGATGTCCGGTGGCACACCGGACATGTACTGTACAGTGTCCGGTGTGCCACTTCGCGCGTGCCCGACTTCTGCGCGCTCTGGCGCGCATTAATTGCTTCTGCAGGTGACCGTTGGCGCGAAGTAGCCGTTGCTCCGCTGGCTCACCGGACAGTCCGGTGTACACCGGACATGTCCGGTGAATTATAGCGGAGCAGATTCCCGAAGCTGGCGAGTTCAGAGTTGCTCTCCTCTGGAGCACCGGACATGTCCGGTGAATTATAGCGAAGCGCCTCTGAAAATTCCCGAAGGTGCGAAGTTTGGCTTGGAGTCCCCTGGTGCACCGGACAGTCCGGTGCGCCAGACCAGGGCTGCCTTCGGTTATCCCTTGCTCCTTTTGTTGAACCCATTTCTTGGTCTTTTTATTGGCTAAGTGTAAACCTTTGGCACCTGTATAACTTATACACTAGAGCAAACTAGTTAGTCCAATTATTTGTGTTGGGCAATTCAACCACCAAAATCATTTAGGAAATATGTGTAAGCCTAATTCCCTTTCATCAATCATAGTTCGTTTGAATCTTTTTTACATTTGAAAACTGAATTTGATGCTGAAAACAACATTAGAAAGTGATATGGTTTTGGGTCGTTTCGAACTTTTTGGTGTCTGTTTTGTGATCTATTTGTTTCGTTCGTCTTATGTGGGTCCTAAGAACATTTTTCAAAACACGAAATCACTAGTTGGTTGATATGCTTTTTTGTTTGAGCACTTGTTTCATTTTCATTGAAGTGCTAAAGTTTCAGTTTTGAAAGACTTAATTTTATTAGCTCTCATTCACCTCCACTCTGGTCGTTTATTCAATCCTTCAATAACAAATCCATTCTCTCAACGGGGCAGGAAGATGCCTGTAGAACTGACCATTTCGCCCCTAATTTTCTACAATAAAGTATCCGCAATACTTGCACACATACGCACGCTTACGAGTAAATCACGTATCACATGCAAATCAGCGTATGTTCATATTGGCACACAAGCAAATCACGTCTAATACAAAATCAAGCGTATTATGTTGATCCATCAAAATTACATGGCAATCAAAATTTACCTCTTGTAGCTTAGATGGTTAGCCACCTGTTTTTTTGTATTTCACTGTTTGTTTGTTGTTTTTTGTTCCATTCTTGTTTTCATCTAATTTTTTTCCTGCTTTTATTAATATAATGTTTTAATGTTCTTTTTCTTATAGTGATACAACATGTATACATGATCATGCTATGACAAGCTTAAACTCTCATTTTTCATAGTGATACAATTTTATTGTGTTAAGCTTGTTTTCTAAATCATGAACATGTTTACTATCTGTTAAATCTAAAAAATTGTTTATTGCGGAGATTTATAACTAACATGTATATTTTGTGTTGAGGTCTTTTTACTATCACTAATATGCTAAATTGCTAAGACTCATGTTTTATGTATATCCGTTTATGAAACGTACCCCATGTTAATTATGGGTAGTACATAACACCGATATTTAATGACTACAATGCCATAACGATAATTAATCTGTACCTAAGCACTTGCATTGAAGACTTATACGTGCAGTGGCTTTATTTTATAAAAACACAGAAAACTAAAACAAAATTACTGTTAGAGTGTATGTTGGATAATGTGGGTTGTCGGCCTATTAAGTTTAAGGTTTCCTGGGACTATATATGTAACCCTTCTCTATGTAATAGAAGTGTGGAATATTATCTTACATGGTTTCGACTTGGTACTCTTCTCCCTCCTAACTCCAGCCGATGGCCTGTCCCACCCCACACCGTTGACACCTGCTTCCACGCCGACGCCCCTGGGAGGCTCATCTTCCACTCCAAGGGCACCCCCATCCCAGCTGCCACCCCTCCCCAGTGTGCCCCTAGCCCTCACCCCCACCACGCCTGTGTCCTCAACCGCGACGACCTCCCCTGCTATGATCGGTGCGGCCACGACCCCCCCTGCCCCCTCTGCTTTCACTAGAGTGGCGGTGCGTGACGCTGGCGCCTTGACTAGCCTACCCCACATCGCCGCATCTCCCTCTCTTTCGGTGGTTGCTGCTCCTTCCTCTCCCACGGTCGCCCACGACCTCTTTCCCACGACCGTCGGCACCGCCATGTTTCCAACTCCGGTGAGAAGGCTGCTGGCTGCCCTTGCCTGAGACGCCCAACAATGCCTCCTACCTTCAAGCCTCTCCCGTCGCCGGTGTCATTCCCTTACCTGGTTGGATCCGACACAACCCCTGCTTGGTTGGACCCGCCCCGTTGCCCCCTTTCTTCCTCACTGCCACATTTGGATTTGGCACTGTCGTTGCCTTCCTGACCAGATCTACCGCTGCCACGGCCTTTCCAGCCAGATTCATTGTCTTCATGGCTGGATCAGTCACTGTCGTGGCCTTCCCGACCGAATTTGTCGCCGCCCCTTCTGTTCTGCTGTCGCCGCATCCCCTAGCCGGAGGCCGGTGTGGCCCATCTAGCGGGCGCAGCCACCCTGACCGGCACAGACGCGCGCTCTACCGGCGGCCTCCCTGGCGGGGCTCCTCGACGACTAGACAAGGGAAGAAGCAGGAAGGTCCACGATGTTGTTGCTGTCTTCTTTAGTTGCGGCACCCCGCCGACCGTTGACGCTCGAAGATTGACTCCTCTGAAGAACGAGGTTGCCGCTGCGTGTCTCCAAGCCATAGCAGCGGCGCTTGTGGTTCAGGTCTCTTCATCGGATCCGTCGCCCTTCTATGCGGTGGAACCACCCGTACCTAGTCCTCTTCGTCTAGCTTGCTCATGGACCGAGCCCAGCACCGTCCACCACCCTCCAAGATGCACCACCCTCTCCCTTTTTGGCCAGTCGTCTCGAGCTCTTCCCGCTTCGGTGGAGGATACAATTGGGCTTTGCGCTATCGTCTGCTTGCCACGACGACATCGGACCAGCACCCCCCCCCCCTTTGTCAGCTACGACCACGTCGACTTCGGCTACCTTGACATGCACGGGCTATCATCTATACGGAGTGCACACCGGTCCCTACTCCAACCACAACATTCGCACTGTCACAACACTGCAACTGTGGGGGATTTTAGCTCATCGACTCCTACCTTCGGCTCTTGTCTAGTCTGATCATTTGTGTTGCTCCTGTTGTGACTATGAGTGATGATAGAGTGTGCATTCCTACATTATCCATGTATGTGGGCTGTGGGTCCATTAAATTTAGGGTTTTCTAGATCTATATATGTAACCATTTTCTATGTAATAGAAGTGTGGAATATTAGCATCTTACAATTGCAAGTATTAATATCTGATAATGTTTCAGGTGTATAAACTTATCTAAAGAAATAAGCTATATAATTTATTGTCAAGGAGTATTAACTAAGAGCACCACATTAAAAAAAGACCGTATTATATATGTTGCAGACGTGCTCCGCAGAAACACATATACATACTTGAATGGCTAAAGATAGGCGGCAGAGCTTTGTGTCAATATGCAGTATATCTTTGATAGCAGAACTGCTAGCTTGCAGTTATCCTAGCAGCAGAAATTTCAACGGAGTACACAACAACATACGCTAATCACCTACCTCGCATAGTACGAACTTCTTGGGTTCATGGGCAGGTTCTCAGCTTCCTGTGTAGGATACCCAGTTGTACCAACTTCTATTTCAAAGCTAGCAGTCGTTGTCCCACTAAGAAGGCTTTGAGACTCTATCATCTCTGCATTGATCTGTACCCAAGGATGCAGCGAAAGCTTCCTCAATCTACCAAGCTCATCGGCAACCTCCTTCATGGATGGTCTGTTGCAGCCACACATGTCCAAGCACTGCTTGGCTAGCTGTGCGAGCCCTCTGATCAATTCATTGCTCTCTTGTCCACCATTCACGTGGCTCGGCAAGATCGCATCAAGATTGTTCTCCTTCATAGCGGACAGGAACTTCGATGACAAGCTTCTCTGCGTCTCAGGCCCATCCAACTTGAGAGGCTCTTGGCCGGTGAGGACCTCAAGAAGGATGACGCCGAAGCTGTAGACGTCACTCTTCTCAGTCAGTTGGCATGTCTGCATGTATTCAGGGTCGAGGTATCCACAGGTACCTTGAACCATCGTGACATACTGCTCTTTGTCCGACGGCGCTAGTATGGAGGCCCCAAAATCTGACACTTTGGCCATGTAGTTGCCATCAAGAAGGATGTTGGCGCTCTTCACGTCGCCATGGATGATCGGAGGAGACGCGTACGAGTGCAGAAAACTGAGGCCCTCTGCTGCCTCATGGGCGATCCTCAGTAGGGTGCTGAAGGGGATCTGTAGCGCTTGGTTCTTGACATGGATGAGTTCGTAGAGGGTGCCATTTGGAACGAACTCGTAGACCAGCATTGGAACTTCCACCTCGAGGCAACAGCCCTCGAGCTTGACGATGTTCTTGTGGTTGATCTGGGAGAGTATCAGCATCTCCTGACCAAACTCTTTCTTCTGCCTCTCGTCAATAAGCGCACATCGCTTAATCGCGATCGGCACGTTGCCCTTGACTATCCCTTTGTAGACTGTCCCATGGCCTCCCTTCCCAATTATTCTGCTCTTGTCGTAGCTGTCTGTAGCTTTTACAAGCTCAGCTTCACTGAACACCGTGAAAGCAAGGCCATTTTCTGATCTCATCCTCTCGAACAAAATCATGCCTCCGTGCTGCCGAAAATGATCTTGCTTAACCTGGTTCAGTTTTCTCTTCTGGAGGATCATGTATCCGAAGGAGGAGAAGATTACGAGAACAAGGAAGCCGATTGTAACCCCTGCGTAGCAGCATCGTCAGATAAGAGCACGCGCTTTCCTTCTTATATATATACAGGGAGAAACAAACAGTGGTAGCATGCAGCTGCTGATCTCAGCTAGCGTGTTACCTGTTATTAATGTGGTATCAGGGTCACACGTATTGTTTTGCTTGTTAAGCTTTCTTCCTGCTCGACAAGAACACCTGTACGCTCCGACCGTGTTGTGGCATACACCTCCTACTGAAGGGCATGGACTGTTCTTCTTGCACTCGTCGACATCTGCAGTATGATGAGAAGGATAGATTTCAAAGTCTATAGATTGAATATTACTGTATATTTTGTGGGACAGTTGATAGTTTGTCACTCACCATGGCATCCATCTGGAAGATATGGGTTGCCTTCGTACCCACCGGAGCAGTTGCACAGATACCCTGGCCCATTGGGGGATTCCACACACTTGCTGTTGCCGCTGCGGCACGCGTAAGTGCCCGTCTCGTTCCTTGTGGCGAGCTCACACGACGGCGCGCCATCATCTCTTATCGCCCAGTCCATCACCACCGGCACCCTCCCACTGTTGGTGTCGTTGAAAGCTGTCGTGTTGGTGATGTACGTGGTGCTGAAGCTGAACTCCTCCGCCTCCATCAGCACGGCATAGCTGCAGCTGCCGAGGCCCAGCCGTGAGATTTGGCTTGTGTCGGAGGCAGGGTCGAAGCTCACGTTGTAGAAGCCCATCTTCTTGGGTATGTTTGTCTGGCAGCATCCCATGCCGGAGCAGGATCCGTCCGTTAGGTCTGACACATTCTGGCACGTCGAGACGCACCCACTCTGGTAGCTCTTGTCGGTGTTGTCCGTGATGTAGGCGAGGGTCTGGCACCCTATGACGGTGAACTTGTTCTGGACGTCCGAAAACCGGTACGGGGTTCCGCTCGCGTCGAAATACCAGGTACTGGACTCCATGGAACCAGAGGAGGAGTCGTAGCAGTATGTCGAGACGGGGTTCAGCTCCCGGACCGTGCCATTTATCAAGGAGATGTTGAGCACCTCAATATTACCTTGGAATGGCCTGTAGACGCCACTTTGGACCTCCTGACAGCTGAGGTTGAATCCTGCTGATAGCGAGCAGTTGTCACCGATGCCGAACGGAAACGCAATGTCAACGCCGCCGCATTGCCATTGGCATTGAGGGCTAGGAACCGCAATAGCAGGGGTGCGCTTTGCCGCCAACAGAAGTAGAACAGCAACAACAGCAGCAGCAAGGTGTATAGAGACCACTTTCATTCTGTCCTTTGCTGGATATATCCTAAATAGAAAATAGAAACCACATTAGGACTTGTTCGGTTCTATCTCAATCCATATAAATTGAGGGAGATTGAGGGGTTTTAATCTCTAGTAAGTCAAAATCTCCTCCAATCCGTATCAATCCCCTCAAATCCATATGGATTGAAAATAACCGAACAAGCCCTTAGGGATCCTTAGAATATAGCTACAAAATGGAAACTGAGAGTGAGGGATGTTCTCTGCCTCTCTGGTACGGTGCCCGACTGATAAATACAGTAGTAGTATTCTAGGGAGGTAGAGTGTGTTAGTTTAGATTTGAAATTGTAAGGTCAGAAATCCTTTTAGTTTTTCCCTCGTTGACAAGGTCAAGGAGAACACATGTTCTTTATCTATCTTTCACACTGAATTCTGCAGACAAAAACACAAGTGCAGATCCACAAAATACATAGTCCATAGCATTCTAATTGGTTCTCAGAATGTGACATTGAACTCATTCAATCCATTAGCATGACTGCTTAATTATATATATGAATGCCCTGGTTGTGAACTCATTCAATATTTTAATGTGAATGCTCCCAGTTGTTTGTTCACTTAATTTAGTGTTAGCCTGGCCAGCTGTTCTCAGAATGCTGCTTGCCTGCATCATTTTTGAGATGTTGCATGCCTTTATTTGTCAGATTGCTTCATGTTTTCTCAAACACACAGTATGTGGGTGTTGTTCATCTGGTTGCTGTTCCCTCTGTTTGATGCTTTGCTTGCCTTTCAAAACAAAGCACTTGTTTGGTTGCATCTTTGTTTGGAAACAGAGTACGTACTAGTATGTTGCTAGCATATTCAGGTTAGTAAATACAGCTAGGTGGAGCAAACCACTGGTCTATGCCGGCGCAGGTTCATTTTTGCAGCAATATATTATTCAGTGAACCAAGCCAGAGAACTTAATTTCATCTAGTTCAGATAGCTCCTCAGTCGCACAATATTTTCTTCAAATCTTCAACTAAACAATGAAACCTCACAAAAAATGAAACATGAACACCTTCACGCATGCAGGTAATAAAAGAAGCCATGGGGAATAGGGATGACAAACCAAAATTTGGACGATAAATTCGGTCATTAAGTTAGCCTGAAATATCAAGGAATTTCAGTTTCCCTCCAATAAAAAGCCTAGAAAGCGTACCTTTGGGCATTTAGTTGAGAGCTCTGCCCTCACCCAGCCGCCCCTTGAAGCCAAGAGCACCTCTGAAGTCTGAACCTTTGGAGATTACTTCAATTATTGGTTTCAAAGACAAGAAAGCGCCCTATGTGCGTGTTGGAGTATAAAAGAACAACACATCTCGCGTCAATGTAGAACAGTAGGAGTCGTCGGAACGAGTCAAAGCACATCCGAGAGAAGAGACTGGGTCAAACAATTATTCTCAGACAACAGATCAACAGACGACAACGACTGGTTAACGTTCAATTATTCAGGACTGGTTTGGAAACCACAAAATCATAGAAGATTGAAGAGGCTAAAATTCTGTTTCTATTCTAATTTTGAATAAGTAGAGGATTTTAACTACTTCAATTACCTCCGATTTTGTGGCTTCTAAACTAGCCCTCAAATTACTAGTCCTGTGGTCTTGTGGTGGATAAATAAGGAATAGGTTTGGTAGCAAAGATGCATCAATATAGCCTCCTATTGGTTGATGGCACTTAAAATAAAGCCAATAATTCCCCGTCTTTGCGTGTATCGGACGAATCATTACGCATGGTTATGTTTGTGTTTTAAGAAAGAACTAACCCTTCAAACGAGCTTAACATATCACGTACCTTTTGCCAGGGTTTTTTTTTTTGCCTCAGCTAGATAATCTATTTTCCTTGGTTACTTTGTGTAAAGAAAAGTTGTTTTGAAACGACTATTGACGTTGGAACTTTCTTCTCATCGAGGGCGACGGTGGCAGCGATAGAATTACGGAACAACCAGGTCAGTCAACTACATGTCTGTTTGTGTGAGTCTACTCATCTTCATCTCTCACTTCAAACTCTACTCTCTCATGGCCTAATGTAGTTGAGCTCTGTTCAGCTAGAGAGCGACGATGACGGTCGTGTTTCGCAGATCTTGCACATTGCACATATGAATATTTATTTATCACATCCCAAAATTTTAAAATGTTGATTGTGAATAAAAACACTAAACAAAGTAAATTGTTTTGAAATTTGCACAAAATTTTCCAAGCTCAATCTAAAGTTTTCATAGATTAGTCATAGCAAACTAAATTCTTGTTTAAAACTTTTTAAAATTAAATTGACGAGCTTTTGGTAGTGTGGTGTTTGCTTTTTATTGTTATGTGTTGCGAGTACGTGAAGTTTTCAAAACACGTCTAGAACAACAATCTTATCAGTTCGATATGTGGCTGCATGTCTACGTAATCAAATCTGGCTTCCTTGATTCTTTTCCTTGGAACTTCCAAAAAATCCTTTTCTTTGCAGTCCGAATTATTCCTTATATTCATTGATCATCAACCTATTTCTAAAAATCTTACCGGAAAAATTTTCAGTCCTTTTCGCTATCTTTTTCCCGGTATCTGTGAGCATATGCGAGTTTTTGAGATACACTCAAATATCTTTTTTGAACTCTAAATATTTTATTTGAATTCCTCATGTTCCTAAACATCTCTGGTAATTTTCCCAAAATTTTGGAGTTTCCAAAGCATTTTTCGCGACATCTATGCATTATGCTACATTTGAAATTTCTGGAATTATTTTAATTCCAAAATTGGATAATCCTAATCCCGATTCAACTCGGCCCAAAACCCACTAAATATATGCTCAAAAGTCAAAATGATGAGTTCGACAATACTATTCTAGATCTGCTAATTTTTTCATCGAAATCCAAACGTAGTCGCTGCCACACACTGAAATAGCCCATCATTTTCCCTATCTCTAATGAGAAGATGGCCAACATCCGGAGTTTTTTTTGCTATTATAGTATTTGTTTTATTGGACTTCTCTCTTCTAGTACTCACAACATTATTTTCTCTATAATAGTATTCATAAGAAATTTTATTCTTTCAAATAGTACTTTGATCGCTTTCTCATTATTTCTATTATTTTTCTTTTTCCTTATTTGTTTATCGGACTATCCTGCCTTGCTCGTGCATCCGTCGTCTCGCCTCCTTCAGCCAAGTCCATCTGTCGTTTCACCTCTGCGGCTATAAAGTTGCAGCGGCTGCCGGTGGCGTCTTTGTTCAAAGCAAAGCAAAGCAAAGCAAAGCAGTAACCATCTATATGGATATGCAAAACTGCAGCAGGAGCTGAATGTTGTTAGTTGATTGATGTTAGATATTCAAAAATTAAAAAATGTTGTAAGTACTAGAAGAGAGATGCCTAGCAAAACGAATACTACAATAGCAGTGCATCCAACTTCATCGGATGGTAGCTGAGGAGCTGGGTATCCATCTGCATCCAACTTCATCGTAAGGTACCACCGTGTTTTAGTTTTCATAAGATTCGCAAGGATGGTCTCATGTTTGTTTTCAGACCTTAAAATCATTCTCAATCTAAGGCATTGTTTCGAAGCGTAATTTTTTTATAGTTTTGAAACAATACTGTGGTATTTTGTGATGAATTCAATTTTCCCATGCGGAGTGCAGGGCGCGTAAATATTTGTGATAATCCAGGATCCATTCGACGAATTAGAGGAAAATTCAACCAAAAGAGCATATTCATTCTGATAAATAACATTGCCCACCAATTTCGAGCTATTCCAAACAGTAGTGGAACCACCCGAATTCCCCACCGAGGGGACAAAAGCAAAAGAGTCAAAGGAACTGGGGCAAAAATTTCTGAGGTCAGCCCGATCGAAGTATTCCTTCTTGGTTTCCTGCAGGCAGATAACATCACACCTAGATTCCTGAATCGCACAACGAATACCATTCCCTTTAACAGCAGAATTGATCTCACAGACAGTAAAGCTTAAAACAGACCATTCAGAGAAAAGAACCGCGTTGTGACTATTCATCAGGGACATAATTAGGTTTGTTGGCGATAGTAAACCCAAACCCAATTACTGGGTGGGCAAACAAGTATCTGTTAAAACAGGACAAAGAAAAATAGCCAGAAACCATAAAGTTCGACACCATGACAGTTAGACAAATTCCCCAAAGCAGAAACAGCCAAAAAGCCCGGCAAAACAGAGTCCTGCAAAATCTCCCAACCTGGATCAACGCCATCACATTACTTGTCTTCATCTTGAGAGTCTTGTTCCTTGTCATTTTTGTCTTTCTTTCCTGGCTTCTTGGGGCTAACACAACCTGTGGAATTCTTCTTCTTCTTCAGAACTTTGTCAGACAGATCCACCTCTGACAGATTGCATAATTTTTCCCCTAGATTCCGGATGACCTTAGCAGACAAAGGAGGGCCCTCAAATTTATGTTGGCACATTAAACAGTTGTTTTTTGGCAGGAACCCTACCTGAACCCAGCCCTAGCTTCTCGCAGTCTTTTACTCCTCCTAAGGGCAGACTCCACAATGGTTGGTCTGGAGGGGGAAGAGCGCGCATCTTTCGGATCAGAGACACTGCCAGTTGATTCCTTTGAGAGAACAGACTCTAGGAACTTGTCATTTGGACACTTCTTGGGGATAGCAAAAGAGAGAGTCTCTAACTCATGCTCCAGCAGGGCAGGAGGAATGTCTGAAGACAGGAATGACTTTGATCAGTTGAAGGAATCTTCTTGGAGCAGGTTCGACAGGAAAAAAGGAGACCACTTCATAAAGATCTGCATTGAGATGTCAGGGTTACCAGCAGGAGCAAAATAATTTGCCCAGATCCTGTATAATTGAGCACTCCTTTTCCTTTCCATGAGGCTCAAGAAAACAGGGTCTGGCTGCCAATCCTAGGAGAACATATAATTCATCACCACATTGTTAGGACCATTGTTTATTTGCTCCCCTGGTTGGGCATCAGGGAGAAGAATATCCTCCAGCACATGGTGGCCCCCCTGGTTAGGTGGGCCGTCAACCTCCTGAAGCCCATTCAGAGGACACATCACCCATAGCAGGGATATCCAGGACATTATTGTGCAGCACCGGCCCAACCAAATCCAGGTCCTCTAGAATATGCCCATTCTGCACTGGAGCACCCTGGATGGGACCAAAAGAACTATCTGAGGACAAGCCAGAATGTTGATTACTGATCTATTGCTCGTCAGGAGGCAGGTCCTGCGGGAGTTGCCGAGTAGGTGGGTCATTAACAATCCACTGGTCCCAGTCCCCTTGAATATTGTCTGCTGGCTGAACCTGAACATTATCTTCTGGCGGGAAATTAAGATCCCAACCAGCGGCGGGTAATGGTTGGCCCAGACCAAAAGAACGCGTGAGGAAGCTGTTGACCATCATTCGGGACCACCGGCACTAGGTCTTCATCTTGTGGCTGACCCCCCAACAAATTTTGTTGTATGATCTCGCACTGCACTGTCCACGAGTCACCGAGGAAATCATCAGCTTCCGAGAAGACAATGAACTAGGGGACCTCCTCAAGGGACGTGACCCGAACCCTAAGCATAGTCCTATTCACATTGTGCCTGTCCTCCTCCCACAAGATTAATCTACCAAAGGAGCTAATAGTAGCCTGCAAGTACTCGGAGGAACGATAATCTAGGGGTAATCCCAATAGCATAAGCCAGCATTCACGATTAAAAAAAAGCGCCCTGTGGTTCCAGACATCATTATGCTGTTGAGCAGTGAAGGTGGCATTGAGATATTGCTGTGGTCCAAGCAAGACAAGATTGTCTCTATCAAGCACACTATTAAACTGCACCAGAACCTGACCTAGGTGCGACCGCTGAATGTCCCGCACCCCGAGCCACCGGTGCTAAATAAGATATTCTCTGACCACATCTCTCACCGCCGGGAAAATAACTTCATGTTCCGGTAAAGGTTGGATATTGACTATAGCCCAATCCTCATGCATTGGAGGGAGACTCCTAGTCACTGACCTGGCCATAACCTCACGGTGCAGGACCACCGAAGCGCTAAAGCCCGGGGGAAGAAAAGGCTCCGGATCAACACGCCTATACGCCATCGGAGAAGGAAGCGAGGATCGCCAGCCAACAAGTGAAGAAGGAGCAGTTTGGGGTTTTGATGAAGTGACACCCAAAGAAAGCGTCAGGGACTGGAGAGGTGTCGATTCATATTTTTTTAATAGGACAACCCGGGCGAACTCTTCGAAGCAGCTATAGCTAGGGGGTCCACCGATCAGAGGCTCCACGGGGAAGCGAAACCAAGAACTGTGGTCAAGGAATTTCAGTTTTCCCACCAAACTTGCCCGACTCTCAAAGGCAGGGAACGAAGTTAAAGGAAAACCGAAAGATGATTTCTTAGAGGGACAAAATAATTCCAAGTGCCCTCTCACCTTACAAAAATGGCAGCGAAAAGCAGGTGGGCCAAGAGGCCCAACAGGCCCCCGTTTCCGATGGGACGCCATTGAAGGTTGCGAGGCCTAGTCCAATTAGAATTTGAATTTTGAAAGTTTGAACGCCCACGAAGTCCGCCGCCATGAACGTCACCATTAAGATCAAGGTAAAGCACCCAGGAAGAATCCCCCCGGCGAGGAACAATCATGGGAGCAGGCTTGAACTTTGGAATCCGAGGAGGCCCAGCCCTACGAATAGGCGAGCCCAGGCGATTGAACGCAGAAATTCTAATCCGAGCTAGATGCTCAACACCACCAGAGAACTTCTTTTTGTTGCAGATCGGGACCGCGTTAGCACCAGTGAGAGGAAGCTTAACAATATCTGCATAAGATAAGCTCTTCTTGCCCCGAACAGTCAACCAGGAGGCATTCTCCTCACCAATAAATTTCTTGAATTCGTGAATCCAGTTAGGGCTACCACGGTTCCAAAGATTGAAGAAGGCTCTGAATTCCGCACGATCAATACACTTAGAATTGTAGATATGAAAACCCACAGCCTTCGAAGAAACTGAAAACCGGAAAACCTGATCAGAAAGCTGGAGCACCTCAAAGCCAGCCGCAAACCCTCCTAGGGCAGCTTGGAGAAGATGGCCAACGGAATTCGAGTTTAGCTTGAAAATGCATCTTCCAAAAGAAACCACCAACCAGAAGGACGACGAAATTCTGGGACGAGCAGGACAAACCGAAGAGGCCAAACAAAGCCTAAGGGAATCATCAAAGGCTATCCCCGACCGAAAATCCAAAAGCACAAGGTCCATGCTAAAGGAACCAAGAAGACCAGGAGGTAGAGGAGCGTGAGGAGGGAGAGGACCTGAACTTGGAAACCGTCGAGGGGAAGGAGGAGGGGAGAAGCCGCCACCGCCACCGCCAGATCACTGGACGGGAGACGCCGCCGCCAAAAAAAAACTTCTGATCTTTAATCTCCACCACATTTGGGTCGGGCCTCGTGGAGACGCGCCCCACGGACAAAATTGACAACCTTATATGGAAGTGATGTACAGATAGTGAGAGATAGGGCTCTACCAAACACTCCGATAAAACTCAGATTTGAAACTGCTCTACTGTGAATTCATGAAGCTCTGCCAAATGGAATACCGTCGTGCTTTTTGATGTATATGTCGCTTCTGCCTTCAGCCTTTTGCCATTTCAGCTGAGCGGACATCGGTGTCCTGCTCCTGGCTCCTGCACCAACAACACTCCACACTCGCCATGCGCCGTACGAGGAACGTCCAAAGCCACCAAGGCGCGACAGAACGAAAGGAAGTGTGAACGGCGAGAAGGTCAAGTCGAGACGGGCAGCTAGCGAGGACCATCGCTTTCCGCTGGGACTTGCCCGATCGGCAAGAACATCGTCGTCGTCGTCGTCCTCATCCACTTCGTTCCCTGTTCATTCACACACCCCAACGCCCGGGCGTAGGCGCGTAGCGTAGCCACTGAGATCGAAAGTGAGGACTGAGGAGGATGGGGGAGAGGAAAGGAGAAGCGCAATACCAAAAGGCAACCTGTGAGTGACCATCATTAAGCTCAAAGCAGGCACCATGCAGCACCACTAGTGAGCGACGCTGTGGCCCCCCAGACCCCACAGGTGTCACAACACTAAAGACAGTAGTGCTGCCTTTGGACCTGCCTTTTGCTCATAGTTTAATTAATTAACCGGCAAACTGACGGTCAAGAAACGAAAGCATCCAATCAAGAACACGAACCATCTACCTCTTATTTTTTTCATGAAATAACATCACCGGCCATTGCACTACTGCATGCCGCTCGATCTCATATATATTATCGTTATGTAACTGTACTGTTAATATATTACATTACATTTGTCGTATAGTATATTAATTTACTAGCTACCATCACTTCAGTTAACTCACAACACAGCTTACGGTCGAGTCCTGAAAGGGAAAACTAATGCCTACCATACAAATCCTCGCTAGCTAAACCATGGTCGTCGCACAGGAATTCGGTCGAGGCTTTCAGACAAAAAGAAGAAGAGACAAATCAGAACACAAGAAAGAAGGAAAATTTGGAAACATGACACCGTCTACGGAGGGCTTCAAATTTTTGGCACCACTGTCGTGGCAATTGAAAGCGTGACATTGAAATCTCCCTCGTTTTGCAAATTTAGCATCGCGCGCTCTTAATGGTGTTTAGCCCTTGTGCAGTTCTCGTGCTGCCCTCGCTCCGTTAGAGACTTGCCGCCGTCTTCCTCTTCTACCGTCGCCCGTGAAGCTCCCGTATTCCATTCTCTGTCTCCTCTCCTCCTCTTGCTCGTCCGATCTCTGCTCGCCCTAGCTGTCTTCTTCCTCGAGCTGCTCTATTCGTCTCCACGCACTAGGCCCTGTCCTTCTCCGGATCTCGCCCTTCCCTGCGTCGCCGGTTCCTGCGCCCGTGGTCCATTGCGCGGTTGCAGTCCCCCAACGCCGCCAGCTCTGGTAACAATTTCCTTTGCTTCGTTCCATTCCATTTAGCGTAGTATACTGTCCTATGAATACTCTAGCCACCATTTAGCGTAGTATATTGTCCTACAGCGTAGCACCCATTGAGCATCCATTGTATGTGCAGTGTACTATGAATAATAGTGCCAACGATGAGGCAGTTCCCCCCATGGACGAAACGACTGCATACACTGTCGAAGAAGACGAGTGGACATTGACTTGTATTGGCACACAACCTACAGTGGTTAGTAGTTTGAATTTATTGTATGCAATTTAGTAGTTGTATTTTACATTACAACTGTTTGTAGTGAATAGGGGAGTGGCCATGGAATTCATGATATTGATTGGGATTCAATAATGGTAGAAGAAACCAACAACGAAGAAGGAAGAAATGATGTTACTAGTGAACAAGGTCTATATTATCAGCTTGGACTGGATACTCAAGATGACAGAAGGGAAGATGATTCAAGTGCTTCCCGTTTTGGAAATAGCATTCCATGTGAAGAAGAATTGGGAGCAGGCATTCCGTGTTCTGATGCAGTGCTCGATGAGACTAGGACCATATATGATATGAACAATCCAGTAATGGAGCTTGGCAGCTTGTATGCAACAATGCACCACTTCAGACTCGCAATTAGACAATACGCCATAAATAAAGAATTTGAGCTTGGAATTGAGGCAACAAATAAGACTAGATTTAGAGGGTATTGTAAAGGGCCTGATTGCCCTTGGAGCATTCATGCTAGACCGGAGACGAAAGGTTCTCCTACAATTCAAGTAAGCTGAGATTATAGCTTTTTCACTTAATATGTACAATTGAAAGAATATAGGTATTTGACACTTTAACCATTTTTTCAGGTAATTGTCTTGAATGACAAACATACTTGTACTTCAAGTGGTAGACGTAAGACGACTACACCTACAGGAGCTTGGGTTGCGGCACGTGCCCTTCCTTTGTTAATGAAGAAGCCTCATATGGGTGCTAAGGAGCTACAAACTACATTGTAGGACACTTTTGGTTGTACAATTGCATATGACACTGTTTGGCATGGGAAAGAGAAAGCTTTGAAGGAATTATTTGGAAGTTGGGAAGAGAGCTTTCAGCTACTATGGCGTTGGAGAGAAGCAGTTATGCAAAAGTCACCGGATAGTGTCATTGAGCTTGATGTCAAAATGGATGAGGGGTGTCCTTTCTTCAGTAGATTTTTTGTGCGCTCGGTCCATGCATTTCTGGTTTCAAAGGTGGGTGCCGACCATACCTAAGTGTTGACTCCACAGCTCTTAATGGAAGGTGGAATGGTCACCTATGTTGTGCAATAGGTGTTGATGGGCACAATTGGATGTATCCAGTAGCATATGGATTTTTTGAGGCAGAAAATACTGAAAACTGGACATGGTTCTTTCATCAGTTGCACAAGGTTGTGGGGGATCTGCCTTTGTTAGCATTGTGTTCAGATGCCTGCAAAGGGCTTAAAAATGCTATGAACAATGTCTTTCCGCATGCTGAGAAAAGGGAGTGTTTTAGGCATCTCATACAAAACTACATAAAGATGTTTGGTGGGTTTGAGTACATGTATCCGGCAGCTAGGGCTTATAGGAGAGAAGTCTTCGACCACTATTTTAGAAGCATCCAAGAAATCCCTAGGGTCAGTACTTGGCTAAATGAGCATCATGACTATCTTTGGTACAGAAGTGGCTTCAATACGGACATCAAGTGCGACTACGTGACTAACAACATTGCTGAGGTTTTCAACAATTGGATTAAGGATTGGAAGGATCTACCTGTTTGTGATTTGGCTGAAAGGATAAGGGAGGAAATTATGGAGATGTTTCACAGGAGGAGGAGGATTGCACAGAAGTTGCAAGGAAGGATTTTACCGTCGGTTCTGCATATCCTACACGGCAGAACAAGATGTTTAAGTCATTTATCAGTTCGTAAAGCTGACAACTACATTGCTGAGGTAAGGGATAACAATGATGTGCATTCAAAGCACATTGTCAATGCTCATTTGCGGGAATGTTCTTGCAAAGAGTGGCAACACACGGGCAAACCATGTAACCATGCTTTGTGCTTGATAACAGCTCAAGAATTTAGAGATGTCAGAATGGAGGATTTTGTCGATGAGTACTACTCTGTATCTCATTTCACCACAGCATACTCAAGGGTGGTTCCACCTATTGGTGACAAATCATTTTGGCCAGAAGTCCCTTTCGCAAAAGAAGTTGGTGCTCCAATTGGAAAACGAGCTGTGGGTCGACAGAGGAAAAATAGGATGAAAGGATGCCTTGAGGGAGGTAGTGGAAAAAAGAAAGTTAACACTGACAATGGTAAGAAAAGAATTCGGGGCAAGATCAAGTGTCCAAACTGTGGTGAACTAGGGCACAGGAAAGCAAGCTACAAATGTCCATTAAATGGCACAAAGAAAAGGTTACATTAAATCTGTCTATTTTATGATATTAACTAATTTCTATGACCAAACTGTCTATTTTATGCTATTAACTAATTTCTGTGAAAACAGGAAGCGAAAGCCTAGGAAAAATTCAACAAAAGGCTGGTTCCCCAAAGATGTACCTGAGTCATCACAGGCAGGTGTCCAAGAGAATGAAGATGGCCTTGCAATTATACCAGCTCATGAAGATCTTGTTGAAATACCTTCGTCGCCACCAGAAGAACGTGTAGTTCGTGTCCTAGTTAAAAAGATCACACCTAGGAAGAAGAATGTTTGAGTATGAAACTATGTTATTTCTGTGACATTTGTATGGTACTTTGTCCTCTGTATGGTACTTTGTCCTAGGTGACATTTGTATGGTACTTTGCCCCTTGAATTTACCATTGCCTCTTTTTTCTATTTGGACACGTTTCTGTTGTTATGGTACATTTGTTCTTGCTTTTTTGCTGCATTGTGATCACAGGCAGGCAAGCAGCTGGGCAACCAGCTGCGCAGGAAGCACCAATGTCACAGAAAATGCTCTGGGCAAGTAGCTGTTAACCCCCTGCGTAGCTTGCACCAATGGAGCAAGCAACTGTTAACGCCCTACGCAACAAGCACCAATGGAGCAAGCAGCTGTTAACCCCCTGCTGAAAGGGAAATGTGCCCTTGGGCCATTTCTAAGTATTTTGGTGATTGAGTGCCAACACAAGTGCTTAAATGTGAATTTATGCTCATGGATGGACAAAGTGCAAATCAAGAGTAAAGGTATGTTTCTAAGCCTTAGTACATTGGTTTTGTGTACTAATATACTTGTCTAAGTGTTAGAAAAAGAAAGAAGAAGAAAAGAAAAGAGGTGCAAAAAGCTTGGCTGTGTACAACCAAGACTCAGCTCTGTCTGGCACACCGGACTGTCCGGTGGTGCACCGGACAGTGTCCGGTGCGCCAGGCTGACTCGGCGTGAAGAGGCTGCTCTCGGGAATTTGCCGACGGCGTACGGTTAAAATTCACCGGACTGTCCGGTGTGCACCGGACTGTCCGGTGAGCCAACGGTCGGCCGGGCCAACGGTCGGCCACGCGATCTGCGCGGGACACGTGGCCGGGCCAACGGTCGGAAGGGGGCACCGGACTGTCCGGTGTGCACCGGACATGTCCGGTGCGCCAGTGGCTCCCAGATCTGCAACGGTCGGCTGCGCTGTTTAAGGAAAGAAATCGGGCACCGGACAGTGTCCGGTGTGCACCGGACTGTCCGGTGCACCAGTCGACAGAAGGCAAGATCAGCCTTCCGGTTTTGCTCTCAACGGCTCCTAGCTGCCTTGGGGCTATAAAAGGGACCCCTAGGCGCATGGAGGAGCACACCAAGCAACCCTAGAGCATTCTTGATCATCCACACTCAGTCTTTGCGCATTCGTTTGTCATTCTCAGTGATTCGAGCTCCGTTCTAGTGAGAACTTTGAGATAGTCTTTTGAGCTCGATTCTTGGCCGTGTGTGTGCGCATTTTGCTGTGGATTTGTGTGTGTTGCTTCCCTCCCTTACTCCGTATTTCTTTGTGAATCTAAAGTGTAAGGGCGAGAGGCTCCAAGTTGTGGAGATTCCTCGCAAACGGGATATTGAAAGGCAAAGCATAACACCGTGGTATTCAAGTTGGTCTTTGGACCGCTTGAGAGGGGTTGATTGCAACCCTCATCTGTTGGGACGCCACAACGTGGAGTAGGCAAGCGTTGGTCTTGGCCGAACCACGGGATAAACCACTGTGTCATCTCTGTGTTTGATCTCTTGTGGTATTGTGTTTTGTTGAGACTCCTCTCTAAGCCACTTGGCAATTATTGTGCTAACACTTAACAAGTTTTTGTGGCTATAAGTTTAAGTTTTATAGGATCACCTATTCACCCCCCTCTAGGTGCTCTCAATTGGTATCAGAGCCGTTCTCTTCAAGAAGGGACTAATCGCCCGAAGAGATGGATCCTAAGGGGAAGGGAATCGTGATCAACGACAAGGAGAAGGAGTCTTTCGTCAACGAGCCAAAGGATGACAAGCCTACTGACTCGGGCTCGGGCCACAAGCGTAAAGATGGGAAGAAGAAGAAGACAAGGCGCATCAAGGAGATCGTCTACTACGACGATAGCGATGAGTCTACTTCTTCCCAAAAGGACGACGACAACGACTACAGGAAGACGGTCAATTCGAACTTTTCATTTGATTATTCTCGTATTCCACATAGTTCGAATTCACATTTGCTTTCCATTCCTCTTGGGAAACCTCCACACTTCGATGGGGAAGACTACGGATTTTGGAGTCACAAAATGCGTAGTCACTTATTCTCTCTCCATCCAAGCATATGGGAGATTGTAGAGAATGGAATGAAATTTGATAGCTCGGATAGCCCTATGCTTATAAATGAACAAATCCATAGAAATGCACAAGCTACTACTGTTCTATTAGCATCTTTGTGCAGGGAAGAGTACAATAAGGTGAGCGGCTTGGACAACGCCAAGCAGATATGGGACACCCTCAAGATCTCTCACGAGGGGAACGACATCACCATGCTCACTAAAATGGAGTTGGTGGAGGGCGAGCTTGGACGATTCGCAATGATAAGGGGAGAGGAGCCAACCCAAACTTACAACCGGCTCAAGACCCTTATCAACAAAATAAGGAGCTACGGAAGCACGCGATGGACGGACCACGACGTTGTTCGCCTAATGCTAAGGTCCTTTACCGTTCTTGATCCTCATCTCGTAAACAATATTCGTGAGAATCCTAGGTACATGATGATGACATAGACTATTCATGCTTATTCAAGGGCTTAGATAGATCTAAGATAGATAAAATTAATGAATTGATTGATGCCTTGAATGATAAGAATAGGCTTTTAGAAAAGCAAGAGGATTTGTTGTATGAAGAACATGACAAATTTGTAGAAGCACAAAAATCACTTGCATTAGAGATTAAGAGAAATGAAATGCTTTCTTGTGAGGTGTCTACATGTCATGATTCAATTTCTAGTTTAAAGAGCATAAATGATGATTTAAATGCTAAACTAGAAAGATCTAGTAAATTAACATCTTGTGTAGAACATGTTGTAATTTGCACTAGGTGTAAAGATTTTGACATTGATGCTTGTAGTGAACACCTAGTTTCAATTTCCAAGCTTAATGATGAATTGGCTAGTCTTAATGCCCAACTTAAGACTAGCAAAAGTGAATTTGATAAGTTAAAATTTGCAAGGGATGCCTATACAATTGGAAGACACCCCTCAATTAAGGATGGACTTGGCTACAAGAAGGAAGCCAAGAACTTGACAAGCCATAAGGCTCCCATCTCCGCCAAGGAGAAAGGGAAGGCCCCTATGGCTAGTAGTATGCAAAAGAACCATGCCTTTATGTACCATGGCGATTGGAGACGTTCGGCCACAGGAACAAGATGAACGAGATCAACCTTCTTCCTCAACTATGATGAATCCCCCAACTCAAGACGATGAACAGGTTCATCAACATGAGGCGTGTGATCAAGGGGGAGCACAAGATGATCATGTGATGGAGGAAGAAGCGGAACCGGCACCTCCAACCCAAGTTCGAGCAATGATTCAAAGGGATCATCCCGTCGACCAAATTCTGGGCGATATTAGCAAGGGAGTAACTACTCGGTCTAGATTAGTTAATTTTTGTGAACATTACTCCTTTGTCACTTCTATTGAGCCTTTCATGGTAGAAGAGGCCTTGCTAGATCCGGACTGGGTGTTGGCTATGCAGGAGGAGCTCAACAACTTCAAGCGCAATGAAGTTTGGACACTGGTGCCTTGTCCCAAGCAAAATGTTGTGGGAACCAAGTGGGTGTTCCGCAACAAACAAGACGAGCACAGAGTGGTGACAAGGAACAAGGCTCGACTTGTGGCAAAAGGTTATGCCCAAGTCGCAGGTTTGGACTTTGAGGAGACTTTTGCTCCGGTGGCTAGGCTAGAATCAATTCGTATCTTGCTAGCATATGCCGCTCACCATTCTTTCAGGTTGTTCCAAATGGATGTGAAGAGCGCTTTCCTCAACGGGCCAATAAAGGAGGAGGTGTACGTGGAGCAACCCCCTGGCTTCGAGGATGAACGGTACCCCGACCACGTGTGTAAGCTCTCTAAGGCGCTCTATGGACTTAAGCAAGCCCCAAGAGCATGGTATGAATGCCTTAGAGATTTCTTAATTGCTAATGCTTTCAAGGTTGGGAAAGCCGATCCAACTCTTTTCACTAAGACTTGTGACGGTGATTTGTTTGTGTGCCAAATTTATGTAGATGACATAATATTTGGTTCTACTAATAAAAAGTCTTGTGAAGAGTTTAGCAGGGTGATGACGCAGAAATTCGAGATGTCAATGATGGGCGAGTTGAACTACTTCCTTGGATTCTAAGTGAAGCAACTCAAGGACGGCACCGTCATCTCTCAAACAAAGTACACGCAAGACCTGGTGAAGCGGTTTGGGATGAAGGACGCCAAGCCCGCAAAGACACCGATGGGGACCGACGGACACACCGACCTCAACAAAGGAGGTAAGTCCGTTGATCAAAAAGCATACCGGTCAATGATAGGGTCTTTACTTTATTTATGTGCTAGTAGACCGGATATTATGCTTAGCGTATGCATGTGTGCTAGATTTCAATCCGATCCTAAGGAGTGTCACTTAGTGGCGGTGAAGCGAATTCTTAGATATTTGGTTGCTACGCCTTGCTTCGGGCTCTGGTATCCAAGGGGTCTACCTTTGACTTAGTTGGATACTCAGATTCCGACTATGCTGGATGTAAGGTCGATAGGAAGAGTACATCGGGGACGTGCCAATTCTTAGGAAGGTCCCTGGTGTCATGGAACTCTAAGAAACAAACCTCCGTTGCCCTATCCACTGCTGAGGCCGAGTATGTTGCCGCAGGTCAGTGTTGCGCGCAACTACTTTGGATGAGGCAAACCCTCAGGGACTTTGGCTACAATCTGAGCAAAGTCCCACTCCTATGTGATAATGAGAGTGCTATCCGCATGGCGGTAAATCCTGTTGAGCACAGCCGCACAAAGCACATAGACATCCGACATCACTTTTTGAGAGACCACCAGCAAAAGGGAGATATCGAAGTGTTTCATGTTAGCACCGAGAACCAGCTAGCCGATATCTTTACCAAACCTCTAGATGAGAAGACCTTTTGCAGGCTGCGTAGTGAGCTAAATGTCTTAGATTCGCGGAACTTGGATTGAATTATAGCATACATGTGTTTATGCCTTTGATCATGTTCATTCTGCATTGTGTTGCTTATTGCGGTGCTCAAGTTGTACAAACATTCCCTGGACCTCACAAGTCCCTGTGTAAGTGATGCACATATTTAGGGGGAGTTGTGTTACAACTTGACCCTTTGAGACTAACCATATGCTTGAGTTATGCTTGATTTAGTCTCGAAGGAGAATTGAAAGGGAAAAGGTGGACTTGGATCATGAAAGACTTCCACTGCACTCCGATGAGAGGGTAACTTATTCCAAGTTCATCTCATGAACTCTTATTGCCATTTGCTCTTAATTGAAGATTTTGTGAGGCAATGGGGTTATTGGGCCAAGATTGATCCCGTTTTGGTGCTTGATGCCAAAGGGGGAGAAAATAAAGGCTAAAGCAATAAATGGATCAGCTACCACTTGAGAGATTTGAAAATAGTAGAGTAGAGCTTTTGGAGCTTTTGGGTTTGTCAAAACTCTTTCATTGTCTCTGTTTGTCAAAAGATGGCCTCGTGTGGGGAGAAGTGTTGATTATGGGAAATAGGGGGAGTTTTTGAAATCTTTGATCAATCTCTTTTGGAATGACTCTCTTTATGCTTCAACATGTGTGTTTGACTTAGAGATAGAGATTTGAGTTTGATTTGCAAAAACAAACCAAGTGGTGGCAAAGGATGATCCATATATGCCAAAAATGAATCAAAATAAATTTGAGTTTTATTTGAAGTGATATTGCACTTGTTCTAGTTGCTTTATGTTGTGTTGGCATAAATCACCAAAAAGGGGGAGATTGAAAGGGAAATGTGCCCTTGGGCCATTTCTAAGTATTTTGGTGATTGAGTGCCAACACAAGTGCTTAAATGTGAATTTATGCTCATGGATGGACAAAGTGCAAATCAAGAGTAAAGGTATGTTTCTAAGCCTTAGTACATTGGTTTTGTGTACTAATATACTTGTCTAAGTGTTAGAAAAAGAAAGAAGAAGAAAAGAAAAGAGGTGCAAAAAGCTTGGCTGTGTACAGCCAAGACTCAGCTCTGCCTGGCACACCGGACTGTCCGGTGGTGCACCAGACAGTGTCCGGTGCGCCAGGCTGACTCGGCGTGAAGAGGCTGCTCTCGGGAATTTGCCGACGGCGTACGGTTAAAATTCACCGGACTGTCCGGTGTGCACCGGACTGTCCGGTGAGCCAACGGTCGGCCGGGCCAACGGTCGACCGCGCGATCTGCGCGGGACACGTGGCCGGGCCAACGGTCGGAAGGGGGCACCGGACTGTCCGGTGTGCACCGGACATGTCCGATGCGCCAGTGGCTCCCAGATCTGCAACGGTTGGCTGCGCTGTTTAAGGAAAGAAATCGGGCACCGGACAGTGTCCGGTGTGCACCGGACAGTGTCCGGTGTGCACCGGACTGTCCGGTGCACCAGTCGACAGAAGGCAAGATCACCCTTCCGGTTTTGCTCTCAACGGCTCCTAGCTGCCTTGGGGCTATAAAAGGGACCCCTAGGCGCATGGAGGAGCACACCAAGCAACCCTAGAGCATTCTTGATCATCCACACTCAGTCTTTGCGCATTCGTTTGTCATTCTCAGTGATTCGAGCTCCGTTCTAGTGAGAACTTTGAGATAGTCTTTTGAGCTCGATTCTTGGCCGTGTGTGTGCGCATTTTGCTGTGGATTTGTGTGTGTTGCTTCCCTCCCTTACTCCGTATTTCTTTGTGAATCTAAAGTGTAAGGGCGAGAGGCTCCAAGTTGTGGAGATTCCTCGCAAACGGGATATTGAAAGGCAAAGCATAACACCGTGGTATTCAAGTTGGTCTTTGGACCGCTTGAGAGGGGTTGATTGCAACCCTCGTCTGCTGGGACGCCACAACGTGGAGTAGGCAAGCGTTGGTCTTGGCCGAACCACGGGATAAACCACTGTGTCATCTCTGTGTTTGATCTCTTGTGGTATTGTGTTTTGTTGAGACTCCTCTCTAAGCCACTTGGCAATTATTGTGCTAACACTTAACAAGTTTCTGTGGCTATAAGTTTAAGTTTTACAGGATCACCTATTCACCCCCCCTCTAGGTGCTCTCACCTGCGCAGCTTGCTTTTCTGTGACATTTTGACATGACCTCTCTTACTTAAAATGAGATCACACAATAGAACACAAATACATAACACAAGTACCAACATGTAGTCTTAATAGGTACTTCATAGCATTTCATAGAAGATAAGTACCAACAAGTACTTCATGATGTCTTACAATTTGGAACTCACGCATTACAATACCATAGCCATTGTTACACTGATCTAGTTCATCTAACTAAACTCATTACAAAAGAACTACACAGGCCAAAGCTACACTGATCTATCCCAGATCTCATTGTAATTAAGCCCCCACTTAGCACAGTGCTCAGCAAGTGTCTCCGCTTCTAATGGCTGATTCATTATTTCTCGGTCACGGAATACGTCCTCCCACACCGCAGTATCTTCACTAGCATAGCCAGCTTCTAACATAGTAGTTGGATCCATCATCGAGACCTGGCAGTCAATTGCAGTTACTTCAAGCATTTCAGCTAACTCGTCCATTGAACGAGCTACTTGAGTCTGCTTGAAACCGTCTACAACATCTTCATCTGTGTAGCACAAAGAGGCAGTATCTTGAAGTTTCTTAGCTGTATCACTCATTTGAGACATGGCATATCTGAGTGCTTGTGCAAGTTTTTGGTTCACCTGAAAAAAAATTAACATTACAATATGGACAGCAAGTAGTCGAATATGAACTAGTGAAAGGGAATTAGGCTTACACCTATTTCCTAATTGATTTTGGTGGTTGAATTGCCCAACACAAATAATTGGACCAACTAGTTTGCTCTAGTTTATAAGGTCTACAGGTACCAAAGGTTCACAATAAGCCAATAAAAAGACCAAGAAAAAGGGTTCAAACAAAAGAGCAAAGGGACAACCGAAGGCACCCTGGTCTGGCGCACCGGACTGTCCGGTGGACAGTGTCCGGTGCACCACCGGACAGTGTCCGGTGCACCAGGGAACTCCAAGCTGAACTCTTCACCTTCGGGAAAACTCAGAGGCGCTTCGCTATAATTCACCGGACTGTCCGGTGCCCCAGGGGAGAGCGACTCTAAACTCGCCAGCTTTGGGAATCCGCTCCGCTATAATTCACCGGACTGTCCGGTGCACACCGGACTGTCCGGTGTGACAACGGAGCAACGACTACTTCGCGCGCAACGGTCGACTGCAACGCATTAAATGCGCGCCTGCGCGCGCAGAGGAGCAGAGCACGCGCGGGTGGCACACCGGATAGCCTACAGGGCCTGTCCGGTGCACCACCAGACAGCCAGACGGGCCCACAAGACAGAGCTCCAACGGTCGGAACCCTTCGGCCAGGTGACATGGCTGGCGCACCGGACACTGTCCGGTAGCGCACCGGACTGTCCGGTGCGCCATGCGACAGAAGCCTCCACCAACGGTCAAGTTTGGTGGTTGGGGCTATAAATACCCCAACCACCCCCACATTCAAGAGATCCAAGTTTTCCACCTTCCAACTACTTACAAGAGCTCTAGCATTCAATTCTAGACACACCAAAGAGATCAAATCCTCTCCAAATTCCACTCAAAGCTTTAGTGATTAGAGAGAGTGATTGTTGTGTTCATTTGAGCTCTTGCGCTTGGATTGCTTCTTTTTCTCATTCTTTCTTGCGATCAACTCAATTGTAACCGAGGCAAGAGACACCAATTGTGTGGTGGTCCTTGCGGGGAAGTTTGGTTCCCGGTTGTTTGAGAAGAGAAGCTCACTCGGTCCGAGGGACCGTTTGAGAGAGGGAAAGGGTTGAAAGAGACCCGGTCTTTGTGACCACCTCAATGGGGAGTAGGTTTGAGAGAACCGAACCTCGATAAAACAAATCCATGTGTCTCACTTCTTTACTCGCTTGCGATTTGTTTTTACGCCCTCTCTTGGACTCGCCCTATATTTCTAACGCTAACCCGGCTTGTAGTTGTGATTAACTTTGTAAATTTCAGTTTCGCCCTATTCACCCCCCTCTAGGCGACTTTCAATTGTTATCAGAGCCCGGTGCTTCATTAGAGCCTAACCGCTCGAAGTGATGTCGGGAGATCACGCCAAGAGGGAGATGGAGACCGGCGACAAGCCCACTACAAGCCACGGGAAGACTTCATCGGAAGAGTCCCGCAACAAGGGGAAGGGGAAGGAGAAGAAGTCCTCTTCCCACAAGTCGCATCGGAGAGGTGACAAGCACAAGAAGATGAGGAAAGTGGTCTACTACGAGAACGACTCTTCATCACCATCGACCTCCGGCTCCGATGCGCCGTCCGTAACTTCTAAGCGCCATGAGCGCAAGAAGTATAGTAAGATTCCTCTACGCTATTCTCGTATTTCAAAACGTACTCCTTTACTCTCCGTTCCATTAGGCAAACCACCGGTTTTTGACGGTGAAGATTATAATATGTGGAGTGACAAAATGAGGCATCATCTAACCTCACTCCACACAAGCATTTGGAATGTTGTTGAGTTTGGTGTACAAGTACCATCCGTGGGGGATGAAGACTGCGACTCGGACGAAGTGGCCCAAATTCACCACTTTAACTCCCAAACCACCACAATACTCCTCGCCTCTCTAAGTCGAGAGGAGTATAATAAGGTGCAAGGGTTAAAGAGTGCGAAGGAAATTTGGGACGTACTCAAGACCACGCACGAAGGAGACGAGGTGACTAAGATCACCAAGCGGAAGACGATCGAGGGGGAGCTCGGTCGCTTCATGCTTCACCAAGGGGAGGATCCACAAGCTATGTACAACCGCTTGAAGACCTTGGTGAACCAAGTGCGCAACCTCAGGAGCGAAAAATGGGATGACCATGAGATGGTCAAGGTTATTCTTAGATCCCTCATCTTTCTTAACCCTACGCAAGTTCAATTAATTCGAGGTGATCCTAGATACAAGCTAATGTCTCCTGAGGAGGTTATAGGAAAATTTGTGAGCTTTGAGCTAATGATTAAAGGCTCAAAGAAAATTATCGAGCAAGGCACCTCCTCCACGCCCCAAGCACAACCGGTGGCATTCAAGGCGACGGAGGAGAAGAAGGAGGAGTCTACATCAAGTAGACAACCAATCGACGCCTCCAAGCTCGACAATGAGGAAATGACGCTTATCATCAAAAGCTTCCGCCAAATCCTCAAGCAAAGGAGGGGGAAAGATTACAAGCCCCGCTCCAAGAAAGTGTGCTACAAATGTGGTAAGCCCGGTCACTTCATTGCTAAATGTCCATTATCTAGTGATAGTGACAGGGGCGACGACAAGAAGGGGAGAAGAAAGAAGAAGAGGCCCTACAAGAAGAGGGGCGGCGATGCCCATATGTGCCACGAATGGGACTCCGAGGAGAGCTCCTCCGACTCCTCCGACGAGGACGCCGCCAACATCGCCATCACCAAGGGACTTCTCTTCCCCAACGTCGGCCACAAATGCCTCATGGCAAAGGACGGCAAAAAGAAGAAGGTTAAATCCAAATCCTCCACTAAAAATGAGTCCTCTAGTGATGATAATGCTAGTGATGAGGAAGATAATTTGCGTACCCTTTTTGCCAACCTCAACATGCAACAAAAGGAAAAATTAAATGAATTGATTAGTGCCATCCATGAAAAGGATGATCTCTTGGACTCCCAAGAGGACATCCTAATCAAGAAAAACAAAAAGCATGTTAAGGTTAAAAATGCTTACGCTATAGAGGTTGAAAAATGTGAAAAATTATCTAGTGAGCTAAGCACATGCCATGATACTATTGCCAACCTTAGAAATGAGAATGCTAAATTAATTGCTAAGGTTGATTTAAATATATGTGATGATTCAATTTCCACTCTTAGAGATGATAATGCTAATTTGCTTGCTAAGATTGAAAAATTGAATGATTCTCTTGCTAGCCTTAGAAATGAAAATGAAAAATTGATTGCTAAGGCTAAGGATTTAGATGTTTGCAATGTTACAATTTCCGATCTTAGAGATAACAATGATATTTTGCGTGCTAAGATTGTGGAACTTAATTCTTGCAAACCCTCTACATCTACTATTGAGCATATTTCTATTTGCACTAGGTGTAGAGATGTTGATATTGATGCTATTCATGATCATATGGTCTTAATTAAACAACAAAATGATCATATAGCAAAATTAGATGATAAAATTGCCGAGCATAACTTAGAGAATGAAAAGTTTAAATTTGCTAGAAGTATGCTCTATAGTGGGAGACTCCCTGGCATCAAGGATGGCATTGGTTTCCAAAAGGGGGACAATGTCAAACTTAATGCCCCTCCTAAGAAATTGTCTAACTTTGTTAAGGGCAAGGCTCCCATGCCTCAGGATAACGAAGGTTACATTTTGTACCCTGCCGGTTATCCCGAGCACAAAATTAGGAGAATTCACTCTAGGAAGTCTCACTCTGGCTCTAATCATGCTTTTATGTATAAGGGTGAGACATCTAGCTCTAGGCAACCAACCCGTGCTAAGTTGCCTAAGAAGAAAACTCCTAGTGCATCAAATGATCATGACATTTCATTTAAAACTTTTGATGCATCTTATGTTTTGACTAACAAATCTGGCAAGGTAGTTGCCAAGTTTGTTGGGGGCAAATACAAGGGCTCCAAGACTTGTGTTTGGGTACCCAAAGTTCTTGTGTCTAATGCCAAAGGACCCAAAACCGTTTGGGTACCTAAAGTCAAGAACTAAAATTGTTTTGTAGGTTTATGCATCCGGGGGCACAAATTGGATCATCGATAGCAGGTGCACAAACCACATGACAGGGGAGAAGAAAATGTTCTCCTCCTACGAGAAAAACCAAGATCCCCAACGAGCTCACATTCGGGGATGGGAACCAAGGTTTGGTCAAAGGTTTGGGTAAAATTGCTATATCTCCTGACCATTCCATTTCCAATGTTTTTCTTGTAGATTCTTTAGATTACAATTTGCTTTCCGTATCTCAATTATGTCAAATGGGCTACAACTGTCTCTTTACTGATGTAGGTGTCACTGTCTTCAGAAGGAGTGATGATTCAATAGCTTTTAAGGGAGTGTTAGAGGGTCAGCTATACTTGGTAGATTTTGATAGAGCTGAACTCGACACTTGCCTAATTACTAAGACTAACATGGGTTGGCTCTGGCACCGCCGACTAGCCCATGTTGGAATGAAGAATCTTCATAAACTTCTAAAGGGAGAGCACATTTTAGGATTAACAAATGTTCATTTTGAGAAAGACAGGATTTGTAGCGCATGCCAGGCTGGGAAGCAAGTTGGTGTTCATCATCCACACAAGAACATCATGACGACTGACAGGCCACTGGAGCTCCTACACATGGACCTATTCGGCCCGATTGCTTACATAAGCATCGGCGGGAGTAAGTACTGTCTAGTTATTGTGGATGATTATTCTCGCTTCACTTGGGTGTTCTTTTTGTAGGAAAAATCTCAAACCCAAGAGACCTTAAAGGGATTCTTGAGACGGGCTCAAAATGAGTTCGTCTTAAGGATCAAGAAAATAAGAAGCGACAACGGGACGGAGTTCAAGAATTCACAAATTGAAGGCTTCCTTGAGGAGGAGGGTATCAAGCATGAGTTCTCTTCTCCCTACACGCCACAACAAAATGGTGTAGTGGAGAGGAAGAATAGAACTCTATTGGACATGGCAAGAACCATGCTTGATGAGTACAAGACGCCGGATCGGTTTTGGGCCGAGGCGGTCAACACCGCCTGCTACGCCATCAACCGGTTGTATCTACACCGAATCCTCAAGAAGACATCATACGAACTCCTAACCGGTAAAAAGCCCAACATTTCATATTTTAGAGTCTTTGGTAGCAAATGCTTTATTCTTGTTAAAAGAGATAGAAAATCTAAATTTGCTCCTAAGACAGTAGAAGGCTTTTTTACTAGGATATGATTCAAACACAAGGGCATATAGAGTCTTTAACAAGTCCTCGAGACTAGTTGAAGTTTCTTGTGACGTTGTGTTTGATGAAACTAACGGCTCTCAAGTAGAGCAAGTTGATCTTGATGAGATAGGTAATGAAGAGGCTCCATGCATCGCGCTAAGGAACATGTCCATTGGGGATGTGTGTCCTAAGGAATCCGAAGAGCCACCACATGCACAAGATCAACCATCCTCCTCCACGCAAGCATCTCCACCAACTCAAAATGAGGATGAGGCTCAAGTTGATGAAGGAGAAAATCAAAATGATGAGCCACCTCAAGATGACGGCAATGATCAAGGGGGAGATGCAAATGATCAAGACAAGGAGGATGAAGAACCAAGACTGCCACACCCAAGAGTCCACCAAGCAATCCAACGAGATCACCTCGTCGACACCATCCTCGGCGACATTCATAAGGGGGTAACCACTAGATCTCGTGTTGCACATTTTTGTGAGCATTACTCTTTTGTTTCCTCTATTGAGCCACACAGGGTAGAGGAAGCACTCCAAGATTCGGATTGGGTGATGGCGATGCAAGAGGAGCTCAACAACTTCACTAGGAACGAGGTATGGCATTTAGTTCCACGTCCTAACCAAAATGTTGTAGGAACCAAATGGGTCTTCTGCAACAAGCAAGACGAGCATGGTGTGGTGACAAGGAACAAAGCTCGACTTGTGGCCAAGGGATACTCCCAAGTCGAAGGTTTGGATTTTGGTGAAACCTATGCATCCGTAGCTAGGCTTGAGTCAATTCGCATATTATTAGCCTATGCTACTTACCATGGCTTGAAGCTTTATCAAATGGACGTGAAGAGTGCCTTCCTCAATGGACCAATCAAGGAAGAGATCTATGTTGAGCAACCTCCCGGCTTTGAAGACAGTGAGTACCCTAACCACGTCTATAAACTCTCTAAGGCGCTTTATGGGCTCAAGCAAGCCCCAAGAGCATGGTATGAATGCCTAAGAGGTTTCCTTATTGCTAATGGCTTCAAAGTCGGAAAAGCTGATCCTACTTTATTCACTAAAACTCTTGACAATGATTTGTTTGTATGCCAAATTTATGTTGATGATATTATATTTGGGTCTACTAACGAATCTACATGTGAAGAATTTAGTAGGATCATGACATAGAAATTCGAGATGTCAATGATGGGGGAGTTGAAGTATTTCTTGGGATTTCAAGTAAAGCAACTCCAAGAGGGCACATTCATTAGCCAAACAAAGTATACTCAAGACATTCTAAACAAGTTTGGGATGAAGGATGCCAAGCCCATCAAGACACCCATGGGAACCAATGGGCATCTCGACCTCGACACGGAAGGTAAATCCGTCGATCAAAAGGTATACCGGTCGATGATAGGTTCGTTACTCTACTTATGTGCATCTCGACCAGACATTATGCTTTCCGTATGCATGTGTTCAAGATTCCAAGCCGACCCTAAGGAAGCTCACCTTACGGCCGTAAAACGAATCTTGAGATATTTGGCTTATACTCCTAAGTTTAGGCTTTGGTTCCCTCGGGGATCCACATTTGATTTAATTGGTTATTCGGATGTCGATTGGACGGGGTGTAAGATTAATAGGAAGAGCACATCGGGGACTTGCTAGTTCTTGGGAAGGTCCTTGGTGTCTTGGGCTTCAAAGAAGCAAAATTCTGTAGCTCTTTCTACCACCGAAGCCGAGTATATTGCCGCAGGCCATTGTTGCGCACAATTGCTTTGGATGAGGCAAACCCTCAGGGACTATGGTTACAAATTAACCAAAGTTCCTCTTCTATGTGATAATGAGAGTGCAATCCGCATGGCGGATAATCCCGTTGAGCATAGTCGCACTAAACACATAGCCATTCGGTATCATTTTCTTAGGGATCACCAACAAAAGGATGATATCGAGATTGCATATATTAACACTAAAGATCAATTAGCCGATATCTTTACCAAGCCACTAGATGAACAAACTTTTACCAAACTTAGGCATGAGCTAAATATTCCTGATTCTAGGAATTTCTTTTGATGTCTTACACACATAGCTCATAAATATACCTATGATCATGTCTCTTTTATATATGCTATGACTAATATGTTTTCAAGTGAATTTCAAACCAAGTCATAGGTGTATTGAAAGGGAATTGGAGTCTTCGACGAATATAAAGGCTTCCACTCCATAACTCATCCTTCGCCGTCGCTCCGAGCAATTCTTCGTCTTTGGTATAATCTTCACTCATATGTTTTATTTGCCAAAGGGGAGAAAGTAGTTAATAAAGGGCTTATATTTCACTCAAGCATCCGTTTTTGGCGATTCATGACAAAGGGGGAGAGAGTATTAGCCCAAAGCAAAAGGACCGCACCACCACCAAATTTTAAAACTTATGATTTTCAAATTGGTATCTCATTGTGTTCAAAAGGGGGAGAAAGTAGTATTTCAAAATTGATATCTTAAAACCCTCTTGAACACTAAGAGGAGGATTTCATTAAAGGGAAGTTTTGTTTAGTCAAAGGAAAAGCATTTGAAACAAGGGGAGAAAATTTCAAATCTTGAAAATGCTTCGCAAAATCTTATTCATTTACCTTTGACTATTTGCAAAAGGACTTTGAAAAGGATTTACAAAAAGAATTTGCAAAAACAAAACATGTGGTGCAAGCGTGGTCCAAAATGTTAAAAATAAAGAAACAATCCATGCATATCTAGTAAGTAATATTTATTGGCTCAATTCTAAGTAACCTTTGCACCTACATTTTGCAAACTAGTTCAAATTATGCACTTCTATATTTGCTTTGGTTTGTGTTGGCATCAATCACCAAAAAGGGGGAGATTGAAAGGGAATTAGGCTTACACCTATTTCCTAATTGATTTTGGTGGTTGAATTGCCCAACACAAATAATTGGACTAACTAGTTTGCTCTAGTTTATAAGGTCTACAGGTACCAAAGGTTCACAATAAGTCAATAAAAAGACCAAGAAAAAAGGTTCAAACAAAAGAGCAAAGGGACAACCGAAGGCACCCTGGTCTGGCGCACCGGACTGTCCGGTGCACCACCGGACAGTGTCTGGTGCACCAGAGAACTCCAAGCTGAACTCTTCACCTTCGGGAAAACTCAGAGGCGCTTCGCTATAATTCACCGGACTGTCCGGTGCCCCAGGGGTGAGCGACTCTGAACTCGCCAGCTTCGGGAATCCGCTCTGCTATAATTCACTGGACTGTCCGGTGCACACCGGACTATCCGGTGTGACAGCGGAGCAACGGCTACTTCGCGCGCAACGGTCGACTGCAACGCATTAAATGCGCGCCTGCGCACGCAGAGGAGCAGAGCACGCGCGAGTGGCACACCGGATAGCCTACAGGGCCTGTCCGGTGCACCACCGGACAGCCAGGCGGGCCCACAAGACAGAGCTCCAATGGTCGGAACCCTTCGGCCAGGTGACGTGGCTGGCGCACCGGACAGTGTACGATGGCGCACAGGACTGTCCGGTGCGCCATGCGACAGAAGCCTCCACCAACGGTCAAGTTTGGTGGTTGGGGCTATAAATACCCCAACCACCCCCACATTCAAGAGATCCAAGTTTTCCACCTTCCAACTACTTACAAGAGCTCTAGCATTCAATTCTAGACACACCAAAGAGATCAAATCCTCTCCAAATTCCACTCAAAGCTTTAGTGATTAGAGAGAGTGATTGTTGTGTTCATTTGAGCTCTTGTGCTTGGATTGCTTCTTTTTCTCATTCTTTCTTGCGATCAACTCAATTGTAACCGAGGCAAGAGACACCAATTGTGTGGTGGTCCTTGCGGGGAAGTTTGGTTCCCGGTTGTTTGAGAAGAGAAGCTCACTCGGTCCGAGGGACCGTTTGAGAGAGGGAAAGGGTTGAAAGAGACCCGGTCTTTGTGACCACCTCAACGGGGAGTAGGTTTGAGAGAACCGAACCTCGGTAAAACAAATCCGTGTGTCTCACTTCTTTACTCGCTTGCGATTTGTTTTTACGCCCTCTCTCGGACTCGCCCTATATTTCTAACGCTAACCCGGCTTGTAGTTGTGATTAACTTTGTAAATTTCAGTTTCGCCCTATTCACCCCCCTCTAGGCGACTTTCAACTAGCAACTGAACAGTCAACCACATACCATGAACTGAACCAAACTGGCTGACAAAGGCATATGCCCTCAGTTTTTTTCAAAATCATCATATGTACTAGGGAGTTCTAAAGTTTCAAAAAAACATCATAGGGCAACTACCAATTTGAACTCAACTGGACAAACAGGATGAAAACATCCATACCAGTAATACTGCCAAAGTGAACTGAGGGTTCAGGGTCACCAAAGCATACCAGCAAACAGGCTGAAAACAGCCATATCAATAATACTGCCACAGTAATTATTGAAAGATCATATGCCCTCAGTTAGTGCTATGGAAACATCATATGTACTATACAGTTGTAATATTTCAAAGAAATCCTCATAGGGCAACAACCCATGTTAACTGAACTGGAGATTTTTGCAAACATGGCACAGCATCAAACAGGCTAAAACAACCATAGCCCTCAGTCATTTTTAAGAATAAAAAGAACAAGTGTAGTATACAGTTCACTAATTTCAAAGAAAGCCTCACAGGGCTAATCAAGTAGATCATCTTCCATTAACACAAGCCTCAGGTCAATTTTTTCAATGAAACAGCATCAAACAGGCTGAAACAACCATAGCCCTCAGTATTTTTTGAACATAAAAAGAACAAGTGTAGTATACAGTTCACTATTTTCAAAGAAAACATCACAGGGCTAAGCAACCTGATAATCTCAAATTAGCACAAGCCTCAGGTCAAATTATTCAATGAAACATCATCAAACAGGCTGAAACAGCCATAGCCCTCACAAATTTCATCGCATGAAAACAACAAGTGTAGTATACAGTTCAGTATTTTCAAAGAATTCATCACAGGGCTAAGCAACCTGATAATCTCATATAATCAGAAGCATTTCCTCACTTCACATTTCCTCACTTCACAATTCAATCACAGGGCTTAACAATCTCAAGCATTGCCTGGCTCAGTATAAGTTTCAGAATACAAACCTCAGAATATATGGCCACTGTCTCCTTAGCATAATCGACGGCTGCAACCGCCTTTTGTAAGAATGCATAGCACTTTTTTCCGCCGCCACATATGATTCAAGAACATCAAGAGTAGAAACCACATCGTTACCTAACGAAAATGTGGCGCAATAATCACCAGCAACAATACTTGCGGCAGCAGAAGCATTCAGTGTGTCACGGGCTGCAACAGCCGCCAAGGACAACTTCTGGGCACAAAGCTCGGCGGCAGAATCCATGCCGGCTGTCTAATCTGCAAACCCTAGGGTTACAGAAGAAGGAAAGTTCACCAGCGTTGGAGGTCGGCAATGGACCACGGGCGCAGGAACCGGCGAGGCAGGGAAGGGCGAGATCCGGACAAGGACAGAGCACGAATGCACCCAGTGCGCGGAGACGAACAGAGCAGCTCGAGGAAGACGACGTCCAGGGCGAGAATAAAGAGGAGAGGAGACACGGAGAATGGAATACGAGAGAGTCACGGGAGACGGTAGAAGAACAAGACGGCGACAAGTGTCTAACGGCGCGAGGGCAGCACGGGCACTGGAAAAGAGCTAAACACCATTAAGCGCGCGCAATGCTAAATTTGCAAGACGAGGGAGATTTCAATGCCACGCTTTCAATTGCCACGACGGTGATGCCAAAAGTTTGAAGCCCTCCGTAGACGGTGTCATGTTTGCAAAATTCTCAGAAAGAAGGTGCGCTTGTGTGGTCCACCGGATCGAGGAGTGGGGCTAGCTGATATATGGTTTTAGGAGGGGTCGAAGTTGTAGTGCTTGTCGACGCCGACGACGACGTCCCAGGTGCAGCTGAGGCCCTTGGGGAAGACGACGAGGTCGCCGGCGCCGAACTCCACGCACTCGCGGGAGCCCTTCACGGCGGCCCTCACCCTGCCCTTCACTAGGTAGCACGTCAGCGCCGCGTCGAACTTGAGCGGGAACCTCCCCGGCGGACATCCCCATCTTCGCATATAATATAGGGATCCCTATAATATATGCAGACACGCGACGCGCGCATGCATGGCCAAGAGGATCGATAGATCAGAGATGAGAGGCAAAAACTTAGGTACAGAACGAACGAACGAACATGCCACGTAATTAAAGGCCGGTGAGTGAGAAGGGAAGGAGGAAGCTTTGGATTAATATATACTTGGGCCAGGACTTGACGCCGAGTTGAAGCAAGCGCGCCTCCGGCGGGTTCTTCTCGACGGTGATGGAGAGACCGGGGAGCCTTGCCGCCTCCATGGTGTCTGAGCTTGTTGAAGCCGTCCCCATGGACGACACCTCTTTGACTACGAAGATATAGTAGTGGCAGGAGAAGGCAAGTTGAAGTGGACAGTGGTGTACGTGTGCTTTGTGCTGCCGCTGCCCCCCGCTAGTATGCTAGCCGGCCGGCAAATAGCTAGAGCTAGGCTAGCTACAAGAATATAAAGGGAGTTGCAACCAGTTACATCGCTTGGATTTGGAGAAGCGCCAAACGCACTCTAGAGGAGTAGTAGTGTCTGTCATACCGAGGGAGACACGAATCTCTGTGTTACGTGCCCTTTACTGCAGCGTCTATCGTTCCTGCACCATGCCTAGTAGCGACTATGTAGGATATGTTTGGTTTCCTGCCTCACTTCAGTTTACCACGTCTAAGTTTAGACAAATTTAGCTGGTTTAAATGTATGTTTGATTTGTAGATATAGTTGTGACAAAATTTTTCTCCTACTACTCACTCGTCGATGACTTAAGTTTGGCAAAATTCTCTTAGACATTGCCAAGATGTGACGAAAAATTTGAGCATCTACCTTAGACAAGTACATCAGAAAATATGTGGCAATTTTTGACACCTTAGCTATATAACCAAACAGACCTATACTGTCCCCAAAATACAATTATGATGGTTTGAGAAATATATAAGAAAATTAGGAATATTTGTGACTCTAATTAGATCATCATGTTGCCTATATTCATAATATGGGACACACGAATGTGCCCCTTGTCAGCAGAAGAGCTATCACTGAAGATATAGATTGTTGTGTTGTCATAGATTGTTCAGTAGTAATTATACAAGATAGGTCACGAGATCGAAAGTTGAAGGTAAAGACATGGAACACTCAAGGGTCATAGGTTAAGGCTCTCTATGTGAGATAATATTCTGGATATGTTGTTATGTTGTGATGTGATGTGATATGCGCTAAGGGAATTCTCCTGCCCCTCCTTTTATATTCTAAGGAGGAACAATGGTTACATAGTATGAATCGACTTGATTACCAAGTTCATGACAGAACCGAATCATACATGAGTTGTATACGAGTCTAACTCTCTCTCTCTCTCTCTCTCTCTCTCTCTCTCTTTGAGTTTATCTCTTATCCCACTGAGATTTTTGTTATATCCACGTTTCTAGAATCCCCCTAACTGTAGGATTCCTCTCGATTTTATTGCAGAGTCTACGGGCTCGTGGTCGAGACCATATGCCTTTCTACTCGGGTTCTTCTTATGCTATCTCCAGCAGCATACCCATTCTCATCCCCATATTTAAATTCCACACTGCGAACAGTGTAATCTACAGTGCAAAACAGTGCAAGACAATGTTTTGGGTGACCATATGGGTGAACTGCTGAAGACGGTCTTAGTAACGATTGGTTGGGTACCCATGGTGTATATATTTGACAGTAGCCCTCAAATCTCATTTGGCCAAGTCATTGATTCACACAAATGAGACTCTCCTTGTGAATCTTATAGAATGAATTGAATCATCATGTCTATGTTGATCTGACTTTTGCTGAGTCCCTAGCTCATTCATGCAACTCTTGAGTCTATAGACTCGGCTCAGAGCTAAGGACTCAGTTTGTTTATTAATCTAGTGCTTCAGTTTCTGTAATAATTTGTCACTTTTGCTTCCTTAGTTCTTTATATAAAAAACTCATGGTGCTTTAGTTTCCCATGAGCTGAAAGCTTTCATTCTCCACTTCCAAACACTCCTGCGTAGTCGTCCCTTTGTCTTCCTCAAAGAACTTTGCTCTAGATCTCGCTTCTGCTGCCATCAATCCTTCGCCCAACTTCCATCCGCAACATTAATGGTTGTCGCTCATCCGCAAGAGTTTGAAGCTTCTTCAATAGAGAGCAAAGATCTAAAAACCTTACATGTCGCGAGATTGATACATGAGAAAAGGATAATCGAATGGCACGTGCCTGACAACGAACCCTACCTGAAGCCAAACTTGGAAGAGATTGTAGTCTTTGCTCCATTCCTGATGCATGGGTTCGGCTTTTCTACCTTTAAATTCTTCCATGATCTCCTGCAATATTACCATATCAAGTTGGTTCAATTGAATTCTAACTCCATCTTATACATTGCCATTTTTCCTATCTGTACTAAGCCTATCTTAGCATTCCACCTTTCTTTTCTCCGTTTCAACACCTCTTCTTGTTATGCCCTTGCCTAAACAAAGATCAACCCCTAGTGGCTGGGAGTGTTAGGATTCAACTCCGAGCCAATCACTAATACCTTGATTGTCCTCTAAAAACCTCCCACAAATACTTACACATGTGCTGGTTTTATGATGGCAATTATGAGCCCAAACTTTTAAATTTTTTGAGTCAGCATCCTGTATTCTCTTTCTCATTCTACCTAGGAGATCTTTAGATGTTTTGAAAAACAACTTCTAACTTTATGGAATTTTGAGGAAATGTGGCCTTAACCAAACATAGTTCTTGTGATGTTTTATTTTGTGTCAAATATGATGGTATTGCACTTTGAGTTAGTTTCTTCTCCTCTCAACCCCTCTAGTTTGACTTTTTTGAGTTGATCCTTGCCTTTAAGAGTTTGAGAGAGGTTTTGGAGATAATATCTAGATTATAAACTATCCAGACATTATTGCAAACTTCTTGTATGAGCTGATCCATTTTATGGACATGTTTTCAATAGATTTGGTCATTTGACAAAACCCCAACTCAAGTTCAGGTTTCTGATATGTTGTTGAAATTTAAATCCGTTTGAGTTAGAATTTTGTGGACACCTTAGAAATTCACTGGTAAATGTGTATGCAAAATTTCAGTTCAATCGTAGTTCGTTTGAATCTATTTTACATTCGAAAACTAAATTTGCTCTGAAAACAACATTAGAAAGCGATATGGTTTTGGGTCGTTTCGGACTTTTTGGTGTTTGTTTTGCGATCCATCCGTTTCGTTCGTCTTGTGTGGATCCTAAGAACATTTTTCAAAACACGAAATCACTGGTTGGTTGAGATGCTTTTTGTTTGAGCACTTGTTTCATTTTCATTGAAGTGCTCAAGTTTCAACTTTGAAAGACTTAATTTTTTTGGCTCTCATTCACCTCCACTCTGGTCGTCTATTCAATCCTTCAATAACAAATCCATTCTCTCAATGGGGCGGAAAGATGCATACAGAACTGACCATTTCGCCCCTAATTTTCTACAATAAAGTATCTGCAATACTTGCACACATACGCACGCTTACGAGTAAATCACGTATCACATGCAAATCAGCGTACGTTCATATTGGCACACAAGCAAATCACGTCTAATACAAAATCAAGCGTATTATGTTGACCCATCAAAATTACATGGCAATCAAAATTTACCTCTTGTAGCTTAGATGGTTAGCCACCTGTTTTTTTATTTCGCTGTTTGTTTGTTGTTTTTTGTTCCATTCTTAT